>NC_050075.1:46492012-46792012 GCF_009764565.3 Dermochelys coriacea
TTATATTTTTCAGGGGATAAATGGTCCTAGTAATCTTAATCTTTGCCCTTTCTTGGAGACTTGATCCTGAAGAGGGGAGGGGGCCTAATTCCTAAGGCCCTTCCAGAGAAATGGAGTGACTTCTTTAGGGATATGGAAGATTCTCCCATACTTGGAACCTTCCTATGCACATTGGATGCCTTTCTAAAAGGGAGGTTCTAGCTCCAATTCAAGTGATGGGCTGGATGCAGACAGTATTTGGGAGAGGTTCCATGGCCTGTATTATGTAGGAGGTCTTGGAATCAATGAAAAGTGATTGCCCTGCAGACATGGTCATCAGCAGAGCCAAGGAGGAGAAAACAGGTAGAACTGTTCCTGCCTTGCTTCTCCTCCCACAGAAACCAGAACTAGGAGAATCGCCAAGGGTCACGGTGGAGTCTCCATCACTGGCAGTTTTTAAATCAAGATTGGACGTTTCCCTAGGAATTATGTTGGGGAATTATGCCAGTGCTATACAGGAGGTCAGGCTAGATGATCACAATGGACCCTTCTGGTCAGGGAATCTATGACTGGAGCAGGGGAGAGAAGGAACTACCACCTCTTGATCCCTCAGCCCCCAACAGCAAGTAAAGGAAAAATGATTGGGCCCCAAATGTTTTAAAGTGATTTCTATGGCTCTGAGTGGATGTGTGTAACTAACAATGCTGGAGTTACTATATCATTAAAAAAGTGCTACAGTAGAGACCTGACAGCACTACATTATTCTGGACAATCACACTAGACCTACTGTAGCTCACGAAAGCTTATGCTCAAATAAATTTGTTAGTCTCTAAGGTGCCACAAGTACTCCTTTTCTTTTTGTGGATACAGACTAACACGGCTGCTACTCTGAAACTAGACCTACTGTAGAAATACGTTTGTAAGGGCAACTGGTTCAGAAATAAACAAAAAGAAAAGGAGTACTTGTGGCACCTTAGAGACTAAAATTTATTAGAGCATAAGCTTTCGTGAGCGAAGTGAGTTGTAGCTCACGAAAGCTTATGCTCTAATAAATTTGTTAGTCTCTAAGGTGCCACAAGTACTCCTTTTCTTTTTGCGAATACAGACTAACACGGCTGCTACTCTGAAACCAGAAATAAACAAGACATTCTAATCCATGGTCAGCAATGATTTGGTGACACGACCCTAGTCCCACTGCAACCCATTTAGGAATGTACCACTGGAAACTTTGTCGTCCATTCCTCCCCCTCCAAAGTGAGCTCTGTGGTTAGAAAATCTGAGATAATGCAACTCCAGCCAGTGTTTAAAAACTGATAGTAGCACAGAGCAACACCCAGTTCCTCCTGGTGGTCCTGAGAGACGGCTGTGTTTAAAACACCAATTGGGAGAACACAGATTATTTAAAAAAAACAAAAAACAGCAAAACTTGCTGTGAATCTTTCCTCCTCATTCTTGAGAAGCACTTGACAAAATTAAATGGAGAAAGATTAGGGAAAGGCCTACAACTTCTGACTGGTGATTATGTGCCAAATTCAAATGTTGCTGTAATCAGGTACAACTCCACAGAAGCTTCTTCTGCTTTCACCACAGATTAATTTGGCCCCGTGCTATTTTTGTTGCCCTAACCCACACCAATAACGCTGTCTAACTTGTTAGTGCAGCCAGCTTCTCTGAACAGCTTTCTCAAGAAAAATGATCTTGTCCCTTGGAAGCATGCCTATCAATTAGCCAGATCTGAAAAAGGGACAGCTGGAAAACAAAAGCTTTTCACTAATTACGCATTTCAATATGATGGCAGTTGCCAGATCCAGGAAATTAGAACATGGAAACAAAAATGTTTCCTTCTGTGGATTTGTTAGTCTTCTTGCCAAACACATGCAAATGCTTAATAGTAAACACTAGACATCCTGTACCAGGAAAAGACTCCAGTGGTAGAGATGGATCAGAGAGATAGCCAATGCAAACCATAACAGCATCAAAGACAGCTGACTCCTGCTTCCCATGAGACTCCGTGACAATAACCCACTGGCCAGTGGCAGAGAAATCTGGGCATTTCCTTACACTGATGACTGTGGTCTGAATCATTGAACCAAACAAATATTGTCCATCAGGATGAGATATGAGTGGAACAAATATAAGTAGAATAAACAGTCTACGAAAATGTGTGCTTAAGAAAATGTTCTGGACCATTTTCCAGATAGGGAGGGGGACAGCCCTGACTTTGGCCTGGAGGAAGATTTATTTAAATCATGAGCAGAGCTGGTCAAAATTTGCCACTTCTGCAAAACCAGAGTTGTCCACGAGAAAGTTTCCATTTTGCAGAAAAAAAATTGAATTTCTGATGGGAAAATGTTTATGACAGCCTCCTGGCTGCTCGCCTGGAATGCTCTTATCAATTTAACCTTCTGCCAATGAAAGAGACAAGCTTTCCTTGAGGGCTGCAGAGGCACAGTCCAGGCGCCCGGCCTCCCTGCCTCTCCCCTACCCCGCAGCTCTGGGAGCCAGAGATGGAGTCTGAGTGGCTGGGTTCTCTGTGTCTCTGACATCCTCAGGGAAGCTGCAAAGTTTTCAGTTCTGAAATGGATTTTTTTCTTGAAAACTCTTCCTACAACATAATAAAAAACTGCATTTCTGACATTTTGTCCCAGTTTTGGACTTTTCCCCCTCCCCATAATCACCACATTTTTTGTGAGGGGCTTCCATTTTTCAGCCAGCTCTGATTATAAGTTCCCTGGGGCAGGGACTGTCTTTTTGTTGTATATTTGCACAGTGCCTATCACAGCAGAACCCTGGATCACATTTTCAAGGGTATTTAGGCACCTGAGGATACAGATTGGCACCTAGTGGGGTTTTCAGAAGTGCCTAACTCCTGTTGATTTCAGTGGGAGTTAGGTATCACAATGCTTTAGAAAAATCCCATTAGATGCCGTTTTGCATCTTTAGGCACCTAAATACCTTTATAAATCTGGCCCCGGTCTGGATGGGGGCTCTTAAGCACCACGATACAAGTTATACATAATAAATAGCCTGACTCGGAGAGGTATCTGATTCCTGTGATCCTTGTCTGACCCCATCCAAGCTCAGCACTTTCGATGCCAAAGGCAAGAGCTTAGACTGCTTACCTGAAGAAGTTATTCCGTCAGCTGGCAGCTCTGGTAGATTGTTATCTTCTCATGTGGACCAGCCACTACATTTTATAACTCATCTTGAACTGGCAGTGCTTCAGAAAGCCAAAATGCTTGGCATACATCCTGAGATACTCCAGGACTTGGGAGTTGGACAGAAAGACTGGAAAATCCTCAGGATACGGGAAGTCTGTGAAGGCCGACATCTCCTTGCAGGTGTTACTGACCATGGATTTATAAAGGCTGGGCCTCCCATCTTCAACGTGTTCCTATCAGCACAGTGTCACAGGGAAGAGTGAATGCATTCTACGCATGCAGCCTGGGAGAGAATACGCCTATCAAGCCCTTTTTGTTCATAGCGTTTGGTTTCCACTCAAGGCAGGACACAGACGAGATTAGGAATTAGAATTTGGCCCAGGCTGTTGCACTCACAACAGAATTAAACGGATCTCTTTGTCTGGGGCCAAATCACAGCTGATCTCTGCACAAATGTCATGGAGGGGCAACTGCAAATCCCCTTTCCTCTGCCTTGTGCAGCCGCACGGAGGGCAGGGGGAATGTCAACACTGGCATTTCCTAAGGGTCCAGTGTGGAGGGAAGCACTAGACACCCCAGAGGAAGCACTGCCTCTGGAGCACTGCTAGAGGAGTCATCTGAGGCCAGGGCCCTCTTCCCTTCCACATCAGCTAGCTCTCTGATAGGAGACCATTTACAGCCTTTTATTATAGCTGTGTCCATGGCGGCACTCTGCCTGCATGACCACTCCATGGGCAGAATGCCTCCTCCAGAAGGCATGTCCCCGCCGTCCTACTGCCGCTGTGGCTGTGGCTACCACCTGAGCCTTGATGTTGGGAAGGAACGTTCCATCGTGGCACATTGGCAGCAACCTTGAGGGCTGTTTCCTCTTTCTCTGGGGCACTGAGGGGTATGTCTACACTACAATTAAAACCCCATGGCTAGCCCGTGCCAGCTGATTTGGGCTTGCGGGGCTCTGGCTAAGGGGGTGTGTAGATCTTTGGGCTCAAGATCGGGCTCTGGGGCCCCATGAGAGGGGAGGGTCCCAGAGCGTGGGCTCCAGCCTGAGCCTGAATGTCTACACTGCAATCAAACAGCCCCTTAGCCTGAACCCCGTGAGCCGGAGTCAGATGGCACTGGCCAGCCACCAGTGTGTAACTGCAGCATAGACACATCCTGAGGGAACATTTGAGCATGTTCCACATAATGAAGTCCCTGAGACTATGTGAGGGGCAGACATCTGTGACTCCTGTCCTTCCCACCTTCCCTTTCTTGTCCCCAGGGGCCTTCAAGGAGGCGGCTTCACCAGACAGAGAGGAGTCTGCCAGTATCTGAAGTGTTTTCTGCACTCCCTGCGAATTAAAGCACTGATTTTCCCCTTCTCATACAGGGACAGTGTGAAAGACAATGGACTCAAATACTGGGAAATTTGTTGCTGATGTTTTCACTTAGGCTTGCACAGCTGAATTTTGATACATTGCGAGGCACTTTGTCACACGGGCTGCTCAGGCCAATTACTAGGCAGCTCTGAAGACATTTTGCCAACTCCAGTAATTTTTTAGGAAGAACTTTCAGGACGGGGTGTGGATTAGAAGAACAGACATGGGACGAGGGAGTCAGGGCTCTTAAAATTCTGTTCCTCAGCTGCCACTAATTTACTGGTGTGACCTTGGGCACATTTTAACTTCTCTGTGCCTCAGTTTCTCCACCCGTCAGGTGGGGTTAATAATATAGTGGATGCCAGTTATTAGCAAGCTTGATAAAAGCAACTTGTGGTTATTAGCAACATTTTCCCTGAGAACTGATCCCATCCCCTTGACCTTAATGTTAACGTCTTTCAGATATTAGCAACTGACTTGTTGCTTATTGACTATTCTTTTGGAAGAGACATTCCCCTTGTAATGAATTTGCTGGCTTTGAGTCTGCAGCCCAGACATCTGGTGGGAGATACCGTGTAGCCCTGTGGACCCCCAAGGACCCCCACTGTCCATGGAAAACCCTGGCTACAGGCAGATTTGTGGGCTGCAGCCAGGGAAGGAAGCACTGGGACATGCCGAGCCCAGGTCCCCGATGCCAGGGCAGGGTGCAGGGCAAAGAGAGAAGGAGGAAGTACTGTGCAGCTCCACTAGTCCCCAGCACCCGCACCCTTGCAGAAAGAACCAGTCTCTGCTATCACAACTTGCATGGGACTTTGGCCATTATTCAAAGGTTGCAAATAAACTGCTTTTTGCTGAGAAATGAGTAGTTACTAATGACCGACATCAACTGTGGCTGTCTAACTCACAGGGGCTTCTGAGGATTAATTATTTACCAGTATGGCAGTTTGAAGATGTTAAGTATTGTTGTATAATAGGGATAGACTGGGACGCAGGGACTTTGGACCTACTTAATGTAATATCCCTCCCCCTCTTATAGTGCTGGGAATATGTCCGTGTAAGTTTCAGAATTTCATTTGATTCTATGAACTCCATTTTCTACTCTAACCCTCAGTGTGGAATAAAACTTTTGTTGTGGCACAATACAGATCTGAAAGAGGGAATGGAAAGCCCCAGCATGAGGAGAGAAGCAGGAAGAAGTGTCAGACCCTGCTTTTAAAAGAGACAAGCTCCCTAACAAGAAAGCAAGAGCCCATTGCTAGAAGCAGAAAACTGAGCAGGAGGAGGAGCAGGCTGGAGGGCTCTACCCCCTGAAGGACACTGATCTCACCACTCCCTTTGGGGTTTGGTTGCCAAGGGAGGGTATTACATTCAGGTATTCCTTGTTTTCCCATAGATCTGTATCTCGTATGTGTTCGAAGGGTATGTCCACACTGGGGAAGGGAACATAATCCTCATACCCATACTCAATCTGAGCTAGCACATGAATTACAGCAGTCTAGTCATGGTGGCAGAAGTGGGGACAGGGGCTAGCCACCCTGAGTATGAAACCATCCATGACCCTAGGTACGTACTTAGGTGACTAGCTCTGCTCACGGCTCATGCCACCACCTCTCCACTGCTATTTTTAGTATGCCAGCTCTCCCAGAGCGAGGGCAGGTATGTCTGCCCAAGCTGGAAATAACAGTTCCAGCTCCAGTGTAGAGATACCCTGAGAGTAAAGTGTATGTGCTTAAGGTGTTCCTTCGCAAGGGCTGAATTCCTCACTTTATCTTTCACATGTCCCCAAAGAATTAAACTCCGAGTGCCCATGTGTGTGGAGCTCTGGTGAGAGTGTGCATAAGCTACTTGAGGGGGGCCAGCACTGGTCTTGAGGACTAGGGCAGCATGGAGGGTGCCAGCCAGAGAGTTTGCATCCTGGCACTGTGTCTGAATGCTGCTCAAACCTAGGGGGCTGGGGAGCATGCAGGATCCAAAGGTTGCATCCAATACAGAGGCCTGGTGACTGCCACGCCCCAGTGTTTGAATGGGAAACTGCCATTCTTTGAACAAACTAGTTCTGTTTAAGGCTGTTGAGCTAGATTGACTTCATTTCTCGGTTAATGAAAAGTGTCTTCTGGTTACTGGCCTGGGATGCACAGGTGTAGCTAGTGACATGTAAACAGCTCACTCCACAGGCAACGAACTGCCCCACTTACTGTGAATCTCCAGAGACCTCCGATGTCGTCGCTTCTCTCAAAGCAGGTGGGCTCCAGCTCCTCATCCAGGCAGTCCACTCACACCAGCTCCAATAATTGAAACTCTCTTCACCATGGTCTCCTTTACTGGGGGGAGATCATGCAGTCTTGCTGGTGGGTAGAATTCAGGGAATAGAGTTGTTATCACTTCAGTGAAAAGAATCAGCAAGTTATATTATAAACAAAGAGGACAGTGTTATGGAGAAAGTAATTACTAGTTCGCCTCTCAGATTTAACAAGCACATCTGCCATTGCTGTTCATTATACAAAGGGGGTTAGATGATCTTAAGTAGCAGATACTCATTTGTGGTTAAAAAGCAACAGAATTCAGTTAGTATTTGTGATACTGGGGACTGTGCCTTTATGGGCTGAGCTTCCCAGACAGAGAGCTTGAGCGGGGGCACTGTGAATCTCTTGTTATTATGCACAGCCATTTGGGGCCAGACTAAAGGTTGCCAAACCTCCAGGATTGTCCAGGAGCCTCCAGGAACTAAACATTAATCTTTAAAGATTAGGTCACGAGATTAAATCTCCAGGAATATGTCCAACACAGACACAGACTCAAGTCCCTCTTGCAAGTACTAAGTGATCACTGAACATTGCAGTGATAGAATTCTCCTCCAGAGACAGAGACATGGACCTATTAAATCGAATATTGCAACAAGAATATGGGTTTTTCAACATAGCTATTTTCATGCAGGTAATTAACATTTAAGGCCAGAAGTGACCACTATCATGATCTAGTCTGACCTCTGGCATAAACACAGAATTTATAATTTTATCCAATAATTCCTCTGCATTGTGCCCAATATCTTGTGGCTGAACCAGGACCTCTCTTTTAGAAGGTCATGGAGGCTTCTTGAAAGAATTCAAGTGATAAAGCCTCCAGCACAAGTTTGGTAAGTTATTCCAATAGTTAATTACCCTCACTGTTAAAAATGTGCAACTTATTGCCAGTTTGAATGTTTCTAGTGTCAACTCCCAGCCACTGGAATGTCTTACGTCTTTCTCTGACACTGAGTTTTCTGTTAATAAGTTCAAGTTTTAGGAGAAAACTTGATTTTTTTTCCCGTTCCCGTTTTCAATTTTTGGTGAAAACCCAATATTTTTCATGGAAAAATTTCAACACCCATGAGGTTTGGGGTGTTTGCTTATTTTCACTGACTTTTTTTTTTAGGAAAAAAAGATCATTACCTGATCAGCTCCGTTGCTTCGGTTCCTACCTCCTCGCACAGAAATCTGAACGTACACTACAGAAACACATCCTGTTCACCTGCTCGTTTACTAAATTAGCACTTTTTCTGCCCAGTAATTGCACCTTTTTTCATCCATTTGTATTTATTAAGGACTCTCTAAAGCCATCTGCTATGAAACAAATACACACATGTCAAAACTGAACAAAGTTTGCATAAGGCACATCCTAGCTTCTATTGTCTCAAGTGCTTTGAGGCTTGCCTGTCATAGAAGTTCAGCTGCATATGAAAATTATATCTATATCTAATCCATCTATATCTGCTTCCAGCTGGTCTATTAGTCAACCTAAAGTTGCAGAGGTGATTCTAAAGCAAACCAAATGCATTGCAGGAAAACTGTCCCTAGCCATTTGTACTAGTTAAAGAGCTGTGCCTATTAACCGTGTCCCTATTGTGTGGTCCCACTTTACCCTCTGCGTACATAGATTGATTTAGTTAATTTACGTCACATATGTGTCTTGTTTGTGGAAGCCATGTCCCTTCACAAGTGTGTCTGGGCAGCTAGGGAAAGCATCACTCGCTGTAATTCAACTTGCACAGCACTGGAAAAATACTGGACACACAACAACATGTGCGGGGAGTGGGGAGTTCTCTTAATGTGGAACTGCCCCCTTTCCCTTGGCAGTTAGTAACTGATCCTTGCTGGCATTGGCAGGAGCAAAGTTCTCAGATGTGGGAGGCTGTCTGATCGCTTTCCAAAACCAGCAAACAAGGGAACCATGCAATCTGAGCTGTGGGACTAGATGGAGACCCAGAGACAGCAAGGGCTTATCGCTGCAGGGTGGAAATAGGTAAATAGTTCCCTAATCACAGCAAGACATGAATTTGGCAAGAAGGGATGCTGACTTGCAAACTGGTTCCACAGCCAGCATTGCACTGAGGAGCTAAAGGGCTTTGGGCAAGCTCCTTGCTACTGATGACATTGGGCCCTGCAAAGGAGAAGCTGAACTTTTGTTTCCAAAAAGAAGAGAGGTTCTGATTTTCTGTTTCGGCTGAGCCTGCTCAGGGTACGAAATGTGGGGTAGTAGTAGAAGGCCAAGGAGGCTCACCTTGTGCCTCCCTGATTGAAGACCAGGCCCCTGGTTTACATTACAGCACTTTCAGGGCCGCTCTAATTTACACAGGGCTGCCTATGGCCCCAAGAGGCCATCTGGGCAGCTGACAAGAGCCTGGCTACAGCAGATCATATCCCTGTGTGTTTGCTACGCCGTGGGTTGTAACAGGAAGCCCAGATCCCTTATGTTGACTGTGTGCCACTACTGGAGTGGCACTACTGGAGGTGGTTGGATTTTCCATCACAATACAGCCCCTAAGTCTTTAGTCCTTTTGCCTGTCTAAGGCAGCCACCCAAATGAAACCCTATTGTCATGGTATCACAGTTGAGGAAAATTGCCCCTGTGTTTCCCCTCCCTGATCCCTTGAGGGCACCTACCTAGCCCCCTGACTCCTCAGCTATCACCTCTCTTGTGCAGAGACTTGCATCTCTCCCCATTCTGACAGTGGTCTTTCCCATGCTGCACAGTTCCCTGCCTACAGTGCAATATCCCCAGAGCAATGTACAAGCTTTGGTGACTATGTGCTGTGATAACTTGGGTTGACCACAGCTTGTAGACGTGGCCCTAGGGAGGAAATCAATTCTTGCTCCTCACTGGGTAGTGACGCCACAGTGATAAGTCCAGACTAGTCACGCAGATAGTTCATTAAAATATTACAGACAATTCTCACATTTGTCACAGACGTACAGATGTCTAATACGCATTGAATATTTTGGTAGTGAATTACTAGGGCCTAGTTCCTCATATGTATTTAGGCACCTAACTCCCATTGAAATCAATGAGAACTAGGCATCTAACTCTCATTGAAGTTCTGGGCTTATGTATCTCTCTCTCTCTGCCCTTTCAATCAGGAAGCAATCCCTCTATTCTCCTGTCCACAAGGAGGGTTTCAGTAATCACCTCTTTGCCTATTCCACATTATCTCCTGCTAAAAAACTTAAGACAATGAGAGATCAACACCCACTTCCCAAACTACGAGACATATTGTCGATGAAACCTCCAAATCCGCAGGTAAGAAACAGAACATAAAACCAGGATATGTGTCTTATTTTATTGCAAGCCCTAAAGGTTATGAAATGTTTTATACATTCTTTGGTTATATAAATGTATGAACTAGGTCCTCTATAATGGATTCTTGCTGATTTTCTTTCTAAATGATTGCTGCACTCTTAAAATTATTGGACTTCTTTAACTGAAGGAGGAAAAAAGACCATTGAAAGACATAAGCAACTTTTGAAATATGAAATGAAATTGCTTGACAAGCAGGAAGGGGAGGAATTCCAGTTAATAGCAGACATTAATAGAGAAATACAATTCTTAAAATGCAAAGATATGAAAACATCGAAGAAATTTGTTACACATCAACACTATCAACAAAAGCCACTGAGAAACCAGGAGAGTGGAAATCTGAGAGCACATTCAGCAAGTTGGCAATAGAAACAAGAGAATTGCCCTCCTCCACCGGACTCCAAACAGGGTATATAAACCGAGGTCAGCATGGTGAGGGTCAGAGTGTGCTTAACCCACATGGACAGTCTCTTGCTACCTCCAGGGCCACAGGCTCAGAAGGATTTCCTGAACCCACAAAAGCTGCAGAACCCAGAAATGCCACCAGACATGTGGACAGACTCTCCAAGAGCTTCTAGGCCTGAGAGTTGGAAAGACTCATTTCAGGGACTGTATTTCTCTCTCTCTTAATTCAGCTCAGTGGAGGAAAGTCCCCTTATAGAATCAGCTGTCTTTCTAGCGAGACACCAAGGAAAAATATTATGCATTTTAATGGATTACTGCTATCTGCATCTTCTTCTTCGTAAGTCCAAGTACATTAGCATAAGAGAACTGGGAACAATAACTTTAAGCAATTGCTTTTGATGTTTTAAACTTATTTCTTCCATACCAACCATCAGAACAAGCAGGAATCACATTCCTAAGAGCACCTTAAGGTAAGTGCAGCCTCATGCCTTGGAGAAGTACTGGAAGTGTGATGATATAGATACTAAAGGACTGATAATTGACGATCATAAGGAAATGTAATAAGAAATCTTGATGATTTGCATTGCTCTGGCTGGTCTTGGCACTATTTATGTCAACTGGTTGCATGCCAGCATGTTATATTCAGTGTATAATTCTCAAAAGCACCAAAATGACTTATATGCCTAAGTCCCATTTTCACTGTAAGGCACAGTGTACAGCATACACAAAAGGGAATGCTAGGATCTCAAATTCATAACTGACGTTTTCACAACGGTTGAACTTTTTGGACTCCCCTCCCCTGCTGTGTTCCCTGAGATTGTCAGTTTGAGACCCTAGCTGGCTGGGGTTGTCATAGTATAGGGGCAGGCAATTAAGTCGAGCCCTGGTCCATCCAGACCCCTGAGTCTTTAAAGAGGTTGTGATAGGGTGCTCTACTCACTGCTGGACAGCACCACCTCCTGGCGGTTCTGGGGATTAGCTCTCCCAGGCCAACACCCCTTCCTGCGGTCACACTCCATCACTTTCTCCCTCTGCAGGCCTTCTCTTGCACCAGGAACTGCAGCCTCCTCTTTGTGACTTGGCCCTCCAGCCAGGTCACTCTGTGGTTTCCCCTTCTGGGGTAGGACAGTCTTTTGGGGCAAACTGTCCCAGGCAGTCCACTCTCCACTGCCTGATCTGTGCCACTTCCCCAGTGGCAGGTAGGGGAACCCAGGCCCACCTTCCGCTCTGGGTTCCAGCCCAGGGGCTTGCTGATCAGCAGCCTAGGTCTGCACTATCTTATGCCTTGCTGCTTTCCTCTGAGCCTTTCCTACTTTTCTGGCTCTCCCTTGCTCTGGGTTTGCCAGCCCTACAACTCCCTCCTCCCAGAGAGCAACTGTAGGGTACTTGTCTCTATAGCCTGAACACACCTCCCTTCTCCCAGGAAGTGACTGCAGTCTCCTTCCCTGCAACCCCTCTCTGCTATCAGCTCCCTGGCTTTATACAGGCCCCTCTTGTTCCTGTCCACCTGAGCCTCATTTAATCAATCCCTGCTCCCTGGCTCCTCTTCCCTGACCCCCCCACCCCAACCCAGGCCACCATAACCCTTCCCAGTCTTGTGTGGGTGGACACCCCAGCACAGAGGTCTAAAATGCCTATTGCTTAATTATAAAACAGTTCAAAGTACTTGGAATATGGTGGTTAGAGCAAATAAGTTGCAATTGTTTTACTCTGTGTTAGGCCCGGTCTTGATCATTATGTACTGTACAGGAGCAGAAGAGTTTAAACCATGTTGCCCATTGTGGTGCTACTGAATCAAATTGTTGAACCGTGTTAAACTGTGTTTGAGAGATTTTAGTTTGACCTCTCTTTCATCCAGGCCCCCGGAGCCTCTCTCTGCTCTGGATTACAGGTGTGTGTACTCTCAGAAGAGATACAGAATCCTGTGCCTTTAAAGAACAGGCTCTGAGTTTGAAGAGCATTACAACAGTTCCCTTCTCTGAGCCCTTGGAGGTGAGCTCCTGAAGGATGCTAGCATTTTAGCCATCACATGTCATCTAGACCTACTCTCAACGGAGTTAGACAAAGGGATAACATTGCTGGCAGCTGGGCTCCTCTAGCATTCCCACCATTGCTAGCTGTGGTAGCAACAGTGGGAGAAACTTGCCTGTCTTAGCATAATCTGGAAGCAACTTTCCAATACGTGATCTCTGCTGGATCTGCAGCGGTCAGTCAGAACTGAAGGGGCAACAGGATCATGGCTGCTGGCTGAAGAATTGGATGGTTCTGCACAGTAGCCACTGTGACAAAGTTCCTCCTGTGCCTGGGTGGGTCCTGCGCCTATTCGCGGATTTGCTCGCCTCAGAGGTTCACGGCGGCCCTCAGTTTGGCCATTTTTGCTAGTGGCTCAAACCTGCCGTTCACTCAGCTAACCTCATTCCTGGCCAGCATGGGGAAAGGGAGAAGAACAACCCCGCAGTCTCTGCTGACCCACCTAGTGGGTCAGGGGATAGGCCAGGGACCTTCCCCTCTTGTGGGACCCACAGTCCAGGTCAACTCCTCTTGTATCAAATAGGAAGTTGAGAGGGGATGGGGGGAGCCCAGGCCCGCCGTCTACTCCAGGTTCCAGCCCAGGGCCCTGTGGATTGCAGCTGTCTACAGTGTCTCCTGTAACAACTGCGTGACAGCTACAACTCCCTGGGCTACTTCCCCATGGCCTCCTCCCAACTCCTTTTTTATCCTCATCACAGGACCTTCCTCCTGATGTCTGATGCTGCTTGTACTCCTCAGTCCTCCAGCAGTACATCTTCTCACTCTCAGCTCCTAGTGCCTCTTGCTCCCAGCTCCCCACACACACACCACAAACTGAAGTGAGCTCCTTTTTAAACCCAGGTGCCCTGATTAACCTGCCTGTCCTAATTGATTCTGGTAACTTCTTAATTGGCTCCAGGTGTCCTAATTAGCCTGCCTTAATTGGTTCCAGCAACTTCCTGATTGTTCTGGAACTGCCCCTGTTACCTTACCCAGGGAAAAGGGACCTGCTTAACCTGGGACCAATATCTCTCCCTTTGATCACTCTCCGCTGCCTGCAATCTGGTGGGACCTGTTGAGGAGGGTGCGGCAGGGATACCACCGGACATAGGATAGGAATCTTCCTTCCCTCGTCCTGCCCCACCGTTACCTCCCCGAATCCCTTAGCCATCGCCCCTGCCCCCCAACCCGACCCCTGTTAGCCAGCCCCCAGATGATATCATGGAGGGCTGATGCCGAGCCTTCTGCCTTGCCCACGGGTTTATTCCATCCACCGCTGCCGGCTGGGGAAGATGTGGAAGCACTGGAGAGAAGCGCCGCTCCTCCACTGGAGTCCCTTCTGCCCCTTTAACATCTGAAGCCCCTGTGAGCCCTGAGGCGAGCATCGCTTCGGGCACTGGCGGGGAGAACCCCGGGGTGGTGGAAGGTAATCTCCCTTCCATCTACGAGGAGATTGAGGCGTGGGTCTGACCCCGGTCACTCAGGGGGAGGACGACCCTCTGCCAGCAGGCTTCGATCTGGGCGATCTCACCCCGGCCCCCCTTTCTCCATGCTTCGTCCCCCTAACCCTGCTTCCACTCCCTCCTCTGAGGGTCCCCTGGATTCTTCCATCTGCCCAGCTGCAGGTGGCATCCCACTGACAGCCGCTGAGCCTACTGAGGCGACGGCCAGTGCCTCGCGGCTGGGACCCGAGTCACCAGGGGTATCCCTCAGTGGTGTGGGGCAACCGACCTCCTTCCCGGGTGAGGGCCCCACTGCAGATCGTCTACCTCCTGATGCCATGGCTGTCACACCTGCCATAGAGCCTGAGCCTGGCATCACAGAGGCCCCCTTCCCACCCCCCAGACCTCTGAGCCAGACCGAGAGGGGCCACCTCCCAGCGGCCCAGCTACTGAGGCCCAGGATCCCGCCTCTGCCCCTCTCCCCGACCCTGTTCCTGACCCTTGCCCTGGCCCTACTCCTGACACCTTCCCTGCCCCTGATGCCGACCCTGTCCCTATCCCCTCCACCTCCTGTGATGCCATTGCCGCCCCGAGGCTGATTTCTTCCCTTTCCCAGAGGATGGCCCCCAGGGAGCGGCCTCCATGTTCCCCTATCCCGAGCCACTAGGGGCTGCTATCTTCCCTCCGCCACCCCGCAATGAGCCGGAATCTAAGATGGGCCATGTGGCCAGCCTATTGGGCACCACATCGGGGGTCTGCCCTTTGCCTGCTCGTCTTGGTGGGCCACGGGCTGTGCTGGGAGCCACTCCAGAGGAAGGCCGGAGGCCAGTGACCCTGGCGCCCCATATGCTGAGAGAAGAGTTATGGGAGTTTCTAGAAGACGTCTGTGGCTCCCACAACAAGGTGCAGCTCGCTCTCCAGTGATGGGGGGATTTTCACCAAATCCTCCAGGCCGTGAGGGCCCTTATGGGGGAGGGTAAAAGGATAGGGAAGCAGGGTGCCTTGTCCTACCAGCGGGTCTGCGGCTTCTGTGACTTCTTGCTCACCTACAGGGTAGGTCATTGTTTGCTGTGTGGCCCAATGCGGACTGTGAGCGACCTTGCCAGTGAGGATCCCCCCCAGCCCTCCTCATGGCACCCATCATCTTTGCAACATTGAACACCCGAGGCTGTAGGATGGTCTCCGCAGGTGCCAGGTGCTCTCCTTCCTTTGGGAGAGGAGGGTACTCTGTGGTTTTTCTGCAGGAGACCCATATGGATCCGGCCATCAAAGACAGCTTGAGTGGTGGGACAGGGTCTACTTTAGCCATCTCACAGTTCGTACAGCTGGAGTGGTTACTCTGTTCTCCCCCAAGGTGCTGGGGGCTGTGCCGGGCCGCCTGCTGCACCTCCGGGTCCACATGGAGGGGCTTGTGGTCAACCTCATTAATGTTTATGCCCCGACATCGGGCCCGGAGCGGCTGCATTTCTATCAGCAGGCGTCCGCCTTCCTCGGCTCCTTGGATCCTCAGGAGTGCCTGGTCCTGGGCGGGGACTTTAACACCACCCTTGAGGAGTGGGACCGCTCGGGGACCAAGCAGTGCCTGGCTGCCACGGACATTCTCCGGGAGATTGTCGACCATCACTCCCTGGTGGACGTCTGGCGCGACCACCACCCGGACGATGTCTCAACATTCACCTTTGTCCAGGTGGAGGCCCATCGATCGCGCCACTCCTGGTTGGACCGCATCTACTTGTCATGCTTCCACTTTTCATGGGCCCACTCCTCCAGCATCCGGCCAGCCCTGTTTTCGGATCACCATCTAGCCACTGCGACAGCTTCTCTCTGTGTGGAGAGGCCGGGGCCAGCCTATTGGCATTTCAATAACAGCTTGTTGGAGGATGTGGGCTTCGTGGCGTCCTTCTGGGAGTTCTGGCTGGCCTGGTGAGGGCAGAGATGTGCCTTTCCGTCAGCGCAGCAGCGGTGGGACGTGGGGAAGATGCGTGCCCTGCTCTTCTGCTGCGACTAGACCTGGGGTGCCAGCCGATGGAGGGATGCGGTGATAGAGCAGTTGGAATGGGAGGTCTTAGTGCTGGAGAGGCGTCTGGCTGCCAGCCCCAAGGATCCATTCCTCTGCGGAGCGTGCCGGGAGAAGCAGGAGGTGCTCCGGGCCCTCGAAGACCATCGGGCCCGGGGTGCCTTTGTTCGATCCTGCATCCTCCTCTTTCGGGAGATGGATTGCGGCTCCTGCTTCTTCTATGCCCTGGAGAAAAGGAGGGGGGGCCAAGAAGCACATCGCCTGCCTTCTGGCAGAGGGCGGCACCCCCATCACGGATCCGGTGGAGATGTGCGGGAGGGCCAGGACCTTCTACGCAAGCCTTTTCTCCCCGGATCCGACCGATCCTAATGCTTGCAGAGTGCTCTGGGACGAACTCCCGATGGTCAGCGCAGGTGACTGAGACCGGCTAGAGCTGCCTCTCACTCTGGCTGAGTTCTCGGAAGCCCTCCGCCGCATGCCCACCAATAAATCTCCGGGCATGGATGGGCTGACCGTGGAGTTTTACCACATGTTCTGGGATATCCTTAGCCCGGAAGTCACCATCTAGGCCGAGTCTTTGGTGAGTGGGGTCCTCCCTCTCTTGTGCAGGCAAGCCATGCTTGCCTTTTTGCCGAAGAAGGGGGACCTCCATGCCTTACAGAATTGGTGTCCCATCTCGCTCCTCAGCACGGACTACAAAGTCGTAGCGAAGACCATCTCGTTGTGGCTGGGGTCCATGCTGGCAGACGTTGTCCACCCGGACCAGACCTACACTGTCCCGGGCTGTACCATCTTTGATAACCTGTATCTGGTCCAGGATCTCCTGAAGCTTGGGTGTAGGGGCGGTTTGTCATTCGCCCTCCTGTCCCTGGATCAGGAGAAGGCATTCGACAGGGTGGGCCACGGTACCTGATGGGCACTCTGCGAGCGTTAAGCTTCAGAACCCAGTTTGTGGGCTTTCTC
The DNA here is from genome assembly GCF_009764565.3 of Dermochelys coriacea. Lineage (NCBI taxonomy): Eukaryota > Metazoa > Chordata > Testudines > Dermochelyidae > Dermochelys > Dermochelys coriacea. The sequence continues at coordinate 46,508,958 of NC_050075.1, forward strand.
CAGGTGCTGTACACTTCCTCAGAGTGTCTGGTCAGGCTCAACTGGACCCTGACTGAACTGGTCAGCTTCAGGCGGGGAGTGCGGCAGGGGTGCCCCCTCTTGGGCCAGCTGTACACTCTGGCGATAGAGCCCTTCCTCTGTCTACTCCGTTGGAGGCTGACGGGGTTGGTGCTGCGGCTGGTCCTGTTGGTGTACACCGATGATGTGCTCCTCGTGGTCCAGGACCCAGGTGACTTGGTGTGGGTGGAGGCTTGCCAGGTCGTCTACTTGGCAGCCTCCTCCGTCCAGGTCAACTGGGTCAAGAACTCTGGCCTGGTGGTTGGGGACGGGTGGCAGGTGAACTCCCTCCCACCTGTGCTTCAGGCCATCTGGTGGAGCGCAGGTCCGCTGCTCTATCTTGGAGTTTACCTTTCTGCCATGCATCTGTCCCTGCTGGAGAACTGGCATGGTTTAGAGGGCAGGGTGACAGAGTGGCTCAGGAAATGGACAGGACTACTCCAGTGCCTCTCCTTTTGGCACTGGTGCTCAATCAACTAGTCCTGTCCATGCACTGGTACTGGTTCAACACCCTGGTCCCAGCCCCGGGCTTCCTGACCAACCTCCGGATGACGATTCCTGAGTTCCTTTGGCCAAGAGTGCACTGGGTCTCTGCAGGGGTCCTCCACCTGCCTCTGGAGGAGCAAAGGCAGGGCCTGAAGTGCCTACGCACTCAGGTCCATGTCTTCCACCTCCAGGCCCTGCAGAGGCTCCTTTATGGTGTAGGTAGTCCAGCGTGGAGAGTACTGGCGCACGCCTTCCTGCGCCACTTCCGAGTGCTCCAATACGACCCAGCAGCTCCTTTATCGCCATCCAAGAGGTCTTCTGTGAGACCTTTCCAGGCTGCCGATCTTCTACCAGGACCTCCTATTACCTGGAAACTGTTTTCAGCGACCAGGTCCGTGGTGGCCACCGAGGGGGCAGATCTCCTCGCGGAGCCCCTGATACACAACACCCAGCTCTGTGTGCAGGTGGCGGAGTCCCCCTCAGTGCGCCAGAGGTTGGTCCTGGCAGAAGTCACCAGAGTCGGAGACCTCCTGGACTACGTCTGGGGAGACTGTCTGGATTCCCTGATGCTTGCTTGGCGCATGGTGCTCTCCAGACCTCGTACTCCCCGGTGCATACTTCAGGAGATGTGGGCCACTTTACCGCCCACTGCTCGGGCCCACCTCGACTGGGTCCTGCGAGAGGGCATGCCCCACCCACCCTCCACCCCAGACCCTCTGGACCTTTTCATCAGGCCCCTGCCCCGTGGACCTGACCAGCCCCACCCCGAGCCCCTTCGCCTGAGTCGGCTGCATGATTTGCAGTCAATTTGTTTCCAGACTGCGCCAAAACATCTATACACGCTCATACTCCACACCCTTCACATCCTCACCCTCGCGTTCCGCGCTGACACAAAGTGGCGGGATCTCCTGCCACCTCTGGAGGGTGAGGAGCCCTGGTGGGCCAGCCTATACTCCACCCTGGTCCTGAGGCCACCGGAGATATCAGTTGGCAGCTCCTTCATGGAACTGTGAGCACGGGCGTCCCGGACACCTGCCCCTTTTGTGGCACAAGGGAGGCCCTGGTGCACATTTACATGAAGTGCGCCAGGTTGTAGCCCCTATTCTGGCTCCTCTTAGACATCCTGTTACATTTTTAGTTGCAGTTTCCCCCTCACCTTCTTATCTATGCACTTGCTATCCGTGGCTCCACAAAGTCACAGGACCTCCTGCTGAACCTCCTCCTAGCACTGGCTAAAACGGCCATCTATAAAACCAAGGAGAGGAGGTTGGCCGAGGGGGTCTCCTGTGACTGTGGGGCCTATTTCTGATTCTCTGTCCGCTCACGCATCCAGGCAGAGTTCCTCTGGGTGGCGTCTGCTGGCTCCCTGGACGCTTTCGAGGAGCAGTGGGTGCTGTCCAGGGTTCTCTACTCGGTGTCCCCTGTCAAGGTTCCTTCCCCATTCTGAACTCTAGGGTACAGATATGAGGACCTGCATGAAAAACCCCCTAAGCTGATTTTTACCAGCTTAGGTTAAAACTTCCCTAAGGTACAAACTATTTTACCTTTTGCCCTTGGACTTTATTGCTGCCACCACCAAGTGTCTAACAAATATATAACAGGGAAAGAGCCCACTTGGAAACGTCTTTCCCCCCAAAATCCTCCCAAATCCTACACCCACTTTCCTGGGGAAGGCTTGATAAAAATCCTCACCAATTTGCATAGGTGAACACAGACCCAAACCCTTGGATCTTAAGAACAATGAAAAAGCAATCAGGTTCTTAAAAGAAGAATTTTAATTGAAGAAAAAGTAAAAGACTCACCTTTGTAAAATCAGGATGGTAAATATCTTACAGGGTAATCAGATTCAAAACATAGAGAATCCCTCTAGGCAAAACCTTAAGTTATAAAAAGACACAAAAACAGAAATATACATTCCATTCAGCACAGCTTATTTTATCAGCCATTTAAACAAAACAGAATCTAACACATATCTAGCTAGATTACTTACTAAGTTCTAAGACTCCATTCCTTTTCTGTTCCCGGCAAAAGCATCACACAGACAGAGAGAATCTTTGTTTCTCCCCCGCTCCAGCTGTGAAAGTATCTTGTCTCCTCATTGGTCATTTTGGTCAGGTGCCAGCGAGGTTATCCTAGCTTTTTAACCCTTTACAGGTGAAAGCGTTTTTCTCTGGCCAGGAGGGATTTTAAAGGTGTTTACCCTTCCCTTTATATTGATGACAGATCCTTTGACCTGACTCCTGTCCCTGTTATCTCATTAGTTGTCCCTCGGAATCATTTGGCTTCCTGGTCATGTGGATCCTCCCCTTAAGCTGGGGGCAGGCCCTTTAGCTTCTGCCCGCCCACTTCCTGGATTCCAATAGGATCACTCTCCTGTAGCCATCTGGCCTGACCCTGTCACACCACTAAAAAGGAACTGACCAAGTGATTTTTCTTTCGTGAACTCAGGGGGCAAAACTGACTTGAGAATTACATCCCTGTGACAGGAGGAATTCTGTAAGATGTCATATTGGTCTCCTTTTTCTTGAGAACGGCAGCCATCATACTGTGCTTGGAAGGCAACGTACATAACCCTGAAAAATAAAATTAACTCCTCCCTAAACTGTGATGCAATCCAGTGTAAACTCACTGTAACTCATTTTTAAGAGAAATTTTATCAGCACGGGCAACCATAATTCTGGCATTTTCTAACTCTTGAATGCTTGATTGTGAAATCTTTATGTTCTTTTAATGTGGTTTGTTTAATGCAATATCGGAGCATACAAACAGAAATTCCATCACATAGAACCATATTGACTGCTACCTATTTCAACAGTGGGTTAGAATCTTTAGCTCCACTGCACATGCCTCTGCCATGAGCTAACAGAGTTAACTGGTAGAAATATAAGCTGTCATCATGTGAGTTGCACAGCTATGTGCTGTCTGCCCAGGAATCCTGGGTTCTTGTTCAGGCTCTGAACAAAGCATGTTACAGACCTTTCTGCTCCTGCCCCACCCAAGACTGACCCTTTCTGCTCCAGCCTAGTCCCTATCTCCTTGACCCAGTCCCAGTCTCCCTCTCCCATCATTTCAGCACAGCTCCACCTTTTTGTCTCCTACTTCCTGTCCCCACCACTCTCCTTTCCTTGACCCATTCTCCCTCCTTCACCATCTCTCCTCAAATCCTTGTCCCTATCCCCTCGCTTTCCCATGGCTTGGCTTTTCTGGATTTAGCCACCATGCTGCACTCCTTGAGGGAGAACCAGGGGATGATAATCTTTTCTCTGCCCCTTTGAGTATTTGCACGTCTGATGCTTTTTCAGAGGTGGGAGTGAAACTGGGCTTAGGGATTACCCCCCCCCCTCCGCACAATACTTCAAGTGACTGGGGCTTTCCGTGCTCTCAAAGAGGTAAGGTTTATTGTCTCCTGTCCCCACAGAATAGACCAAGTGGCTGTGTGAGGCCAACAACAGCCAGTGTTGGTTTCTTCAATTTGAGGGAAGATGTATTTATACAGTGAAACCTGGCGTTGTTGTCTCCTCCAGCAAGGACAAAGAGGAGTGGTGTCCTGTGGTGAAGATGACAATATCCACCTTCTCCTCCACAGTCCCATCTTCTGAGATGGTGGAAGTTCTGGTGAACTCCTTCACATTGGGCTCCACCACCATGCCACCACAGAGGATATGGCTGGGATGGTCATTGCTGACCCTTGGCTCTTGGATCTGCAGTACAGAGGCAAAGCGAGACAAGGGGACAACCCGTTAGCCAATGGGAGTTGGACAGAACAGGTCAAGAAACAGGTCTATTCCCTGCAACTGCTTTTCTTTGAAGAGGGAGCAGGGTAAATGGCATCCAGCTATTGCCAGGATCATGAATTCCAAACTGAGCAGTCATCTGCAGGCATTCTTTAGTGCACCAGGCTGCTTGATTGCTGGTGAAGGGGGCATCCTGAAGGAAGTACTTTGCAGAAAGACTACCCAGGGTTGCTGGAAAAATCCTGCTGCGTACACAGCCCCCACAAATGACTGTAGTGAAGGAGCTTTACTACAGTGAAGCCTAAAGGAGGGCTGGGAATAGGGAAGTTTTGGAGTCTGGCACCAGGGGAGTCCATATGGCAGAGCTGCTCACTCCGAGTGCAGCTCCATGGCAGTGAATCCGGAAGCCCTGACACTCACCCCCGGATTTCCAGGCTCAGAGCCCTGGTTCGAGCCAGCGCTTCCAGGCCCCCTGCTGTGGAGCTGAGAGCCCAGAAGTCCTGAGAACCCAGGCTTGAGTCAGGTTTCCCAGGGCTTCCAAGACTGCCAGGCTCCACAGCAGGGAGTCTGAAAACCTTGGCTTGGCTGTACTGCTCCAGAGCTGCAGACGCCCCAAGCCAGGGGTCACCAACCCAGGGGCTGTCCTCATGGCATGGCCCCCAGGAAACTGCTTGGTGAGCTGGCAGGGACATGGACTAGGATTGCTCTCCTTTACCTGTGACATTAAGAGGGCAAATCTGCAGCCGTACTTATCCTGAATAGTGCTGACTCCTGGAAACAGTCCAGCTGTGCTCACGGAGACTGAGTGAGTACTGCTATTCAGGCCCTACATAGACAATGGGTCACATCCTGAAAAACTCCCACTGACATCAGCTGGACCAGGATTTCACCTAATATGATTGTGATTTACCACGGAAAGTCTCCAGTGGAATAGGAGACTCTACATGATGTCCAGTAGTATCAAAAGTGGCCAGCACCTGCTTCCCACCAGTCTCAATGACAACTTCCTATGGGCCAGTGGCAGAGAAATCCTGGCATTTTCTTACACTGGGGACCACAAAACCACACAAAAAACCCCCAAAGAAAATTATGGATTAATCATGTCTTTAAAACCAGAGGCCTGAATCTCTCATCTCTTAACCTAGAAGTGCTGTACATTCTTTAGGAGGTTCAAGTTAAAATAATCAGCACGCACACTGCTTTGCTCTTCTAAAGCCTCTTTTATCCAAGGAGGCCAGAGTACTTTACAAAAATTAGTTAAGCCTGAAAAAATTAAGCCTGTAAAATAGTATGACCACAATTTCACAGATGGGGAAACCGAAACACAGAGCAATTGAGGCCCAGCCATTTAGAATCCCATGAACATTCTTTGGCACATGAATTGCAAGTGCAAAATATCTGATGCATGTGCAAGATGGGAATCTGCATTCATGTAAATTTTTGCATGTCATCTTGACTTGCATGCATGAACCAGGTGGTTTATATGCACAGACTTTAAATAATAATCTTGGCCCAAGTAACTTGATCAATATTAGCCATTGGAAGACCGAGGGGTTCTGACTCTGCACTGGCCTTGATTTTGTAGTCTGACTTGTTGACATAATGTTTTAATGTGCTGCATCTTCACAGCTACATCCTGTGGTGCTGTAGCTAGAAACAGGTGAAATGCTTGGGGTAAAATGCCAGCCAGCCAAACCATAATCCAGATCTTAACCCAAACTGCACCTTAGTTCAAGGCTTCATTGTCACTGGACACTGCATTTCTTAATTGCAATCAGATCTGAAGTGCCTCAGTATTATGAGAAAAGGATTGTTCCTGCAGGATTTGTAACCCAGACTGGACCACAAACTTGCCCTGTGTGTGTAGGGGGGCAGGATGAAAACAACTGGGGCAAAACCTGAAGCCACAGTTTCTCAGTTAGCAGTGGCTGAACTGTAAGCATGGTGCAGAGGATGCCTTTAGAAGGTTTCCTTTTATTTTATCTTTGGATAAGGCATTACTAGTATGAGCTGGTATTTTCTGAGCTGATGGGGAATAGTATGAGTGGAATGCACCCCATAGGATAACAATGAGATTTGCACTTGTGACCTCCCCGCTAACAGCAGAAGCCAAAGGCTCATACACAAAGACACTTAGCTCCCTAATTTAGGGTTGCCAACTTTCTGATTTCAGAAAACCCAATACCCTTGCCCTGCCCCCATCCCACCCCTTCTCCAAGGCCCTGCCCCATCTCACTCCATCCCCTCTCCCTCTGTCACTCGCTCTCCCCCACATACACGTTTAAAGTCATGAACATTCTGTTATAAGGTTGTTTGGCTGCCCTGCTCCACCCGCCTGCCCGGTGCTCCTGCCAGAGAGTGGGGTCAGGGAGCAGGGGCTTGCCCTGTTCCACCCGCCCAGTGTGCCAGCCGGGGAAAGGGGTAGGGGAGTGGGAACTTGCCCCATTCTGCCCACCTGGCGTTCCAGCTGAGGAGCAGGGTTAGGGGGCGGGGGGTTATCCCACTCTGCCTGCCCGGCATTCCAGCCTGGGAGCAGGCAAGCCCCCGACCTGCCTCCCCGGCAGGAGCACCGGAGGGGCAGAGTGGGGCAAGCCCCCGTGCCCCGACCCCACTATGACCCACCTCAACCAAGCTTCACAATCATTATTGATGAGTACAGTATTAAATAGTTTGTTTAAAATTATTTAAAACTTATACTGTATATGTATATAATGTCTTTTGTCTGGGGAAAAAATTTCCCTGGAACCTAACCTCCATATTTACATTAATTCTTATGGGGAAATAGGATTCGCTTAACATTGTTTCGCTTAAAGTAGCATTTTTCAGAAACATAACTACAGCGTGAAGCGAGGAGTTACTGTATCTCCCCAACAGGACCAGCCTGGTAGGTGTTATCAGAGTATGACTAACCTTGGTGCATGCAAGCCCATCCTCCCTCCCCCAATAGCCCATGGTTAAGTCATTCACCTGGGACATGGGAGACTTAAATATTTATTAGAGCAGGAACATGAACTTGACCCTTCCACAACCCAGGTGGGTGTCCTGGCCTCCAGGCTAGAGGGTCAATCTCTTGCTGATTCATTGAATATTTAAAAGAAAAGGAGTACTTGTGGCACCTTAGAGACTAACACATTTATTTTAGCATAAGCTTTCGTGAGCTACAGCTCACTTCATCGGATGCATTTGATGCTTATGCTCAAATAAATTTGTTAGTCTCTAAGGTGCCACAAGTACTCCTTTTCTTTTTGCGAATACAGACTAACACGGCTGCTACTCTGAAACCATGAATAGTTAATTATTTCTATAAAGTGGATCAGCGCCTACAACTGAGATTGTGAGAGCACTCCCAGCCCCGAACACCCTATAGATCAGTAACCGGGGCATTCAAGTGGGAGTGCTGGGTTCAGTCCCTGATCCGAAATCGGGCAGAGCAGGGATTTGAATCTTGGTCTTCTGCATACAGGTGAATGCCCTGATCACTGGGCTTGGAGCTATAATAGGGGCTAACTCCAGGAGGGGGTTCCCAGCTGAGAACCCCAGCTGCAGAAAGACACCTCTCTCTGGCTCATCAGTCAGGGGCTGAAGGTGCAGATCAGTGGTAGCTAGCCACCTAAATACCTTTGTGAATCTGGGCCCTAAATCCCACCCCTTTCCTCTGCATTTCACTCCTGCCTAGCTAAGGTGTCTGCCTGACTTCAGCAGATCCCTTTGTTAGCTGCCTAACTCTCCATGTGCATTGCAGGGGAAGCCTGGGTGCCTGACTCAGGGCTGTGGATTCCATTGGCTGGCAAGGAGCCCAAGGGCTTGTCTGCACCAGCTGTGGTGGAAATTCTAGTGTGCACCAGTGTGCTGAGCACTAACTGCCCTGCAGACCCTGCTAGTGTGCACTGGAAGTTTCCTAGTACACATTGATGCCATCCTGTGTCAAAGAATCCTATGTTAACATGCACCAGGGAACTTTTAGTGAGCACTAGCAGGGTCCACATGGGTCAATTAATGTCCAACGCACTGGTGCACCCTAGAATTTACACCCCAGCTGGTGCAGGCTAATGCGTTGTGCAGACCCGCCCTGCATCCCCTCTGTGAATCTAGCCCCCAAGTTCTGTAGCTGGAAGCAGTATCAGACACATTAAACCAACCATTCGATGGGGACAGAGGCCCATCCATACCTAGTGCGTGTTGGCTAGTACCATTAACTCTTCACTAGTAACAAGTAGAGCTGGTTGAAATTTTTCAGACAAAATGTTTTCCCATCAAAATGGCCTATTTTCAAAATAGAAAATTTTTTCCAAAAATGGGTCTGTTTTCTAAATGTTTCACAAAACTCTTTATATAAACTCTTTTATACTATATATTCTATAAATAACTGAGAAACAAATAATTTACTTTAAAAACTGTGTACATTTTTTGTTTCTCTTTACTTTTTTCCTTCTTTTCTCTTTCTTTTCTTCCTAGTCATGGGTGGGAGGGGAGGGGAGAGGGAAGCAAAAGGGGAAAAAATGGAGGGAAATAACCAAGGAAAAAGGAAGGGAAAGAGAAAAGAAGGAAATTTTGAAAAAGAAATATGTTGAAAAAGCAGGTTTGTTTAGAACTTTGCAAAACAAAAGCAACGTCAATATTCCTCCCCCCGCCCCCATTTATCTACAAGTTTTATTAAAAAATATGTTAAAAGGAAGATTTTTCAAGAGCACCCATTGCTCCAGAAGTAAAAAGTAGTAGGGTAAGACTTTAAAAATGGGTGCTTAAGGTTAGGTTCTTGAATCTATAGTTAGCCACTTAAATAGATGGGCTGATTTACAACAGTATTATGCAAATGATTGCTCCCATTGAGGAAAATGGGACAAAGCTGTGGCCACAGAATAGTGTTGCAACATAGAGATTTCGGACACTGCAGGAAAATATTTATATTCAAACATAAAACTGTTTTCATAGACATTTTAACAAAAATACATAGAATTCACTTACATAGAATCCAATACATTAGGCATCACCTGGTTTTTGAACAACAAAAAAACCCCCAAACTACATTTGTGACCTAAAATGACCTGAAGATGTCCCTTTAAAGACACGATTAACAGAAAAGCTCCATATTTAATTAAGATTAAGTTATAATTCAAGCCTACGATGATCTCAGTGTCTGACTATCAGCATAGCATCTATATTATCTAACATTTTGCCTGAACCAAATTCTGCTCATCATTGAAATCAAGGAAGTTATTCTGGATTTACATGGGTTAACTGAGAGCAGAAACGTGCATGCTGCATCTATACATAGCTCTAATCTCTTCTCCTTGTCCTGTTTATTTTCTTCTTGTTCATTTTGTTGTCTTAGTACAGGGGTGGGCAAACTTTTTGGCCTGAGGGCCACATTGGGGTTCCAAAACTGTATGGAGGGCTGGATAGGGAAGGCTGTGCCTCCCCAAACAGTCAGGCCCCCACCCCTTACCTACCCCCTCCTACTTCCTGCCCCCTGACTGACCCCCTCAGAACCCCCAACCCATCCAACCCTCCCTGCTCCTTGTCCCCTGACCGCCCCCTCCAGGGACCCCCACCTCCTATCCAATCCCCCCGTCCCCTGACTGCCCCGAGTCCTATCCACACCCCTGTCCCCTAACTGTCCCCCGGGACTCCCTGTCCCTTATCCACCCCCCCCCACTCCCCGCCCCCTTACCATGCCACTCAGAGTACCAGGACTGGCAGCCGTGCTGCCTGGCCGGAGCCAGCCATGCCACCATGCAGTCTAGAGCACCGGGGCAGGCCAGCGTCTCTCACAACTTCACTGCCCGGCAGGATCTTGCAGCTCCGCAGCCCAGAGGGCTGGCGGCATGGTGAGCTGAGGTTGTGGGGGAGGAGGGACAACAGGGGTGGGGCCGGGGGCTAGCCTCCCCGCTGGAGCTCCAGGGCCAGGTAGGAGGGTTCCGGGGGCCAGATGTGGCCTGTGGGCCGTAGTTTGCCCACCTCTGTCTTAGTATTTACTAGGGCTGTCAGTTAATCGCAGTTAACTCATGTGATTAACTCAAAAAAATTAATTGCAATTAAAAAAAATCGCAGTTAATCAAACTGTTAAACAATAAAATACCAAATGAAATTTATTAAATGTTTTTGGATGTTTTCTACATTTTCAAATATATTGATTTCAATTACAACACAGAATACAAAGTGTACAGTGCTCACTTTATATTTATTTTTTATTATAAATATTTGCACTGTAAAAAACAAAAGAAATAATATTTTTCAATTCACCTAATACAAGTACTGTAGTACAACCTCTTTATCATGAAAAAAGAAAAGGAGTACTTGTGGCACCTAGAGACTAACAAATTTATTAGAGCATAAGCTTTCGTGAGCTACAGCTCACTTCATCGGATGCTGTAGCTCACGAAAGCTTATGCTCTAATAAATTTGTTAGTCTCTAAGGTGCCACAAGTACTCCTTTTCTTTTTGCGAATACAGACTAACACGGCTGCTACTCTGAAACCTTTATCATGAAAGTTGAACTTACAAATGGAGAATTATGCACAAAACCCCCTGCATTCAGGAAATAAACAATGTAAAACTTTAAAGCCTACAAGTCCACTCAACCCTACTTCAGCCAATTGCTCAGACAAACAAGTTTGGCTAAAATTTGTAGAGATAATGCTGCCCGCCAGAACCTGTATTAGCATGGATGCATGTCCTCCGGAATGGTGGTTGAAGCATGAAGGGACACATGAATCTTTAGCGCATCTGGCACGTAAATATCTTGTAGCGCCGACTACAACAGTGCCATGCAGCTTTATCACCTGCAAATGTAAACAAACTTGTTTGTCTGAGCAACTGGCTGAACAAGAAGTAGGACTGAGTGGACTTGCAGGCTCTAAAATTTTACATTGTTTGATTTTTGAATGCAGTTTTTTGTACATAATTCTACATTTGTAAGTTGAACTTTCATGATTAAAAGATTGCACTATAGTACTTGTATTAGGTGAATTCAAAATACTATTTCTTTTGTTTTTTTTACAGTGCAAATATTTGTAATAAAAAATAAATATAAAGTGAGCATTGTACACTTTATTTTCTGTGTTGTAATTGAAATCAATATATTTGAAAATGTAGAAAACATCCAAAAACATTTAAATAAATGGTATTCTATTATTGTTTAACAGTACAATTAATTGTGCAATTAATTGAGATTAATTTTTTAACTGCACGATTAATCGTGATTAAGTTTTTTAATCGCTTGACAGCCCTAGTATTTACACAATGTGACTTTTTGGAGCCTTTTTTATTTTTCATCTTTGATCCAGCAATCTTGCTCCCTCCACCCACACGACCCACAAGGTAAAGGGTGAGGCTGGGAGAATTAGTTTTTCCTGGTGCTGACACAGCTTGAATCTGTGCTATAGATGCACAAATATGCATTGGCTTCACAGTCTCTCACCCTAGCCAGATGTATTTCAGAAGATCAAACTGCTGGGCATAGAGTTTCAAATACTCCAGGACTTTGGAGTTGTGGAGATAGTTTGGCTAGTTGTCTGGCATTTGAAAGTCACTAAAGCGCGACATCTCCTTGGAGGAGTTAGTGGTTACAGATTGGTGGATATGGGCCCTGCTGTCCCATTCAAAGCAGAATTTGTTAGAACTTCATTGATTCCAGGCCACTGTGATCATCTAGTCTGATTTGTATAACACAGCCCCTAAAATTCCCCCCCAAATAGTTCCTTTTGAACAAAAGCCTCTCTCTCTCTTTTTTTTTTAAATCCAACCTTGATTTAAAAATCACCAGTGACAGAGAATCCACCATGACCCTTGGTAAGTTGTTCCAATAGTTAATCATTCTCACGATTAAAAATGTATATCATATTTCCAGTTTGAATTTGTCTAGCTTCAACTTCCAGCCATTGGATCTAGTTATGCCTTTGTCTGCTAAACTGAAGTGCCCATTATCAAATATTAGTTCCCCATGTGGGTACTTACAGACTGTGATGAAATCACCCCTTAACCATCTCTTTGTTAAGCTCAATGGACTGAGCTTCTTGAGTCTATCACTATGGCTACATCTACACTATGAGCTGGGGATGTGAGTCCCCTGCTCATGTACACATACTCTCGTTAGCTTTCATCAAGCTAGGATGAGTATAAATAACCAAGTAGCCATGGTAGTGGCAGCAGAGTCCTGGCTGAGCCATAAGTCTATACCAACCCACCGGTTTCAGACATACCCCTTTGCTACCATGGCTACACTGCTATTTACACTAGCGCTAGCTCAATGAGAGCTAGTGTGAATAGCAGAATACACCTCTGGCTTGAAGTAGAGACTTACACTTGCTTCAAGGGAAGTGATGACATTGCAGGGCTCTGGAGATGCATAGTGAGTGGGGAGTTCCTTGCATGTGGGGCTGGCACATTGCCTGTCTTTTGTAAATTACACCATCTTCTGTTCTGTGTCCTTCCTAAAAGCCTAGGGCCAGAGATGAGCTGGAGGCACAGGGCCCCTACCCTGGGCTTCTTGTGGTCCCCAGTGATCATGTGGGATTCCTAGCACTACTCCAGGTTTGGGGGGGGGGTTTCCACAGGAAACAAACAGGGCCATCACGGAGGATCTCTGCAAGGAAATTTCTAATCGAGAGAAGCAAAGGTTTGGGCAGGACGTAAGTCTACAAATACCTTAAAGGCTGCTATAAAGAGGTTGGTGATCAGTTCTCCATGCCCACGAAGGGTCAGACAAGAACTAATTAGCTTAGTTTGCAGCAAGAGAGATTTAGATTAGATATAGGGAAAAAAATTCTAGCTATAAGGATATAGTTAAGCCCTGAAAAGGGGTTACCTTGGGAAGTTGAGGCATCCCTGTCATTGGAGGTTTTTAAGAACAGGAAAGACAAACACCTGTCAGAGATGGTATAAGTAACCTTGCCTCAGTGGGAGGCAAGTGGATGATCTCTCAAGGCATAGGCACTGGCTTCCTCATTTCCTTGGGGATGCTGGATCTCTGCTGTGCCCCAGGTCCCACCCCCACTCCACACCTTCCTTCAAGGCCCCACCCTGCCCCACCCCTTCCCAGCCCCGCTCTGCCTCCACCTCATCTCTTCCTGTCCCATTCTTCCTCCTCCACAGAGTGTGCCCCACTCTTGCTTTGCCCCCTCCACCCCCAGCGCCTGCTGCATGCCGCTGAACAGCTGATCTGCAGTGGGCAGGAGGTGCTGGGTAGGGGGAGAGGGAGCAGCTGATTCACAGGGCTGCCGGTGGGTGCTGAGCACTTACTATTTTTTTCCTGTGGGTGCTTCAGCTCCGGAGCACCCACGGAATTGGCACCTATGTCTCAAGGTCCTGTACACCCTGACATTTCTATGATTCTCAGGAAGGGGTGATCCAGCCCCTTATGAGCTATGTTGCTTAGAACATGAAATTGTCACTGAAAGCTTGCAGATGACACACAAATTGAGGGAGTGGTAAATAATGAAGAGGTCAGGTCACTGATACACAGCAGTCTGGATCTGCTGGTAAACTGGGTGCAAGCAAACATATGTGTTTTAATATGGCTAAATGTAAATGTCTACATCTAGGAACGAAAAATGTAGGCCAGATTCCCAAGATAGGGGACTATATCCTGGGAAGCAGTGACTCCAAAAAAGATTTGGGTGTCATGATGGATAATCAGCTGAACATGAGCTCCCAGTGTGATGCTGAGGCCAAAAGGGCTAATGCAATCCTGGGATGCATCAACAGGAGAATCTTGAGTAGGATTAGAGAGGTTCTGTTATTTCTGTATTAGGCACTGGTGTGACTGCTGCTGGAATACTGTGTCCAGTTCTGGAGAGGGTCCAGAGAAGAGTCACAAAAATGATTAAAGGAGTAGAAAACATGCCTTAGTGCTAGGGCTGTCAATTAATTGCAGTTAACTCACATGATTGACTCAAAAAAATTAATCGCGATTAATTGCAGTTTTAATTACACTGTTAAACAATAGAATATTAATTGAAATTTATTAAATATTTTGGATGTTTTTCTACATTTTCATATATTTTGTATTCTGTATTCTAACTGAAATCAAAGTGCATATTATTTTATTACAAATATTTGCACTGTAAGAATAATAAATAAAAGAAATAGTATTTTTCAATTCACCTCATACAAGAACTGTAGTGCAATCTCTGTATCGTGAAAGTGCAACTTACAAATGTAGATTTTTTTTGTTACATAACTACACTCAAAACCAAAACAATGTAAAACTTCAGAGTCTACAAGTCCACTCAGTCCTACTTCTTGTTCAGCCAATCACTCAGACAAACAAGTTTGTTTACATTTATAGGAGATAATGCTGCCCTCTTCTTCTTTACAATGTCAACTGAAAGTGAAAACAGGCATTTGCATGGCACTTTTGTAGCTGGCATTGCAAGGTATTTATGTGTCAGATATGCTAAACATTCATATGCCCCTTCATGCTTTGGCCACCATTCCAGAGGACATGCTTCCATGCTGATGACGCTCATTAAAAAATAATGCACTAATTAAATTTGTGACTGAAATCCTTGGGGGAAAATTGTATGTCCCCTGCTGTGTTTTACCCGCATTCTACCATATATTCCATGTTATAGTAGTCTTGAGTGATGACCCAGCACATATTGTTCATTTCAAGAACACTTTCACTGCAGATCTGACAAAACACAAAGAAGGTACCAATGTGAGATTTCTAAAAATAGCTACAGTACTCGACCCAAGGTTTAAGAATCTCAAGTGCCTTCCAAAATCTGAGAGGGACGAGGTGTGGAGCATGCTTTCAGAAGTCTTAAAAGAGCAACATTCCAATGCAGAAACTACAGAACCCGAACCACCAAAAAAGAAAATCAACCTTCTGCTGGTAGCATCTGACTCAGATGATGAAAATGAACATGCATCGGTCCACACTGCTTTGGATTGTTATTGAGCAGAACCCGTCATCAGCATGGATGCATGTCCTCTGAAATGGTGGTTGAAGCATGAAGGGACATATGAATCTTTAGTGCATCTGGCACGTAAATATCTTGCGACACCAGCTAGAACAGTGCCATGCAAACGCCTGTTCTTACTTTCAGGTGACATTGTAAACAAGAAGCAGGCAGCATTATCTCCTGCAAATGTAAACAAACTTGTTTGTCTGAGCAATTGGCTGGTGTAGGACTGAGTGGACTTGTAGGTTCTAAAATTTTACCTTGTTCTATTTTTGAATGTAGTTTGTTTTTGTACATAATTCTACATTTCTAAGTTCAACATTTGTGATAAAGAGATTGCACTACAGTACTTGTATTAGCTGAATTGACAAATACTATTTGTTTTGTTTTTTACAGTGCAAATATTTGTAATAAAAATAAATATAAAGTGAACACTGTACACTTTGTATTGTATTATAACTGAAATCAATATATTTGAAAATGTAGAAAATATCCAAAAATATTTAAATAAATGGTATTCTATTATTAACAGCGTGATTAATTTTTTTAATCGCTTGACAGCCCTAACATAAACTAACTATTTTCCCATCATACTGTTTAAATCTGTAGACAGACTTAAGCTGTATAGTAAATGAACCAATGAATTCACACAGCTGTGGCCCTTTTGGGTAATGTTAGTCCCTAATTTGGCTCCTGTACCGCTGAGGTCTGAGCATCACTGGTTTAGTTAGTTTCTGCCTCTCTTACTCACTATAAACATATTCACAACAGTTAGTTGATTCAGCAATTACTGCTGACCAAGCCCAGAGATGTCTTGGCTTGGGCCTGTTCATGTCAGCTGAGCCCACCCGGCAGTACTTGGGAAACCTGGCTCTGCCACTGAGTCTGTTGTGTGATCTAAGTTGCTGCACTGGTCTGTGCCTCGGTTTCCCCATGTGTAAAATGGAGATGGCTCTCATCCGCCTTTGCAAACCACTTTGAGATGTAGGATTGAAAAGTCCTTTGTAAGAGCTTGGTATTATGGACTGTTGAATGTTCATCAGAAATGATGTCTGAGGTGTGTTATTCAGTGAGACTCTATTGCAGAGTCTGGGGAGCCTGCGCAGGGACCATAGGAGCCCTGTGTGCCATGGAGCACTGCCCTGTAGGAACTTGCTGCATAGCCCCAGGATCTGGAATGGAAGCACAAAAGGATCAGGGATGAGACTCATGCGGACCCCTGTGGAAGAGCAGCAGGGGATATTGCAGCATCAGGCCTGCAGTAGCAACCTGTAGGCAGCTCGACTGTTGCTATTCCTCCTGGGATGGAGGAGTCATCTACTTCTACCCAAACCAGTTACTCTGCTAATCCTGTAGCCACCTCTTGCAGCCCAGGGGAGCATCTATAAATGGTTGTGTTTAACATGCTGCACCATATCACAGTAACCAGTGCAATCTGCACAACATGCACAGAGGTCTGAAGGGTTAAAAGAAATCTTTTCTCCTCATTCTGTATCAAAACCGCTGGCAGGCAGACTAACCATGCATGGCTCTTCCCTTTGGGCCACAAGCTCCCGGTCCCATGTGAAGGCAGCCAGTGTGACATGCACACTCAAAGAGAAACGCGCAGCAAAACGAAAAATCTAGAACACAGCAATGATGGCCCAAGCACAGGGAAAGAGGTCACTTGACATTCATGTTTATAGATGCTGCTGGGTTAAACCAGCTGCAGTGATTAAAATCAGACCCCGCACCTCACCCCAGAGGCTAATCTTTGTAGCTGGGGTGCTTTCCAAGCACTAGAGGCATGATTTGCCAGTCAATTGCAATAGTTATACAGCAGGGTAAACCCACTGGGCTGGAGTCCTCAGTTGGTATAAATCAGCATAATTGTTGATTTCAATGGCGCGAAACTGAGTAATACCTGCCCGCGATCTGGGCTAACGACTCTAGTACAGATACTATGGATTTACCCTAGTGTGGAGAAGAGAATCAGACCTATGACCCACAAAACCATTCCACTCCACATGATCCAGGCTCCGCTCTCTGGTGATTCCATGCACTGAGCACCCTGCGTGATCCTTCCCTGGGGCAGGAGGCCATGGCCAAGAGTGTTGCAGTTATTGGAGCTGGCATGAGCAGACTGACCTCCTTTGAAAGCTGCCAAGATACTAGGCCACCTGCTCGAAGAATACACCCCTAGCTCAAAGTACAGATGTTAGTAACTAGGAAAGATGTCTATAAACTGTGCAATGTGTGACATGGACTGGAATTGTGGTATCACCTGGTACTTAAACCCCATGTCTAGCCAGCATGGGCAAAGAGCTGTTACATGCTTTCTAAGGTAAGGAATGTGGAGGTGAAGTCAAATGACTTTTTTTTCCTGGAGTCCAGAGAACTGGATGAAGTGTTCTCCCAAAACTGGACGAGATGTTCTGGATAAGCAGATGGAATCCCAACAGGTACCAGGCTAGTGCCCTACCCATTGGATGGTGCTGCCTTCAAGAAGGCAGAACTGGTAATAAACAGAGTTCTCCACAGTCCACGGGCTGATTCTAGCAATGAAGTCTAGTTAATTTCACTTCTTCCTTGGATAATTATTATTAATCATGTATATTACGGTAATGCCTATGGCCACCTATTGTGCTAGATGCTGTACAAACACAGAGGATCAGGTGGGCCTGCCCCGAAGTGCTTACAATCTAAACCAGTCCTTTACATTGCTTTCCCCCATTTTGTATGAGAGCCTCTGTCAGTTACACAGACAGAAAACTATTTCTTGAAAAGTCATGAGGGTGGGGGAAAATTAGTAGGGAGATCAAGGGCACGGTCACTATCTGAACCTACTTTTAACTCATTTAAAAAAGAAATTGGTTAGATTTTAAGCTGACCACTTGCTTTTCATTACAGGAGCAGGGAAAAAATGAAATGTTTTATTTCTCTCTGGCACTTCCTATGCAGAACTGGTTCCAAACAGCATACCTCACTCTGGCCACCCTGTTTATCATTAAAGGGCTAAGCAGAGGTCATCAGAATAACTTTTTCCAGCTGGAGCAAGGCTCCTTTTCAGCAGCAGAGAGAGGAACGTTTGCTATCTTGGGGAAGACCAAGCACCTAGAAATAACTCCGTGTAGCAGCCACTGAAGCCCATGGGCAGAATTGAGCACGGAATGCACCTCAGGCAAGGTTGCCTTTCCAGGGAGGGTTGAAAACCCTGCAAAACTGGTTAGCGCTCTGATTGACATCTCCCTGTCAGGCGCTGCATAGGACTGTTCTCCATATGTGCTGTGTGGTCTTTGATCAGGGTTTGATGTGCATTCTTGTGGCACAGAGCTGCAAATAGCTATAACTGGTTGGAGAGGGGGTGAGAGAAAGAGAGAGATTCAGCCATAGAGCATATTTTTGAATATATTGTTTATTTTTGAATGGATACAGAGGAAAGGATACACCCACATTATGACAAATGAAGGGACTCCATTCACCAGTAGGATTCAGCAGCATCATTGCAAAGGCCAAAAGGCCTTGGCATCCTGGTAGATTAATTGAGACCAGGGATTGGGCTCTTGTTTAAGGAGGTCTAGCTGTATATTCAGTTTATGTCCATCACTGGCAGTCTTATTGCACCTGCCTCTTATTGAGGCTTTTGATGCCCACATGATACAGAATGCTGCTACGTAGCCAGCAATATGTAGGCTTGATTCTCTTGAAAATGCCTCACATTCCTTGTTCCTTGGAGCTCATTCCCCATGTCAGGGAACGGAAAAAAACTTTGACCTCTTATCACTTGAGGTAGGGAGTAGAGATTGGTTGAGCCTCTTTGCTCTTATCAGAGGAGGGGGAAGTTTCCATTCCAAGCGTAGGTGGAGTTCTTCAGGTTTCCTCTGTGGGAGGGAAAAGGGAGAGGACTCAGGGGTGAAGGGGAAAAACGAGAAGAGGGCAGAGCAATGAACTAGTGAGAGAGTCCAACCAAATGGCAAAATATCCAGCCGCCAGCCTCTACTGTATAAAGCTGCGATGGATACCATGGGAGAGATTGTCCCCCTGGAAGCTCCTGTGTGCAACTACAGCATTATACAGGCACCATTAACAGCTTGATTAATTGCCCTAGTGCAGGTGGAAAGCACTTGTCACTGTGTTGTGCACCCCACTCTGTGCCTGATCCACCAAGGCAGCAAGCCTCAGCCACATAGCCAGGCTTTTGAGCTCAAGCTGTAGAGATCAATGCTTGTAGCTCCAGAGGTCCCTGGTGCAATCCTGGCTTATGGGCATTGCACAGGGCCTGTACTGGGTTGCCTATGACAGCCTGTCATAGGGTGCACCTCTCACCACTTGTATGGCGCCTCCTCTTGGTCACTCTGGGGATTAGCTCTTGAGGTGGATGCCCCTTCCAGCAGTTAAACCCAGTCAGTTTCTCCTCTGCAGTCCCCCTCTCATTCTCAGGAGCTGCAGTTGTCCTTTTCATGACTCCGCCTTCTGGCCAGCTCACTATTGTGGTTTCCCCTTCTGGGGTACAGTTCTTCAATTTTCTGTCACTCCCACAGTGACCCAGGAAGCCTTCCCGTTCACTGCCCTGATGGTCTATGCCACGCCCTTGGTGGCCGGCAGGGGAACTGGGGTCCACCCAGTACTCCAGAGTCCAGTCCAGCAACCCTTAACCCAGCAGTTCTGGGATTTACTCTCATAGCCCTCACTGCTTCTTCCCTGCAGTACTGGCTTTACAATGACACCAAGGCGCTGGGCCCACACTGGGAAGGGGCGTATTATGGACTCCTCTAGCCCATCCATATGGCTGGGACTGGCCCCTCGCCTGGGGAAGTCCAGACCTTGCTGTGTGAGCAGCTCCCAGCCAGCAGGTCCCACTTGCCTGGGGCTCGCTGCCCAGAAGCCAGGCTCCACCGTGTGGGCTGGGCAGGGCTGCTGGACGTGGGCATGGCTAGGCAGGCTCTCAAGGGGCTGCGGGGGGGGGGGGATGGTCACATCCCAGGGGTCTGCCCCACTTCCCAGCATGGCTCTGGCTCCGAGTGGTCTGCGCTGCCCACCACCTGTGGGGCTCTGCCCACCTGCCCACCTCCCTGGGCCTAGCTTCCAGGGACCAGTGCAGAGGCCAGGTTGGTCTCAGCCAGTTGGGGGGGGCAGCGTGGGGAGCTTAGCCAGACCACGCTAGGCAAGTGGGTCCTGAGGGAGCCCGGCCCGGGCAGGCCCTGCTCCTGCTCTGACCTGGCTGATTGCGCCGGAGTGATCCCCGCCCCAGGACCAGCCCATGCTGTGCTGCCGGTGCAGCCCACGGGCACGGTCACCTCCTAGTGGGGCCAGTGAGTGTGGCGGGGGCAGGATGCAGGGGAGGTCTCTCTGGCAGTCTGGGGCGGGGGTGCTGGGCAGTGAAGGGGTTGGAGATGCTGGGGGGTGGGGGAGGTTTGTGTGTTTTGGGGCACTGGGCATAGGTGGGATCTGTGTGGTGTGCTGTGTAGTTGTGGTGGTGGGGCTGTGGGGGGGCAATGGGGGTCTGTGGGGAGGGGGAAGGGGAACGCTGACAGCGCAGAGCCAGGCTGCCCCATCCCAGCAGCAGCCCCCAGCTGTTGCCAGCTACCTGGCTTGATTGGCCCTGCCTGTCCCTGGCCAGCTAAGCCTGGTTGCAATCAATTTCCTGCTCCCTGGCTCTCCCTCGAGGTGCAGCCTGTGGATTTAATAGGCTTAGCTGGTCACCCCTTCCAGTCCGGTGTGAGCTGGACTCCCCACCACACAGCCCTATGCTGAGCCAGTCCTGAAAATGAGCACGTGAGTGAGGGTGGGGAGAGTGAGCGACAGAGGGATGGAGTGAACGGGGGGGCAGGGCCTTGGAGAAGGGGCAGGGTAGGGGGCAAGTAGAAAGTGGCAACCCCAGAGGGACACATGGACTATGAGCAGCAGCAGAGACCCTGCAAAAGAGGCATGAGGAGAGTGGGGGGGGAGCAGGAGGCAGATTTAGGGGGTGCAGCAGGATGCAGAGGCAGGAGGAAACTAAGGGGTACAGGGCAATGTGAGAAGGGAGGATGAAGTGGTGGAGAAGGAGACTGAGGGGACCAAAGCTCCCGCTCCCGGGGGTGGCAGAGGGAAAGGGGAGACCTCACCAAGCAGCCAGGGGGCAAGGCATGTTTTTGCCTGTGAATTCAAAGCTGGGATTTTGACACTTGAAATCTATCACATGGGGGTGGACAGCTTCCCCCAAAGTTGCAAAAGGAAAATCAAAACCTCCCGTAAGTTTATTGTTTTAGAAAATCTCACGATTTTTAAGCCCATCTCATGATTTTGAGCATCGGAGTCACAGTTTTTGAGCATGTGGGGCTGGCAATCCTGCAGACAGGAAGAATCCAAACCTGAGGCTAACCAGAAGAGAGGGTAAGAAGGGAATGTACCAAAGAGGGAGAAAGAGGCAGAGAGATCACCGCAGGTGGAGAAGTGGCCTTTTCAGAATGGAGTGTGTAAAAGCTGGAAAGGGAAACTTTGTCAGGAAAACCATAGGAAAAGAGCTTATGTTAATGACACTCACAACGGTATTTACTCAGGGAGACTTGACACAATCCTTCTACTTCAAAACATCAACCAACCCAAAAAAAAAAGTAAATTAAATTAATTAACCCACACCATAAATCCTTGCCCTTTGCAGATTTTTTTCCTTATAGACTCCATGAAATCCACCAGGGACTTTCTTACTCTTATCAATTTTACATGGAAGACACTCGGATACTATGGTGATAGACAGAGAGACAGATAGATGCTGAAAGGAAGGTAATAATATTTTGGCCCCAAAGTTAATAGCAAATATTTCATGCAACCCTTATAATAAAGAACAACATGCTAGGTGTCACAGGAATTCATTTTATTGCTTAAAGAATAGGTGTACTTGTGGCACCTTAGAGACTAACAAATTTATTTGAGCATAAGCTTTTGTGGGCTACAGCCCACTTCATCGGATGCATAGAATGAAACATATAGTGAGAAGATATATATTGTGACAGGGTCAGGCCAGATGGCTACAGGAGAGTGATCCTTTGAGGAACATCTGCTGGAAAAGGGAAAGAGACAGCCCCAGGGGCGGCAATAACCTGTGCTGATGTCATGGGAGGTGGAGGGGATAGGGACGGGTCAGGGGCAGGGGCAAGGGCAGGGGTGGAGGTGAGATTCCGGGCTCCAGAAGCCAAGCAACTGGGCGGTGGCACTTCCCGGTCAGGCTCAAGGGTTTGTGGGGGTTGGAAGGGGGCTCTCAGCGATGCTGGGCACAGGCTCCATGGTGGCTTTGGCAGCCACGGCCTCAGGAGGTGGACTATCTTCTGTAGGGCCCCTTCCCCCGGGAAGGAAGTCGATTGCTCCACCCCAATGAGGGGTGCCCTTGGTGGCTCAGGTCCCGGCAGTGTGGCACTGGCCGTCGCCTCAACAGACCTGGCAGCCATCAGCTGGGTGCCATCTGCGGCCAGGTTGGTGGAATAGTCCACGGGCTCCTTGGAGGCGGAAGTGGAAGCAATGGTTAGCGGGAGGGAGCATGAGGAAAGGGGGGCTGGAATGAGGTCGCCCCGATTGAGGCATGCTGGCAGAGGGTTGTCCTCCCCCTTGGTGACCGGGGTCAGACCCAGGGCCTCGATCTCCTTGTAAATGGAGGGGAGATCGCCTTCTATCACCCTGGAGTTCTCCCCGCCGGCACCCTAAGCGGTGGTCACCTCGGGGCTCACAAGGGCTTCAGATGGTACCGGGGCAGGAGGGGCTCCATCCGGGGCCTCAGAGGGAAAGGACATCCGTGGAGGGGAGATGCCGCCTTCCGGTGCTGCCACGTCTTTCCCAGTCGGCACCGGTGAATGGAACACACCTGTGGGCAAAGTGGAAGGCTCGGCATCGGTGCCCCCTTTCCTGGTTTTCCGGGGGGACACCGCATCAGATGGAAGAAGCGGAGCTCGAGCCTTCCGCTTGCCCCGCTTCCCCTGGACTAGGGCCCAGCCCTCCATGGCATCATCTCGGGGCTGGCTAGCCGGGGTCGGGTCAGGGGGCAGGGGCGATGGCTCAGGGACTCGAGGGGGTAACGGTGGGGCAGCACAAGGGAGGGAAGATTCCCCCTGAGGTGGGCCCTCTCCTATGCCCGGCGTTGTCCCCACCGCACCCTCCTCCACAGGCCCTGCTAGATTGCATGCAGCAGAGGCTGGGCTCTCCCGCTCATCTGGGCATAGTGGGGGAGGTGCCCCTTGGGCCCAAGCGGGAGCAGTGGTGGGCTGGGAAGGAGGAGGGGTGGCTCTAGGCTCCAGGCAGCCAGAGGAGCCGGAGATGACGGAGCTGGCGCCCTGCCAGGTCTCAGGGGTTCCGGATGCCCCTCCTTGCCGGGCCAAGGGGCAGTCCTTCTGGACGTGCCCCATCACCCAGCAGAGGTAGCACGGGGCCTCCCCCGTGGAGTAATGCATCTGGTAATGGGCCCCCTTGTAGGGGACCAGGAATGACCCCTCAAGCGCCTCTCCATCATGCACCACTGGCGGCAGTTGAAGCTGCACTTGCCGGCGGAACGAGAGGACGTGACAGAGGGCGGGGTCTTTGCAGCCCAGGGAGAGAGGGCTGACAACGGAAATGGGTTTCCCCAGGGTAGAAAGGGTGGGTAATAGAGCAGCATTGGGAAGGAAGGGAAGGATGGAGGTCAGGACCAGTCGGACGCCCAGGTCTTCCAGGGGCTCCAGGTGGATGAACCCTCCCCTCCCCCTACCGCCAGGCCCTTCTTCAGCACCTCCTGGGCGGCAGCCTCTGATGCTAAGTCAAGACGACCTTTCCATACATTTTGGAGACCGCCACAATGGCCGTGGGCCCCACCACCCTCACCAATGCTCGCACGTAGGTCTTCACGTGGGACGAGGTGGGCACTAGGAGGCAACGGACGCCGTGCTTCCTGGTCATGGTGGGGAAAGGGCCCCGGCCACTATAGCTGGTAGCGGAGGCGGTGGGCAGGAGAGATGACATAGCAGCAGGTGGGGGGGCTGCCGCCACCTGGGCATACGCCATGGGGGCTGGGGGAGGGGCACCCGCAGAGCTGATGGAGGGAGCAGCGAGTAGGGACGCCGCGGCTGGTGGTGGGGCCGCGGCAGTGAGGGCAGCCCCTGCCATGGAGGGCCTGGTCTTTTTAGCGGGGCCCTTCCCCTTCTTCTTACCCTGGCCCTTCCCGCCGGCTGGGGGGGCTTTCCCAGAGTCGGAGAGGGTGAGGGACATGGCAGCAGTGGAGGTCACCCTGGTGTCCACCGCTGCTGGTGCCCCAGCTTGAGCAGTAGCAATTGGTTCGGCTGCGGCAGCGGAGGTAGAGGCTCAGGGAAGAAATGGGGCGGCAGGCAGGGGAGGGGTGGCGGGGTCTTCTGGAGGGGCCCTACCCGCCTTGTCCCCCGCCATAATGAGCAGGGCGGGAGGGGGAGACACCAGAAGGAGGAGGGGAGAGGGGAAGCAGGTCAACCACTCCTTCCCGCTAGGCTGCAGGAAGGGGAGGAGGGCGCCAAAAGGGGTGGGCTGGACAGGGGGCAATCAAAGGTTAGGGGTCAGTCACCGACATGGGTTGGAAGTCCAGTTCCTCAAGCTGCACTAGGGGATGGGGGAATAAAACAACATTGTGGGGGTGCAGCGAAAAAGAGTCAAACTAAAATGGGGATGGGCACAAGTGCATGGGAGGGGGCATGGAAGCACTGAGTGAGAGGCTAATCGGGCTGGAGGTAGGCCAAGGAAACCAAGGGGCTAAGTTCAGAGGCTGGGGCGGGACAAACAAACAAAAACTGCAGAGGGAAAAGTGGGGGGGCAGGCAAACAAACTGAAGCTAGTAAGGGGGGCTGGGGCAAAGGGGAGTAGCAAAAGGCTGCAAGGTGCAAATGGGGCAGGTAGCAAGGGGCAAAGCTGTGGGGTGGGCAGTCCAAGGGGGGGCCGTGCACCCACATGCGCGTCCATGAAAGAGTCTTGTTTGGGCAGGCTGCTGCTTCAGGCCCAAATGGTGGAAACAGGGCATGGCAAGCTAAGCAAGCAGCTGGAGTCCAGAGGTAGGAGCTGAGGCAGATGGTAAACAGCCACTGGGGGTGGTGGGGATTGGGAGGACACAGATGGATCGGGGTGATGTCATCCACAGCAGTAGCAACGGCTGGGGCTGGGTCCCTCACTCCCCCACTCTGGGGAGTGGGCCAGCAGGCTCCCCCCACCAAGGGGCTGCAGTTGGAGCAGTAGCAGCACCCGAGGGTGGGGGTGGGGGTCCAACGCCAGCCAGCAACCAGGTAGCAGAGAAGGGGGGGCGGTGTCTGGCCCAGCCGGTGGAGCAGCAACAGCAGCAGCAGCAGGGGGAGCCCAGGGCCTAGCAGCGGTACCAGCAGCAGGCCTCTCCCTCCTTCTCTCTCCAGGCCAGAGGGCTACAGGAGAGTGATTTGTTTCAGACCAACACGACTTTATTGGCAAGACAGGAGCTGCAGCCACTGGGGATCAGTGGGGAGAGGATGTGAACCCCCCTCACCCCTGATCAACAGGCCCTGGCCTGGGCCCCAGGTTAGCTACAAGGGGCAGCAGAACTGGGAACAGAACCCAGGAGTCCTGGCTCCATGGACCAGTACAGGGATCGGCACATACAGGATCTCCGCACCATTCTAGAAGGCAGATATATTAGCCCCAGGTTAAATAGGTCCTTTTCCCTGGGTAAAGTAACAGAGAAGATTCCAGAACAATCAGGAACTTTCTGGGATTAATTAAGACAGGCAGGCTAATCAGGGCACCTGGGTTTAAAAAGGAGCTCACTTCAGTTTGTGGTATGCGTGCGAGGAGCTGGGAGCAAGATGGCAAGAAGCTGAGAGCAAGAAGGCGTACTGCTGGAAGACTGAGAAGTACAAGCATTATCGGACATCAGGAGGAAGGTCCTATGGTGAGAATAAAGAAGGTGTTGGGAGGAGGCCATGGGGAAGTAGCTCAGGGCGTTGTAGCTGTCATGCAGCTGTTACAGGAGCCACTGTAGACAGCTGCAATCCACAGGGCCCTGGGCTGGAACCCAGAGTAGAAGGTGGGCCCAGGTTCCCCCCATCCCTCCATTCCTCCAATTCCCTACTTGATACTGGAGGAGTTGACCTGGACTATGGGTTCCACCAGAGGGGAAGGTCTCTGGCCTGTTCCCCGATCCACTAGGTGGATCAGCGGAGACTGCAGGGATTGTTCTTCTCCCTTTTCCCCATGCTGGCCAAACTGAGGGCTGCCGTGAACCTCTGAGGCGAGCAAATCCGCCAATAAGCGCAGGACTCACCAAGGCAGAGGAGTAACTTTGTCACAGTATATACATACAGAGAACATTATTTAGTACATCAGTACAGACCTGGCCGCTTGCAACGGGTCAGGTATTGTTAGACGAGAAAAATTAAATATGAAGCAGTTATGCCAACCAAACCAAAGTCAGGCCAATAAAGGTTGCTGGGAAAGTCCGTGAAGGAGCTAAGTAGAATGAAGGAATACTTGTTTAAGTTGCAGTGAGTGATAAAAAAGGGGAGGCCTGCATTGCTGCATTTTTTTACCAGATGTTCTGGGAACAGTTTGTTGAGATATGGGGGCACTGTTTTCCACTCCCTGTTCTTGTGTTATGTCTGTTTTTAACTCCTCGTCTCCTGGTTGACACCCATACCGATAAGAAAGTTAGTGAAGCATTACAATTTGCTAAAAGTTATCTACAATAAGGGGGTAGAAGTGCATGCAAGATAGAAAAAGAGGATATTAACTAACATAGGGGAGGGGTGGGCTGCTTTATGAATAAATCTGTGACGCGACAGGACTGTCTATAAAAACCTATTAGTTTTACTTAGAGGCTGCTGGTTCTTTTTGGAGACGGGCTGTTCCCTATTGTTGTGTGCACTCTTCAATAAAGAGGTTTGTGTTCGGACCTTGCTGTTGTTGCCTGTCTCTCTCTGGTCAGACAACGAACTGTGCCGTCTGGGGTTCGAGTCCTTGACAATTTGGTGACTCCGCTGGGACCCGTCTGACTCTCCGGCGCGGGATCAGACTCTAAAGCAACGCAGCGCTCATCCTCCGGTTTTGAGGAGCCTTGCCAGTGATCTGATCCCTGCGTAGGCAATAAGGTGTGTTCTGTGAACCAGCTGGAGCCCATAGAAATCCAGCAACATCCACCTACCTGTTGAGTAGGATCCAGGTCTTCGGGGTTCGAGTCCCTGGAGAGGTAAGCAATCGCTTGATACTAAGAATTGGGGATTGTGGGTTTGAGTCCCTTTTCCACCTAGGATGGGACAATTTGGCAGTAAATGCCCGGGGGACGCCCCATTGTCTCTGATTCTCAGAGATTGGAAGGGAATCTCTGGAACTACTGGTTTAACTAAATCAAAAAATGAAAAACTTATATCAGGTTCAATGGCCAGCTTTCACCACTCATTTGTCCCCGACTAAAGAATGGCCAGCCTGCGGAACTTTTTCCGCAGACAGGATGGATTCCTTAAAAGATATTTTGGTCAATCTTAGACCGGGACAAATGGATTATTTGTTTATGTGGTATAACTATAAGCCTTAAGACAGGACTTCCAGGCAGAAAAGGAAGCACTGTCTAAGCAAGTACCAGTCCTTCAGAGACTTTTCAAAATTTAATCATTTGTGCTCAGCATATGCCGTAACAACAGTGTGTCTGCCATAAGAGGAAATTAAATAGTTAAACCGCCAATTGGCCATGCTTTCTGTCCAGGTGACAAGCCTCACGGGGGAGGACTTGGGTAGCCTTTGTGAGTGAGAATATTTAAGAGACGAGACCAGGAGGGCTGGGGGCTCGTTAAGAAGCCCACCCTCCTTGTTAAATTGGTAGTGGGACAAAGCTGGTACTCATGGAAGGGACGGTTCAAAGAGAAAAACAAGATCTGGCCCAAGCGGGCAGGCAACAGATAGAGAGATTAAAAAACAGGTTTAAAACTTGAAGAGCATAGTAAAAAAAGAGGAGTAAATAATTACAGGAATGGGAAACGTAAATCCCGGAATAACACTTGGAATGGTAAAATCCGAGTTGATTGAGTGTCATTTTGGGAGATAAGCAAGTGATTTAAGAAAGAAAAGTAAGAAGTTAACTCTGTAGTTGCTGAAGGGAATTAAGCAGTTGAACTTTGTGAAATACTAAAAAGAAAAAAAATCTTGGTTTCTTTGCAGCCATTTTGAGGAAAATGGGCCCTTTTCCAAAGGAATGCAATTATACAGTGCTACTTAATTAATATCTTATTAGCCTCCAAGGGGCTACAGTAGGTGGTGTCTTCCTTTTCAGGTCACTGTGTGTTTGACAGCAGGAATTAAAAGTAAAAGGCAATCAAAAGTCTGGTAAAGTTTGTTATGCCCTTTTTAAAGTAAGAATCTTTAAGCTGTGAATCCAAAAGCAAGCCAGAAAGCATTTGTTTTAATGTAAATTACCTAACTGATAAGGTAGAAACCACTGAAACCTGGGCTGCCTATGAAATAAATACAAGAAAATATGGGTAATTCCTCTGTTTTGCCTGCAATTAACAAGGGTATTTGTATAAAAAGGAAATATTTTAAGCAATGACTGACTGCCCAGAAGGGTTTCAGAGTAGCAGCCGTGTTAGTCTGTATTCGCAAAAAGAAAAGGAGTACTTGTGGCACCTTAGAGACTAACAAATTTATTAGAGCATAAGCTTTCGTGAGCTACAGCTCACTTCATCGGATGCATACGGGGTTGATCTATGTTCTTTTTGTCTTTCATAAAATCAGAGAAAACTGATGCCAGCTGAAAAGCAATTCATCATATCATGAATTTACTGGCACAATAGGAATTATGTTCTGTCTTGTGTTTGTCTTGTGGCCAGAATTGCTGTGTTTAATTTTTCATAGGACAGTTTAGTTTAAAACTAAATAGAAGGGTTAAATCAAAATGCAGATACTTGTTTTATTCAACTTGGAATACAAAATGTTTGGATAATATCAGAAAAATGTGATGTACTAAAGTTTAATACATTTGCTTAAGTAAAAAAAAGAAATTTTATTGGCCAGATCTTTTAATTAAAAAAATTGTTGTTAAAATTCGCACACCAACAGTCTTTGGAAGCAAGGACATGAAAGGTTAACCCACTCCCCATATTATACATGGGATCCTTCTGGCTACTTCAAATTTCTAGCCAGAGGGCTGGGGAGGGAGAAAAGCTATTGGACACCAAAGGTTGTACCAAGTGGACTCCTGAAAAGTGGGTGTGCTTGTCCTTGCTTGTTTCTCCAAAGCTCTGTAATAAAGTCATTTTACTAGAAGGGTGTATGTGGCATACATTGAACAATACGACTAAAGTGCTGTATAATGGGCAATGTATATGTGTTCATTTTTGAACAAAGGTGTGTGAGTGGAAGTGAAAGTTTTCTTTGCAGGTTAATAGAAGCCAAGAAGGGGAGAAGAAAAAGAATGGAGGACGAGCTAATTCAACGCTGTAGCTGGCAGGGTTGGTCCAAAGATAAGATGCTGGCCTGCCTAAGGACACTATTCACAGCTAGGATTTGGCTGACAGCCAAGAAAGAGGGGGGCTTGAATGTGCCCAAGCAACTGTGATATCTGCAAAACACTTCCAGACATTAATTAAATGTGTTAGGTTTCTGTATTTACAGGTGAAAGAAGTCCTGCTCCAAGGATCCTGAGCAAACATGCCATTTGTTAAAACCAGGTGACTGGGTCTACATAAAGGTCCATCAATGAAAAACTACTCTGGCCCCATGCTGGAAAGGCCCTTATTAAGACCTGCTAACTACCAATACCGCTGTGAAGTGCCAAGGACTGACTGCCTGGACCCATGCTTCTTACTGCAAAAAGACCCCTCCACCTCGAGATGACTTCACTTTGACTACTGCTCAGCCTGTCCCTCCTTCTGGGTTTTTTCTTTCCTCCTTTTGGACAGCAGTGGAAAGGACAAGGTGAAGTGCTAGTAACCTCTCCCTTGTCCACTGACAGAGCTAACCTGCATTGCACCGCTAGGGAACCTGACCTGGAAAAAGGTTCCCCAAAAGCAGATGGCATCGGACTTCGAGGGAGCTACAAGTTCACCCCACCGTGAACCGGGTGAGTCAAAAACAGACGACATCTGTGCTCAAGACAAATGGACTGCCACCACTTTGGGCAACCTGAAGCTCCAACGGATAAACACATTTATACGTCTTGCCCATGAAATGAAAGCTCGTATGCCAGCCCTACAAAACACTTCATGCTGGGTGTTCTCATTAATACCAGCAGATAGCCGAAAATGTCTTCTCATGGTTCCTATTCCCCTTAGTGCAATGAATATGACCTGGACCCTGTCCTGGAAGGATTCTTCAGGCAATTTAAATATTACCTGGGCTGATACCGGCATCTATGAAAGCGGGTATCTAGTAGTTTGGAAATGAGTTGGTCAATGATGCCTCTTAAAAGAAGGGAAAATAGCTATAGGTAATAGTGAGTGCAAAGCCTATTTTAATGGCACTCATTTTGGGAGTAAGAGACGTCCCAATATCTCTCTCTTGGATGGGGCAACCTCTTGCACCTCCGCGTAGCATAGATTTACGGGTAACAAGCGTAGTCTGCATGGGAAAAAACACTTTGTGTATAATAATCACAAGTTGATTAAGCATTATGTTATAAATTGCATGTTTAAGTATAACCTGCCAACTCATACTATGTGTTTATGTTCTGCTAACGCCTCCGCGGCTAAATTCTCCTTCCTCCCATCTTGGACCGGATGGTACAAAATTATTAATAATACCTGGTCCAAAGTCACTCCTACCCTTTTTGGCTACCGAATGTGTGGTAACAAGGCATACCTAGCCCTCCCTCCTTCATGGAGTGGATCCTGCTATTTGGCTTGGGTAAAACCACCTGTAGTATATCGTGCATGTCTTCCTAAAGGAAAAATCAAAAATGTAAGAGGGGCTGAGAAAGATGTTAAGGACTCCTGCCCCCTTAGTTGGTGTGCCTTAAATAATTGGATGGGTGCTTGTGCGGGATTTGTCTTCGCCTGTGGAGGTGCCACCTGGTGTATTGGGGAAGGAGTCATGAGACTTCAGGGAGTGTTGAAGATAATGGCAAATACCACTGCCGATGCCTTGGTAAATTTGGCAACCAAACAAAAAAAACTAAGGCAGACAGTTCTCCAAAATCGCTTGGCGTTAGATATTTTGCTGGCCTCTCAGAGAGGAACATGTGTGTTAACTGGGCAAAAATGCTGTGTATATGTTCCGGATGTTTATAAGGCCACCTGGGAAAGAGCAAACCATCTTATACAAGTTGCAAAAAACCATGGAGGAGAGCGAGTCAACTCATGGTGGAGCAATTTGTTGAATTGGGTTCCAGATATAGGTGGCTGGTTACATAACTTGCTTCGCAGTGCCGTTGTAATTATTTGTGGTCTAATAGTTTTTGTATGTTATGTTAAGATGTGGCTGTTGGATGGGTACCAAGCTGTGCCCTACCAACCAGTGAATATTTCTAAGTCACTCCCCACAGAGACCAGTATGTTCCAAGAGTTCCCCTATGGCACTCTAGGGACAAAGGGGGGACTGTTAGGTGAGAAAAATTAAATATGAAGCAGTTATGCCAGCTGAACCAAAGTCAGGCCAATAAAGGTTGCTGGAAAAGTCCCTGAAGGAGCTAAGTAGAATGAAGGAATACTTGTTTAAGTTGCAGGGAGTGAGAAAAAAGGGGAGGCCTGCATTCCTGCATTTTTTACCAGATGTTCTGGGAACAGTTTGTTGAGATATGGGGACACTGTTTTCCACTCCCTGTTCTTGTGTTATGTCTGTTTTTAACTCCTCGTCTTCTGGTTGACACCCATACCGATAAGAAAGTTAGTGAAGCATTACAATTTGCTAAAAGTTATCTACAATAAGGAGGTAGAAGTGCATGCATGAGAGAAAAAGAGGATATTAACTAACATAGGGGAGGGGTGGGCTTTATGAATAAATCTGTGACGCGACGGGACTGTCTATAAAAACCTATTAGTTTTACTTAGAGGCTGCTGGTTCTTTTTGGAGACAGGCTGCTCTCTATTGTTGTGTGCACTCTTCAATAAAGAGCTTTGTGTTCGGACCTTGCTGGTGTTGCCTGTCTCTCTCCGATCAGACAACAAACGGTGCCGTCTGGGGTTCGAGTCCTCGACAGGTGGATCAGCAGAGACTGTGGGGATTGTTCTTCTTCCTTTTCCATATGCTGGCCAGTGATGAGGCTAACTGAGTGAACAGCAGATTTGAGCCATGAAAGTGGCCACACTGAGGGCTGCCATGAACCTCTGAGGCGGGCAAATCCGCCAATAAGTGCAGGACCCACCAAGGCAGAGGAGGAACTTTGTCACAATATATACATACAGAGAACGTTATTTAGTACATCAGTACAGACCTGGCTGCTTGCAACGAGTCAGGTATACCACCTGGTGGGCATTGGTATTAGCAGGAACAGTGTGTTAGAGATGCAAGTTTTTGTTTCCTAGAGTAAAGCTACCTTGAAAAGAAGGCAGTATGTATTTCACTTCCACATCCTTCCCAAGTCTCTGCTTTATTATTAATGCAATTAGTTAGTATCATGTGACCGTATAATGAAACCTTCTACTTTACTGGATAGCTTCAAGGGGCAGAGTGAAAGGCCTGGTCTACCCACAAACTGGAAATGGCTTAATTAAATCGGTTTAGTAAAACCATTGCAATCCCCTTATTGAATTTTAAGGGAGCCTACTTTGGGTTAGCTTCAGCCTGTTAGCTTTTTCCTAATCCATTTAAGCTGAACTGAACTAAGTTGCTCTTAAACCAAAATAAGAGGTTCCATAGAGAAGCTAGCTCCAGTTTGATTAAGTTAGTTTAAATTCACACCTTTAGTTAAATTTGGTGTAACATGCAGGGGGGCTATATAGTGGGGGTGCTGAGAGCCATTGAACCAAACTGTAAACTCTGGGTATAATGGAAACCACTTCAAGCCAGAGCATGCAGCAGCACCCCTAGTTTCAGATCTATGGTATTTTGCTGCATGGATAAGTGCAAAGTTACTGTAGAAACTGTAGTTTTTAACTTCCTGAATTTGGCGGTTTTAAAATCTCAAATGTAGCACTACGAGTTTTTACACTGAATTCCCTCAAACACTAAGGAAAAACGATACATCATCAAATACTTTCCCATTTCATAGGCTTCAGCCCCTTTCCACCAGGGCCCAGAAGATGATATGTAAAAGTTATGCAAGTGCCATAGAAGTTGTATACCTATAATGTGGTGCACTTATGATAGTCTCAAAAACTTTTCCCTCCCCTCTCTCTCCTAATCTAACAACTTTTTCAACACCTGTCTCCCTCCTTTCATATATCATAAAAATAGCATAAAAAGCTACTGTCAAAGCCGATGAGCATTATATTCAAGAAGGTGGCTCTAAACATATAATCATGAATAGCAGCTGTTTGGAAATCAGTATTTTGTTAGCACTGTGGAAGTGTTATTGGCAATACCATGAATATTAAAAAAATGCACATACATCAACCATCAGGAGTAGGTATCAGTCAATTTTAAAAATTTGTGCATTTTTTTAAGACAATAAAAACAATTGGGCCCCTTGATAAGCACTAACCACACATCACTTTACACTTACAACAAAGTGCTTTCAGTTATAGTCTCGCCAAATGCATCTTGAACTCAGATGAACTTGTGTTTTATGTTCCTGTAATTAACAACCACAAAAAATGACCAAACTGACATTTTTGAGCTTGCCAAAAACATGTTTTCAGACCGAGTCAGGAGTTTTCCAAGTTTGAGCCTGAAAACAATTCATTACGAGCAACCAGAGATAGAAATTTGTACTGAAAAAAACCCTCCCATCTCAGTCTTGACTATAGCATCAGTAATGCCACACTAACAAAAGTACAGTTTTTGCCATGGCTTTGAGCCAGACATTGTTTATATCACCTGAGAATCTGGCCCTTTATTAATAGGCTAGTTGTTGAGTGACTCAAGCTGTTTTTGTATTTTTTCTCAGGAAACAAGAAGCAAGTTACCCAGCAGGCCAAGTAGCTGGCAACATTGCACATGAATCATGGAAAGGCCAGAATAGATTACAAGAGTTATCCTACCCACCATTCATTTGGCAGCTTTGCTACCCTGTAATTCCCACAAATGTTTTGTCTAAGTATTGGAGAGCTGCAGTGATGCAGGTGGCCCGGTATGTTGGTCAATGAGGTGTTTTATGACAGACAAAGCTAATGGGGGTTAAAGTGGAAGGTGAGCTTCAGTTGGGTCTCTGAACTCCCAAGACGTCAGCCCTGGATTGAGAGGCCTTTGAGAAGTCAGCTTGTGCAGGAAGGGAGTTTTGTCCTTCTCTTCGGTGGGAAGAGAGTTAAGCCAATGCTGAGTGCTTCTGAAAACTCCACCCAGCCTCTTTCAGTACTGGGCTGGACTGAGATTTCTTGACTGGGTTGATTGAAGTTGGCTGGGGTTGATTGAGGCTCCACTTCAGGTCCAACTTTAGGTTCAAACTAAATGCATAATTAGAAACTTTAGAGGGTAGGCCTCACTTTCTTGCATTGCAGGGAGAAGGACACAGCACACTTTACAAATATTGAGAGGGCCTGGTCTGTACAGATATTGATAGTGACTGGTCTGCAATTGCTGGCTTGCAAAAACTGGTCTGTGTTTCTGCCCCTACTGTCATTCCAGATCTTGCTTTCAAACATTAAATGCGGAGGTTTGGGGTAACAGAAACAGTCTCTCACGCTAAGGCCTAGTCTACTCCCAGCTTTTGTACCAGTATAACTATGTTGGGTAAGGGAGCAACTGTTTACTAAAATAGTTATACCAGTACAACCGCCAGTGTGGAGGCAGTTATAACAGTATAGATTATTCCCCTTCCCATATATAGGAAGCAGCAATAGTGGCATAAAAGGTGCCTTATTCGACGAAAGTTGTGATAGCGCTGAGGGTTGTACTGGTATAATGATATCAGTACAATCAAAGAGGTATAACTTTTGTGTATAGACAAGCCCTCAGCATTTAAACAGAGCCCAAATCAACAGATCAAAGTGAAGCTGCCTAAGGGATTTAGTAACACAACCTTGTGTTAATTGAAATGGGAGCTGCGTGAACAGAGTTTAGGCCCAGAAGGGACCACCCAACCATCTGGTTGACCTCCTGTATAGCCTGCTTTGAAAAATCTCAACCCATAGCTTTGCTAGAGAGCTCCAATCAAATGGGCTGATTTTAAAAAGTGATGATGAGCACCCACAATGTTCTCTAGCACCAGTCAGCAGCTGCAGAAGCTCAGCACCTCTCTGGATCAGACCCATGGACTGGTATATGGCAAGGAGGCTGGTATTTTTAAGGGAAAGCCTTCTATACTGGGCAGAGCATCACATCACATTGCTGAGAACCTGACATAGGACAGAGCTCAGAACTAATGGAGACTAACAAAAACTGCGGCGAAGAGAGCAAGGAGACCAAAGATTTTAAGCAAATATGAAACCAGGGAGTGGTTTGAAGAGTCACGCACCACTCGTGTTCTTGTGGGTTTGATGATCCGTGCCCTTTGGGTCAGGATGGCATTTCTGGCTCCATCCCACTTCCCTGGGCCGGTCAAGCGGAACTGGAAGGGGCTGCAGGGGCCAAAGTAAATCGTCAGGGCCAGTTTGGGATCCTTCAGAAGCAGCGGAAGGATTCTGGGTCTTGCATCCGAGCCTTCGGCGAGCTCATCCAGATATTCAATGTGATCGGTTTGCAACGTCTGACTGCGGCTGGTACCAAACCTTTGGAGAGAGCAAAGAAAGAGATGCCCCACAACTGTCATAAGTGTTCAGTGATCCATGTACATTGAACCTGATGCTCCCAATTTATACAGTTCTAAAGGGATGTCATGTAGAGAACTGGCAAATACCATGCTAACCTATTGCTAAGAAGAGAGAAAGGAGAAAGACAGGGAAGTGGACAAGATACGGGAAGATTGAGAAATAATAGAATTCAGAGCCACAAGAAGCACCCCAGATAGACTTGTGGGTAGCTGCAGCTCTCTGATGTAGCATCCAGTTAGAGCAAAGCTAGCTCGAGTGAAGCTGTGGCAGCATGGGCAGCTGCTTGGGTCAGCCCCCCAGCTCATGACTCTAGGTACACATTCAAGCTGCCATGATTACATTGCTATTATTAATCAAGATCAGAGCTACCTCTGGTATATCTACACATGCTGCAATCCCATCTCCACATTGCAATGCAGACATACCTAAAACTGGCTGAATTGTAGTTGCCTCCATGCGAAAAAACTGTAGACCCAAATTTTCAGAGAACAAGGCACATTTACCGAACGTTGGTGTCAGCAGGTTACGTTCTATTTCTGAAGAACCTGGCATGTTTGCATTACAAATAATATCATCCTACCTAGTGCATTTCTCATACTTTAGACAATCTTTATCCCTTTCAGCTGCAGTCGAGTCCCCATTATGGGCCTACAGGGACAGATTTTCAGAACTATGTGCACACAAACCACCTACATCTAACAGGTCATTTGGCATGTGCAATGGTGCTGCTCTGACTGAAAAGTGGTGTGAACAAATGTGTTCACATTTTTGCTAGCAAACCCTAAGGATCACAGCTTCATAGTCAGAGATGGAAAAGAGCTGTTCTACTCAGACCATCTTCTTACATTCCCCGAAACTCTATAATATGTCATCAAAGGCAAGACGGGACCACCAATCTGCTAGTCTGACCTCCTGTATATCTCTGGGCACCAACACCACCCAACAACCAAAATTAGACCACAGTATTACAGCCCACAGGTGACTACCGGTGATTTCAGGTTAACATTAGAAAAGGGAAAACTTTTCAATTCAAAAGACACCCTGTGAAATATTTCATGGGTTGGAATGAGCAGAACTTTATGTGAAGAATTATTGCTATGTATTCAGTGCTTGGATATGACAGCAATGGACCCTACAGAGAAACTCCCAACTCCAATTTCTGCAACCTGCTGAGCCCTTAACTCTTGGCACTTCAAGTATTAGATACACAGATTAACATTCCCAGAGGACCAGCATGTGGTATAAGCTTCACATTTTTGTGGGATAAGGAAGCTAGTGAGCCTGGCCATCTTCTACTGTAGCTGCCTTCGAAAGAGGTCTCTCTCTGATCAACAAAATAAACTACGTGAAAGACCCTTGGGGAAATTCGTATAGGCTCTCTGATGAGGATTTGTAATGGACCAAAAGGGCATGTGGTTTAAGGCTGATGAATATAATATCTAACACCCACCAATCTGAAGGAGGATAAAACCCACTGCCACTCTTACACAGGAGTGAAAAGGGAGATGGCAGACACACCACAGGGAGGCTGGATCTAAAGACAGTGGCAGCGGAGTTCTGGAAAGTGGTCTGAAAGGTGTCCTGTTTTCCTTTCAGCGCAAGCATGAGACTTGCATTTCATTGCCACAAAATAGCAGAAGGAATCCTTGGCTAGTTTGGAGTGATGTTCATCACTGGCTACTAGGAATACTCAAGAGACTACACTGATATATGTGGTTGACGTGGTTCTATAACCCCGTTTCCTGGGGGCAGTGGAATTGTGCAAGTGTGGTTAAAGTATTCAGTCTGGAGGGAATACACACACAGGTCTGGCAGCCAGAAAAGAAATAAGGGGAACCCATATACTCAAGCCATTTGTAATATCTACCAGTGACTAGTCATTGAGCAGATGGAGTATATTTTAAACACATGAACACATGAATGCCATCCAAAGCTTCTAGAAGACTTTGGACTGTATTTTTTGAGAAGGAGCATGAGAGGAAGGAGAAATACAATTTCCTCTATATGTATAAACTGCTCCCATGATGAGTGGAGAATAGTAATATTAATTAGGTGGTATTCCAATGAATACCAAATCCAATGAATATGAATACCAAATTCATACCATTTGATCCTCTTCTCTTTCCTCTTGACAATGTCAGTCACCATAGTGCTCTCGGAGGGCAGCTCAGTCAGCCCTAGAAAATTAAAGTAGCTGTTACTAATAAGTAACAAGAATTACAGAGGGACCCGAGCTTTGAAGTTCAGAGCTGGATTTGGGAAGCTTCCTGCCCTGGTCTGTTATAACAAGTATTTTGCACATTCCACTACAAATGCTTAAAAGTGTTGCTTCCCCAAGGCCTCTGCCGCAAAGGGGACCGAATTCTCCATCCTGCTGCTCTAGTTTTGCCATGGTGACTGTGGCAAGACAAATTCATTTAATCTGCCCTTGTGACACCTGGCTCCAATTCAACCTTGGGTCTCTGAGGCCTATCCTTCAAGTTACTTAGGCTCCTAACCTCCACTGACTTCAGTGGAATACCTTGGCAGATCTGGGCTTCAGTGCTTTCACAAACACTCATTTAACCTTACAACAGAGCACTCCTGTTAGACAGGGAGATATTGTTACATATAAATAGCAAATCCTAATTTATGGCTGTCTGAAATCAATCATGTGGCAAGACAGTGCATTTTTCTAGTTGATCTCCTCAGTGAGGAGTTTGGTTTAAACTATTAAACTCTCAGAAGGGGAAGAAAAGCTTTTTCTGCTCCTCTAATTCCACCTTTCCTTTACAACGTTAGTTTAAAAGGATAATACCTAAATAATGATGCATTGCCAGCAGCTTTTGTTTCTGTAGCACCATCAATGCTCATGACGCGTTACAGAGAAGCCTTTGCAAGTTTACAGAGAGCTGCACGAGAGAGAATTCTAGTGTAGCTGTTTGAAAGATTTACATGTATCCATAGCAACAATTACATGTATTCACTTTTCTTTTGGCTATTTTCAAGATTTGTTATTCCTTAAGATATGTTTTGACCCAAGAGGGTGACTAAGTCTTGATATTTATTTCAAGAGGGAAAAAATGTCTGAATATTATACAAATTTTACAGCTGGATAAATGGTCACTTGGCCAAAACCCTATGGTAGTAACTCAGTGCCAGAGCTGGAAATAGAACCCAGGAGTCCTGGTTTTGACTTCTGTCCTTTAACTATTTGATAAACCACTAGATGACACTGCTGCCTAGAAAAATATCAAAGCTGTTCATTCTGAAGTGAAACTTACATTTAGAAAGATTAAACCTAATGTGGAAATGCCTGTCTGTTATGAATAGGAGTCAGAGATCAACCTGTGCACTTCAGGAGGCGAGTGCTTTAGTTTACCGTTTGTTCATTCTGACAGCCCGACTGCTTTGCAAGATTATCAGAGAAGTAAGAGATAGTTGGGGTTGGTCCTGCTTTGAGCAGGGGGCTGGACTAGATGACCTCCTGAAGTCTCTCTTCCAACCCTGAGATTCTATGATTCTAAGTAAGATATCAGTGATGAAAGCAATGGACACTAAACAGCTGCTTCAGAAGACTGCTCTGTAAGAAGCGGAGCCTTGTTCCCTTTCCAGGTAAATATGCTTTCAGCTGTATTTCTGTGGCAGAAGCAACTCAGGGTCAAACCAGTTGCAGCTCACACTTCTTGATTTCTCCCCTGGTCCCTAATTTTACATATTTATTATAATGATCATATCCCATTCATATTTTCTGATCTCTTTTACTGATTCTTATTGGCTGCAGTGACACTTGTGGATAAGAATACCAACACTGCAGTTCCCTGCTTTCAGATCTCTGGCAGTAAGCTACTTTAGAGATTAATACATGTTAAGGCTGATGGGACCATTGTGATCATGTTGTTAGACCTCCTGCATCACACAGGCCAGGGAATTTCTGTTATTCCTGTATCCAGCCCATAACTTGTGGTTGAGCTAGATTAGAGCAGTTAATTACCCTCACTGTTTTA
This sequence comes from Dermochelys coriacea, assembly GCF_009764565.3. Classification (NCBI taxonomy): domain Eukaryota; kingdom Metazoa; phylum Chordata; order Testudines; family Dermochelyidae; genus Dermochelys; species Dermochelys coriacea. The sequence goes on from NC_050075.1 coordinate 46,548,866, forward strand.
AAAAAAATATCAGAAGTGGTCTGTGCAGACTGAGCATGCTAAGGAGGGATATTAAAGAGTCAGTCCCATGAGTGGGAGTCAACAAATGTGAAACTTTTGAATTTAGAACCTGCACTGGTGTCCTTTGCCATTCTCTCCCTGTCCTGAATTCCCATGTATCATTCTTATCTAAATCAAGCATGTAAACACCTTGCAGCAGGGAAAATAAGCCAAATTGAACCCTGATGCAAAGGGCACTAGTACTGATTTCAATGACAGTTGTGCCCACTTAAGGTTAAATCTGGTCACACGTTTGGCATGTTGGCAGTTATTATGCGTGGATCACAACTTGCCTGTCCACTTACCTTTAAAGACTCTTGTGGCCCAGCGAGCCTGCAGCTCTGCATTTGGCATGATGGGCCCAAGCGGCTGTATGAGGCCAATGACAGCCAGCGTTGGCTTCTCCAGAGTAGGGGGGAAGACTTGTTTGTACAGCGGAGCCTCGTTGTTCTCCACTTTGATGACTGACTGCTCCAGGAAGGGGAACGAGAAGCTGTAGCCAGTGGCAAAGATGACAACATCCACATTCTCCTCCATAGTCCCATCTTCAAAGATGGCAGCGGTTTCGGTGAACTCCTTCACAATGGGCTTCACTATCACGTTGCCACAGAGGATGCGGCTTGGAAGATCATCATTGAACACTGGCTCTTTCATCAGGGCTCTGGAAGGACACAAGATGGTGGAGGCATCTGGTTTGTTGAGGCCGTGCAAACAGTGCGCAAAGTCCTTACATCCTAGCTCCCCTAAATAACCTGGGGCTGCCAGGACTGAGTGCCAAAGATCCCACAGCTAGTCAGCTGCAGCGAAGCTGTTATTAATTTCACTTTATCAGGCATACCTTGAAGAAGAGTAAAACTGAAGGATTGGAATGAGCTGACAAAATGCATATCGATAGGACTACAGACAAGAAGCGTAGGGTAGAAATAGCACATTAGTAATACCCATTTTACACCCTGTTATCCCTATTTTCATAGGTCAGCAGGGTCTGTAGTAATAGAGTGTCACTGAATCATACAGTCATTCCAGGTTCCACATCTTGGGGCCAGTTCTTTCAGCGCAGCCATGGTGATTTACTTGGAAGTTAAGGTCAAAAGTTTCAAGTGTCCACAAATTTGATGAATCTTCAGCCTGATTTCCAGGGGTGCTGGACACCCACAGCTCCAATTGAAATAAGTAATAGGTGCCGCAGGTCAGAAAGCGAGGCTTAAGGTGGCCCAGACTGGCCACCCAAAAACTGAGGTGATCCAAGGGAGACATTTTTGACATTTCCTTTTAAATGGATGCATTTCCTCCTGCACTAGAAGGAGATTAGTTCCACATATCTAAGCCATTGGACTCTTGTCCTTAGAGTGTCTAATTCTTGCCCTCATTGAAAGACTTGAATCAACTGTTTTATAAAATCTAAATAAATATTTGCTCTTTCCTGGCAGGACTTGGGTTCCCAAGAGCATTTTCCATATAGTTTTAGGACAGAGTTGAGCACTGCCAAGGACCCACTCCCCTCCACCAGCCCCAACTCCTCTCCCTCCTCCCTGGACATTTATTTTCCTGGAGAATGTACATGTTTTGATCTTGGACCCTTTTCTGGCATTTTAAGCAGAGATGGGTCCAACCCTTCACATCTGAATCCAGATTTCAAACAATCCCAGTGTTTTGGGGGGTTAAGATTGGAGGGTTAGTTTGGTCTACTGCAGGATTAAAAAAGAATTACCCGTGTTTGTGGATAATGAGAACATCCAAAAATGTAAACCTTCATGCTTCAGGGCATAATCTGACCACTAAGTGATGGTGGTTAAGACGAAACTTGCCCATGATTGTCCATAATTGCCCATTACCGAATTTCTTGCACGTTCCCCTGAAGCATATGGTCCTGGCCAGTGTCAGAGACAGACTGAGGTAGAGGGACCTCAGGTCTGATCTAGTCCTGCCAGTCCTATATTCAGTAAGAGTTTAGCCTGAGTAAGGAGTAAGTGAAGCATGAGTGAGGACAGAGTATGGCCTCATAATAATTACATAATTCAGATTCCTTTTCCTCTCCAACTACCCATAGATCAGCTGCACGTTAAAAGTCCATACCTGTTCTGAGGCACCAAGCCATAGTTTTCATGGTTAAACCATTGGTTCATCTTCTGTTCATACACCAGTTTCAAAAGTGGCCAAGGCAGGATACTTCTGATCAGATTGCTAAATCGGGTGTGAAATACAGTGTCCCAAGGATAGCCGTCATCGTAGACACGGCTCATTACCCATGAGCCTCCTCTGGTGCTGATGAACACCTACAGGGCAATATAGAATTCCACTTTAAGCAGTGACAGTCTTCTGCAGCATGTGCATTGTTTGCATTGCAAATCTCAGCCTAGTTTTATCTCCAGACATTGAACGTCTTTTCCTGCTTGAGGCTACCAAGGTCAAAACAATAGAGAACAATGTCTCAGAACAGAGTCAGGGGGGCTGGGAAAAAACACCCACTTCAGATTGCTTTTCATAGCTGTGGAGGCTGATTCTAGATGTACCAGTCTCAAAGGAAAGGTGATCTTTTGTAATTCAGGAGAGGTGGATTTGGCTCCAGCCTCCCTTTGTGACCCTGGGAAATTGCTTAACTTCTCCATGCCCCAGTTTCCCACCTGTACAATGGGGATAACACCACTTCTTTCTCCCACCCTTTGTCCATCTTGTCTTTTTAAATTGTAGGCTGGTCTGAGTGCAGAACCTTTTGCTGTGTGTATGTACTGGGCCTAGCAAAATGGAACTGTGATTGCAATTGGGGCCACTGGGCCCTACTGAAATGCATAGAATAAACAATCAAAATAATAGCAACCAATCGTTAGAGGCCTTTTTCCTGCTCTAGAAAAGCAAAGATTTGGGCTTTAATGCCTGGGATGCTGTGTATTCTAGGTTTCAGAGTAGCAGCCGTGTTAGTCTGTATTCGCAAAAAGAAAAGGAGTACTTGTGGCACCTTAGAGACTAACAAATTTATTTGAGCATAAGCTTTCGTGAGCTACAGCTCACTTCATTGGATGCATCCAAAGAAGTGAGCTGTAGCTCACGAAAGCTTATGCTCAAATAAATTTGTTAGTCTCTAAGGTGCCACAAGTACTCCTTTTCTTTTTGTGTATTCTAGGTGATCGCTATTCTTAACAAGTCTCTGGGCCACAGTATACTGCCGTGGCGTGTAATTTACTAACATGCCACATCAGTATATGTTATGGACGCAGTATATGGATGCCTTCCATTGCCCTCACCCCAAATCACAAGGGTAGCAGGCTAAGTCACACTACCCGTTTGGCTCTCTGACAGAGGTCCACAGCAATATCCGATGCAGAGTTCCCCATTCCAATCACCACAACCGTCTTCCCCTGAAATCCTTCCGGGCTCTTGTACTCCCGGCTGTGGAAATATTGGCCCTTGAACTTTTTGATACCTACGAAGAGAGAAGGAAGGATTGGAATCTCAGTGCAGAGATGGATTTTAAACTGCTAACACTCAGGGTATGTGATTGTTCCAGGTTCCTGGGTGGGCAGGGCTAACCTGCTTGTGCTGCCATGGCTTCAATCGCTAGTGTTACTCAGTCTAGCTTTGATGTAGCTGGGGTACACATGCTGCAATCACACCTCCGGATTGCAGTGTAGACATACCCTCAGTGCCAGATTTGGAGCATCTTAAAATTCTGGGGCATTTGGCTGCAGGTTTTGTGGGGATGTCAATTGGTTCAGCCTGTTATGAAGATAAAATTGAGATCCAAGTTTCAGCATAGCAGCTGTGTTAGTCTGTACCTGTAAAAAGAAAAGGAGAACTTGTGGCACCTTAAAGACTAACAAATTTATCTGAGCATAAGCTTTTGTGAGCATAAGCTTTCGTGAGCGACAGCATCCAATGAAGTGAGCTGTAGGTCACGAAAGCTTATGCTCAAATAAATTTGTTAGTCTCTAAGGTGCCACAAGTACTCCTTTTCTTTTTGCAGATCCAAGTTTGTATTTCAACCCTCCCTCCCCCTCCCAGAGTTTAGAGACATTGAGATGTTGGGAGTTTGGCGTGAGAAGACGTCTAGGTATGCTTTACTAGAAACAAAAATGAGAAGTTTCAGTGGAGAGCAGTGCCTTTCATTCATGGACACATTGGGTGTAGCCCTCAGTCCCTCTTTCACCTGCTATGTACTGCGCATGCAGTGAACAGGATGAATGTTGATCGAAAGGGCTGGAGATCCCCCCCGCTGCACACTGTTCTTTGGAGGTGTGGGAGGGATGTGCCGGGACAGGGCAAAGCACTGGGCACAGGTGGCATAACATGGCAACTTTGAAGATGCTTTAAGTTACCCTAGGGGCTGTTATGTTCCTAATCTGGTACAGAACTGGGGGAATGGAAAAGTGGCCCCCCACTCCTGAGCTGCAATGAATATACACCCATTGCTGTAGAAGTATGAGCCCTTTGCCTGCAATCATTTCTCACTCTCAGAGTTAATTGGATGGGGATGCCAGCTGGCCTGTGCCAAATGTTAAGAATGGAGCAAATACTTGAGTGTGCCTGGTATGTTTGGACAATCCACTCAAAGGCTTAGCTGCCTCCTTATGTGTGTTTTTGCCAAACTTTGATCATGCCAACAATTTTGCTTCAGTACCAGGAAAAACCATTCTGCTAAAGTAGAAACTGAACCAACCTTTGTCCAAAACCAACTGATCGCAAACTTTACTTTTACTGGAAGAGCTGAAAATATTGGAGAGGGTGAGAATTTAAACATTGTGACTGAGATTTTTCAGGGCAAAAAGAAGAGAAGGAAGAAGAAAGCGGAGAAAAGAAGAATATGGCAGTGGAGGTGCTATTATATATATGAAATACAAACCAATATAGGAGAGACAACAGAATCAAAAAGATAACAGCTTCTTGATTTGAATCCTGCATTGTTCATGGCCAAGTATTTGGTGAATGTACAGAATTTCGCAATGCTCTTGCTTTAAATTAGTCTCTTTTCAGGAAAGCAAACAGCTGGGCCCTATCTGGCACACATTGAAATAAATGGAAAGATATCCATTGGCTTCAGAGGATATGGGATCCAGGCCCATCTGCTTGCTGAAGTAATGATTTGGATAATCCAATAACTGTAATGCTTCCAAGGAACTAAAGCCTCAAGAGAGACAAGAAGGAATAATCAGATCTGGAGGAATCATTAAACTGGTCATGTAGCCAGCCATAGGCTCGCACTCCAATACTGGAATACAAACAATTGTCCCTAGCTGTTCCTGGTATTGCACCTTGTTAACCTGGACCTCAAATACATCCTGTAGGAGGGCTTTGCAAACACAGCTCTTACCAGGAAAAGACTGCACCGGAATAAAGGATTCTATATGGTGACCCATGCACACCATAACGGCATCAAACATGGTGGATTCTTGCTTCCCATCACTCTCAGTGACAACAATCCACTGGCCGGTGGTAGAGAAATCCTGGCATTTTCTTACACTGGTGACAGTGGTCTGAAAGTAAACCCGAGAAAATACATCAGTGCTTTGGCTGCAGCACCATGTGTTAGAGGTGATCTATTGTGACTCACTTACTCAGAGGAGCTCAGAAGCTAGGATTGAACTGGGCTCCACATTCAGGTTTGACTTAAAGCAGGAAGTTAACTACGTAGTTTACAGGCTAGAAATGGGTATATTTAATCCAGACTGCTTGACAGATCCAGACTTTTCAGAATGCTAGCTTTCATTTAACAAGGAAGATTGTTGCCCTGAGGGCTGCAAACATAACCTTCCAGCCGTGAATGGAACGTAGTACTGCTGTAGCCTGAAACAGCTCAGAGATGAGTGAATTGATCCAGTTCACCTTAACTGGGCATTAACTCTTATGCCTTATGGTGACATTTTGGCTGTGTCTACACTAGGGTTTCATGCCAAAAGTTTCCCCCCATTGTTCCCACTCCACTGGTGGTAGCAAGGATGGCAATGCTAGGCTGATCAGGTTCTTGTTGCTGCTGACTTTTATTACCTGTTGCCTATCACGACTCAGAGCAGATCTGAGTGACAGAGTGGTAAAAATGTCACCTGACATCAATATTTCATAACACTATGTCTCCCACTGTTGCTACTGGCTTTTATTACCTGTTGCCTAGCATTGCCCAGAGCAGGTCTGGGTGACAGAGTGGTAAAAATGTTGCTACCACTAGTAGAGTTGAACTGCTGGTAGCAACGGTGAAAAATTCTGGCTAAAAGCCTGGTATAGACAAAAGCCGAAAGGGGAAAGTTTTCAGATAGCTTAGGTTGCAACTGTGCATCTTGTTTGCACACACAATTACTACACCTCTGCATGCAAAATGGCCAACTGCATGTTCAAACACAAAAACAAAGTTCAGAAATAATCCTAGTGTTAGAAGTACCAGGCATCATTTATCCCCACTCCGTGATGGTGAATGGAACAGTAACCAAAATCACGGAAACATTTTTCAAACTGCCCTTTAATTTTGGGCATGTCAGCATCCAGGGCTGGATTTTCCAGGTGCTGAGCACTCATGTTTCCAAATGACTTGGAGCTATGGGTGCTCCGTGCTTTGAATATCAGGCCTCAGAAATCTTAACTGGAATACCCCCAAATGTGAAGCAAAATATATGGACACATTGGCGTAAATGTTAGGTTGCTATATGAGGCCCAAGGGATGATGTGCAAATTTGCCAAAGGATTGCATTCTCATCACTGAGAGATCCATTCTGGAGTGATCATAGAACATGGGTCCCAGTTCTGTAGACCCCACCTATGGATCTTGTGACTTCTTGAGGCAGAGGGCATTGGAGTTGCACAGGGTTTTACAGGAATCCCCTGGGTCAGATATATGCATAATTATTCACTAAAGGGTGGTATACACTGTCTTTACCAAGTTTCAGAGTAGCAGCCGTGTTACTCTGTATCTGCAAAAAGAAAAGGAGTACTTGTGGCACCTTAGAGACTAACAAATTTATTTGAGCATAAGCTTTCGTGAGCTACTGTCTTTACCAACAGTCAGTAACGCACTGGTCAGAGTCATTATGAGCAGGGCTGTCGATTAATCACAGTTAACTCACGCGATTAACTAATTTTTAAAATCACAATTAACTTTTTTTAATCGTGATTAATTGCAGTTTTAATCACACTGTTAAACAATAGAATAACAATTACAATTTATTAAATATTTGGATGTTTTTCTACATTTTCAAATATATTGATTTCAATTACAACACAGAATACAAAATGTACAGTGCTTACTTTATATTATTTTTATTGCAAATGCTTGAAGAAATAGTATTTTTCAATTCACCTCATACAAGTACCATAGTGCAATCTCTTTATTGTGAAAGCACAGCTTACAAATGTAGATTTTTTTCTGTTACATAACTGGACTCAAAAACAAAACAATGTAAAACTTTTGCACCTACAAGTCCACTCAGTTCTACTTCTTGTTCAGCCAATTGCTAAGAGAAACAAGTTTCTTTACATTTATGGGAGATGATGCTGCCCGCTTCTTATTTACAATGTCACCTGAAAGCGAGAACAGATGTTTGCATGGCATTTTGTAGCCGGCATTGCAAGGTATTTACGTGCCAGATATTCTAAACATTCCTATGTCCCTTTATGCTTTGGCCACGATTCCAGAGGGCATGCTTCTATGCTGATGATGCTTGTTAAAAAAATAATGTGTTAATTAAATTTGTGACTGAACTCCTTGGGGAAGAAGTAAGTCTGTTTTACCCACATTCTACCATATATTCTGTTATAGCAGACTTGGGTGAGGACCCAGCACGTTATTTGTTTTAAAAACACTTTTGCTGCAGATTTGACAAAACGCAAAGAAGGTACCAATGTGAGACTTCTAAAGATAGCTACAGCACTCAACCCAAGTTTTAAGAATCTGAAGTATCTTCCAAAATCTGATCAGGATAGAGTGTGGAGCATGCTTTCAGATATCTTAAAAAAGCAGCACTCCAGTGTGGAAAATACAGAATCCAAACCACCAAAAAAGACAATCAACCTTCTGCCGGTGGCATCTGACTCAGATGATGAAAATGAACATGCATCAGTCCACACTGCTTTGGATTGTTATTGAGCAGAACCCATCATCAGCATGGACGCATGTTCCCTGGAATGGTGGTTGAAGCATGAAGGGACATATGAATCTTTAGTCATCTGGCACATAAATATCTTGAAATGCCGGCTACAACAGAGCCATGCGAATGCCTGTTCTCACTTTCAGGTGACATTGTAAACAAGAAGCGGGCAGTATTATCTCCTGCAAATGTGAACAAACTTGTTTGTTTGAGCAACTGGCTGAACAAGAAGTAGGACTGAATGAACTTGTAGTCTCTAAAGTTTTACATTTTTATTTTTTAATGCAGTTACTTTTAGTACATAATTCTACATTTCTAAGTTCAACTTTCATGACAAAGAGATTGCACTACAGTACTTATATTAATTGAATTGAAAAATACTATTTCTTTTATTTTTACAGTGCAAATATTTATAATAATTATAAAGTGAGCACTGTACACTTTGTATTCTGTGTTGTAATTAAAATCAAAATATTTGAAAATGTGGAAAACATCCAAAATATTTATAAAAATAGTATTGTATTATTGTTTAATCATGCAATTAATTTGTTTAATCGCTTAACAACCTTAAGTATAAGATGTATGGATGGATGATATTTAAGGAGTTAAGTATCTGAACCAAAAACCCCAACCCCCACCCAAAAACCCCTCACACTCAATGTGTGGTGGGCATCCTATTTACAAGTAAAGACAATGGTTTGGAAGTATATTGCAGAGAGACACCCTGGCTCTTTCATTGAGGAAATGAACTATCAGCATGTTATCTTATGAAAGGAGGGTCACAGCCCACCTGGCTAGAAAACACTGCAAAAACTTTGCGGGAGCTCAACTGCATTAAACTAAACTTACACTTGATTTCCCTATGAGCCTGTCTAAGTGCTGGGTGTGAGGGGGAGCGGTGATCTGAGGTGGGATTGGTAAACTGGGGTACACTGCTTCTTTGGGAGCAGCACAGTGGTGAATTCTGTGAGCATGCAGCAGACCAGGGGTTGGATGCTCCAAAGAGATGCTCGGAAGTTGGAGTACACCTATCGCTAACCTGTGGGGAGGAGAGCACAGACCTAGAGGGCATTGCTTGTGTTGCCCATGGAGTTGGGGAGCTGATGCCCAGCTGGTACAGTCGGGGCTTGCTCATGCGAAGGGTGGGTGGTAGCAAGGTGCCTCACAGCCCTGGGTACTCCTGGAGAGCATCACAGACCCTAATTAATTGTGCAATGTGGCCCTTGTAAGAGAATGAGTTGGAAACACCTAGTTTAAAGCAATTTAAGAAACCCAAAGAAAAATGGGTCTCTTTATCCTATCCACTAGCCTGATCTCTTCACACTGTTCCTTGTCCTGACATCCTGTGCTTTTTGTGGGGTAGAAATGGGGGTTGGGCCTGAATCCATGAGAAAAAGGCCAGAATCCTGCAAGTGTCCCCTCTCACTATCAGGGGCCTGGTCAGAATTTTGATCAATCATCTACCCTGTTGAATCTGAATCTGCTCAGCATCTAATCCATGCCCCTGCTACCCTTTCCCCTGTGGCCTCATTGTCCCTTTTCAGTCACCCTGTGACAGTCTCATCTCTATTCCATAATATTGGGCTCTGCCAGCATTCCCCAGGTCCTCCACCCAGCAGAGAGTTAACCTGAAGAAGAGTATTATCAGAAAGCAATCTGTTCCCCAGTAGCCAGGTCAGCTATAATTCTAGAGAAACAAGGTGCTGGAGGTAATATTGTTTTTTGGACCAACTTCTGTTGGTGAGACACATAAGCTTTTGAGCTTATGCAGAGCTCTTTTTCAGTAAGCTCGAAAGCATGTCTCTCTCATGAGACTCAACTTCTGCAGAAGTTGATCCACTAAAAATATTACCTCTCCCACCTTATTTTGCATATATCCTGGGACCAACATGGCTATAACAACACTGCATACAGCTGTAGTTCTACACACACATGCAGAATTGGTAGGTTACATTATGTAACTAGCCATTCTGAAGTTGTGCTCTATCTCATGCAGACTTTACTTTTGTTCTTTCTTATTTTGTTGTTTTCCTTAACCCAAAAGACAAGTTATACACCCTGTAAGTAAGGGACTGGCTTTTGTGTATAGGAAATAAAAAGTAGCAGGACCCTATTTTAATAGGACATACCTTGAACCTGATGTATTTCAGAAGATCAAAGCGCTTTGCGTACAGTTTCAAATATTCCAGGAATCTGGTGTTGTGCAGGAAGTTTGGAAAGTGTTCAGGCATTGGAAAGTCACTGAAGCACGACATCTCCTTGGAGGAATTGGTGAATACAGATTGGTAGATACTGGCTCTGCCTTCCTCTACCTTTTCCTAGAAAACATCAGACAAACAAAGGTGTATTTTAAAATGTTACTAGATAGTGCAAATCCGCAGAGTTTTCCGTATTGCTGTGTGACGCTCATTGAGTCTGAAGGTTTGTGATGGCCCAAAGCATTGTGTGGGCTCTCGCTTCTGTTTAAGCTTCCTAATGAAGAGCCAAAGCAATCTTTCTTGCCACAAGTTTTTCTTTGTAGCAGATGTTCTCCTTTGTGAGGATGGTCTTGTAGTTAAGAGTCTGGGCTGGAACTCAGGAGACGTGAACTGCAGATGCACTATGACACCTTGTGGAAGTCACTTAGGCCCAGATTCAATGGAAGTTAGGAGCCTAAATACCTAAATGCATCAGATGAAGTGAGCTGTAGCTCACGAAAGCTTACGCTCAAATAATTTTGTTAGTCTCTAAGGTGCCACAAGTATTCCCTTTCTTTTTTGCTAATACAGACTAACACGGCTGCTACTCTAAATATCTTTGAGGATCTCTCTGGACCTCTGTTTCCCATCTGTAAAAAGGGGATAATGCCATTGCCTTTTTCCTGTGCTTTGTCTATTGGGATTTTTAAGTTCTTTGAGGATGTCTCATTTAGTGTATGTACAGTACTAACACAATGGGACCTTGCTGGGGCATCTAGATGATGCTGTGATACAAATAATAAACAACAGTACACATGAATGGCTGCTGTTGTAGCAACTCTTGTGACTTGTCAGTGGTCTTTGAATGCTTGGTTCATGGTGTTACTGATGTTTGAACAGGTCACTATTTCGTGGCTATCTACAATAATTTACAGTCCTCTCCCATGTTGTAAGATTTCTGCAAGACTCATTTGTGTCCTAAGGGCTTCTTCATCCTTTGGCAGACATACAGGAAAAGTATTAATTGCTTCAGCATAGAATTGCATGCTTGCCCTAGCGTCCATAGACTATTTACACTGGCACCATAATTCAGCTATATTTTTAACTGGGGGAATGGCAGTATAAACTGTAATATACCATTCACGGTTGCTGTCTAATGAGGTTATTCTTCTAGGGCAACATTTCATCCCTGACATTACATGATAGTAGACCTCCTGTCAAACACAGCACAGCGTACATATAATTTATATTAAAAAAACCCCATCAAAACCCTCCACAGCATGCACAAGTCTCTCCTTTGGAAGAGAGTGAAAGAACAAACTATATGTGACAGAGCTTAGTCATGTCACTTAACGCATGACTGGAAGGTGCTCAGGTATTTTGGTAATGAAGATGGTAAGAATCTCTCTAGAATTTCCATCAAGGCTGCATTTGATCCTTTCTATTAAGTATAAAATTAAACTCTACATTTACAAACACACATTTGGCATGATTTTGTCTCTTCTTGCTGTGGTGTTAGAGGACTTGCTGTGCATGTACAGTGCTTGCAGTGTGGCTTCTAGCCACCACCAGTGCTGGGGCAATTTTTTCTTGGCAGATGATTATTTAAATATTGCCCAACACAGATCCCATTTGTTTATATACAGTCACTGAGACCCAGCTGAGAATTAACAGGTTATTGAATTCCAGTAACCATAGGGTTTTCAGTTTTGGATGGACATATTCCTGGAGGTTTCATCACATGACATATTAATCTTTAATTAAAAATTAATGTTTAATTTCTGGAGACTCCAGGACAATCCTGGAGGATTGGCAACCCTACCAGCAAGTCCAGATACATTGCAGCTGGATCACTCTGCTTACTTGACATGGCAAAGAAAATAAATCTTCCTTGGGTTGGAAAGAGGGGGGACTGCAACCCAGGTTCCTCTTTGTGCCAACTGGCAGAGGGCTCAGGGGTGTGAAACGGTTATAGGGATCCCCAAACTTGTCATGCTGTGTGCTGCCCTCCACCCCGGAGCCACGGTTGGGAGCCAGGGCCAGGAGCAGGGCCACGGCTCCTGCCCTGTGCCATTAACGATAAGGGACAGGGCAGACAGGCAGAGTCCTAGGAAAGAGATCTGTATTATGCATGCTGAGAGGCCAGGGTTATATACTGAGGCTCCAGGGTGTGTATGCAAGCAGCCTGGACCTGGCTTGCATTCCTGATGTCACACTGAACTTGGTTCCTCCTGAATCGAGACCCACTTTCTCTAGTTTCACTGATCATACGACATGTCCCAGTGCCATTGGCATGGAGCAGCGTCTGTTAGCTCCTAGACCCCAGAAGGAATGTGCTACCAGGCTACTCCTCGCCCCTCCCTTCAGGATTTTTCCACCCACTGTTTCCCGTCTTTGCTTCGCTCTGTGCCTGACAGCAGAGGGGATCTTAGCCCTTTTAGGAAATGCCGAACAGAGGAGGGTCCAATTTACAAAAACAGCCACAGGCAACGAACCCCACACTTACTCTGAACCTCCAGAGCCCCCCGATGTCGTCGCTTCTCTCGAAGCAGGTGGGCTGCAGCCCCTCATCCAGGCAGCACTTGATGGAGGTCAGTCCGCTCACGCCAGAGCCAATCACAGCAACCCTCTTGGCCATGGTATGCCGGTGTCTGGGAGGATCACACAGTCTGGTCAATGCAAGGAATCACCAGGGAACGGGGTCCTCGTGGCTTCAGCAGAATGGTTTAGGAATTCAAGTCAGTGAGTCCTCGAGTCTGCTCTGAGGGAGGAGGACAGAACGGAGTCTTGAGTGTTCAGGTGAGTTCTGAGTATTGCCAGTGCTGCTGTGAGATTCCCTGCAGTGCCCTGCTCCTCAGTTGCCCCCTGTAGTCCTTTCTGATTACCCAAATGGGATAAAGGGAGCCTTCTGGTGGGGTACGGAAGATGCTGAGAATGAACTAAGCTTTGTAGGGGGAGTGGGTTAAATGTGAGCAGATGCACAAGCTCAGTGGAAAGAGAAGGAGGCTCTGACTATGCTGGGGAGGAGGCTGTGAAAGGGTATGAGATTAGGGTGTGGTTAGAGGGACAGGATGAGGAGAACGGATGATTTGGGAGATTGGAGACATTTGGGGAACAGGAGATAACTGTGGGAGCTGCAGGATAGGAACGGGGCGGGGCGCGGTCTATAATAACTATGCTGTGCACTCCCGGAGCGCTCTCCACCCTCAAGGTGCATCACAAACATAAGTGACTAAACCTCCACAGGAAGAGTGTAAGGCTAGAGATGGGGAAACTGAGACACAGGAAGGTCAAATGAGTGGCCCTAGCTCAGAGCTCCGTGGCAGCACTGAGAGCGGAGCTCAGGTCTCCAGCTTCACAGCCCTGTTCAAGAGTGGGGAATTTGGGGAGAAGGACAGGGATTGAGAGCAGGATGCAGAGATGAGTGAGAGGTGAGGTGAAGGCTGGATTTAAGGAGAAATTGGGAGGAAGACTGAAGGAGCGGTGGGGAAGGTCAGCAGGAGGTCAAGGAGACTGCAGGAAAGGGAGGGAAACTGGAAACGGAGGGTGAAACAGGAGAGAGAAGACATGATGTGAGAAGGAAAATAAGAACACGAAGCATGAAGACCAATCAGAAAAGCTGTTTGAAAAGAAAGGAGAGCAGCAAAGAGATCAAGGCAAGGGAAAAAACCACAGGATTTTACAGCAAACTGTGATCCAGGGAAAAGATACTGGAACGAGTGTAAGATCCAGCATACAAGGAAAGAAGGGGCAGGAAGGGAATGAAAAAATGAAGAAAAGGACGAGTGAAACCAGAGGTGTAGTTTGACTTCTATATTTGGGGGTCCAGCTGCAGCCAGGCCAACGAGGCTATGCGGGGAGGAGGGGGACAAATGCCACACCTGCCCAAGGCTTGTAGTTTGGGGGGCAGTACACCTCCTGCCCTCCCTGCCCCAAACTATGCCCTTCGCTGTGAAACCACGAAAGACGTGGGGCGGTAAAAATAAATGGATTTGGAGAAAGATTGCAAAAAACAACATACAAACACTGAATGCATCTGATGAAGTGAGCTGTAGCTCATGATAGCTTATGCTCAAATAAATTTGTTAGTCTGTAAGGTGCCACAAGTACTCCTTTTCTTTATACAAACACTTTTGAGTTATACGATGTGTATTCCGCCCCTCATCCATGATCCCACTTGACTGCTCCCACCCCATTGGCTTGCCCCTTTTCCCCAAATGCTACCACCATTGTGTGCCCCAAAACACAACTTTCATAGATCTACCAGCTGTAACTAGAGTCCCTCTCCACCTTGGGTTAGAGAACTAGACGCAGCAGCTCAGAAGGTAATTATAGTTTGTAGCTAAGCCATGCTGTCTGAATCCCCTCCCGGTTCCTCCTCCTCTTTGTCTTTCCGTTTCTTACCTGTTTTTCCCTTCCCCTATGGAGCAGGCAAATTTAACACACCCTAACAGAGCAAAGGGCTTTATACCTGGGAGGAGTTAACCTTTCCCTTTCGTAGTGTTTATCTCACTGCTCAGACATGTGTCCTGTGGGCTCCCTGGTAGAGACGCCCCAAACAGTCGCTGGGAGTTTGAGCTCTGTCTTGTAAAGCTTGAATCAAAAGCAAACCAGAAGTCTGGAGGTAGGGGAAATGGGAGCATAGTTTGTCTACACTGAGAAATTGACTGGAATAATTTTTCCGCACGTACACAAACCCTTAGAGCTCATTGACAAGGTGCTCTTATGACTCCTCTCAGCTCTGGAACCCTCACTGCTAAGCTTTTATTCAATTTAATAAATTTAGAATTAAATTCAATAGATGAATAAAAAGGGGAATGTTGGACTGGGAGTTCACCAAGGATCGTGTGTTGCCAACTTTTGTGAGTCTCCAAATAGTTGATGCTTGACTTAAAGCTCCAGCTCCTGGAATCAGGTGATTATGTGAGAAATCTCATTTTTCTGTTTGTTTAAAAACAAGTTTCTTGCTCTCAGAGTTGCAGAGAAGCTGGAAAATGGGACCCAAATGTGCCTCACGGCTTGAAAAAACAAAAGGCAAATACAAAGCACAAAAAGATTCTCTCTCATTTTTGGACTTTTGGGGTTGGCAATACTGAAATGAGAGTGTTAGCTCAGCTGGCACAGGTGGTTTAGACTCCAACCGACAGGTTCATTGTAGGTGTCTGGTAGTGACAACAAAGCAACTCTAAAGAAAAATATAGTTAATCCTTCCCCCTGCTCCCAACAACCAAACTTCAGATCCACTGGACTTGAGCTCCAGTTACAATGTTTGGATACATATTCAAATTTCCCTAGTGTGTAGCAGTATTCATAACCATCCCTGCACCCAACACACTGTATTACAGCCTGGATCACCTAAGTTGTACCTATATTCATAACATACACTCCCCCACATTCTTACATACCAGCATACACAAACCCTCCTAGCTTTTGAGGCAGCGTGATCTGCTGCGGCTTGTATGTAAGGCTAGAATCAAGGAAGCTCCTGAGTGCTAATCTTTGCTCTGCCACAGATGTGCTGTGATGCCTTGGATGTGTTATGTGACCACTGTCTCATGTGAGAAGTGCTGATAAAAAACACTGATCTACCTCAAAGGGGGGTTGAGAGGCATCATTAGTTAGTATTGTCAGGTGGTCTGGAGTGGCTCATGAGTGGGTACCAACCTCAGGGCAGACTGTTACAAATCAGACCCCATCCTGTGCTCATTCCATCCCCGCTCCCTCTGTCGCTTGCTCTCTCATTTTCACCTGGCTGGCTCAGGGGGTTGGGGTGTGGGAGGGGTTAGGGCTCCAGCTAGGGGTAGGCCTCTGGGGTGGAGCTGAGGGGTTCAGAGTACAGGAGAGGGCTCCAGCTGGGGCAGGGAAGTGTGGGGGGGGAAGTGAAGGCTTCGCCGGGGTGCAAGGGCTCTGGGGTGGGGCTGGGATCGAGGGGTTTGTAGCGCGGGAGGGGGATCAGGATTGGAGCAGAGGTTGGGTCCTGGGACGGGGTCAGGGTGTAGGCTCTGGGCGGTGCTTACCTCAGGCAGCTCCCAGAAGCAGCCAACATGTCCCCCCTCTGGCTCCTCCGTGGAGGTGCAGTCAGGCGGCTCTGTGTGCTGCCCTGTCCGCAGGCGCTGTCCCCGCAGTTCTGATTGGCCGTGGTTCCCAGCCAATGGGAGATGTGGGGGCAGTGCTTGGGGTGAGGGCAGTGTGCAGAGCTCCTGGTAGCCCCTACACATAGGAGCTGGAGAGGGGACATGCTAGTTGCTTCCCGGGAGCTGCGCAGTGCTGACCGGAGCCACCAGGATCCCTTTTTGACCTGGTATTCCAGTCGAAAACCGGACATCTGCTCACCCTAAGCTATGCATTTGTCAGTGTTCAGTGAGGCCTAGGGGCCTTGGTGTGAGCTGGCATCTGGTCTGCTAGCGTCACAAGTGTCTGAACAGCACTCTGCTAATATAACGCTTTGTATAAGTGCACAGCCATTTTAGTTTCCTAGATGTAGGTGGAACTGCCCTTTACACAGTCCCTGCACCATTCGGGACATGTACTGCCCCACTATAAGCCAATTCCTAGGAAGCACAAGGATGTGATTCCACCTTCCAAGGGAAGTCATTCACATCACAGGTTTTTAAAGTTGACAGTTTTTATGAGGAGACGCGATCACTTTTTTATTACTTTCCTCTATGACCTCACTGGTGTGCCTGGTAACATGTCGACAGATAGAAAGATACCGTTCTTATCCCCGGGAGTGGGAAGAGCACCCAAAGAATCACTGGGGCAGGAATCTCAGCAGGGTGGTGGGGGGGCAGCGGAGCATGTTAGGGAGAAAAACACTTAGCAACAGCAGACTTAGAAAATGTTGGGATTTTAACAATCTGTTCCTGTTCTTTTCCCTACAAGAACAAGCACAGGAGTGGGGTGGGCCTGGGGTGCAAGGCTGCGGAAGGAAGCTTAAGGCAATATGGGGGAGGAGGCAGCAGTGCCTACGTGTGATGGGGGGGCGGGGCCCAGGGAGGCAGCAGGGGCCAGGGCAATGGGGAGGATGGGCAGGGGTCTGGGGGAGGCAGTGGGGACCAAGGGTGCCAAAATACAAATTCCCCCAGGGCACCATTTCCCCTAAAGCTGGCCCTGACCAAGCATAGTATCGTAGGATTGGAAGGGACCTCAAGAGGTCCAGTCCCCTGGACTCATGGCAGGACTAAGTATTATCTAGGTCAGGGGTGGGCAAACTTTTTGGCCTAAGGGCCGCATCGGGTTTCTGAAATTGTAGGGAGGGCTGGTTAGGGGAGGCTGTGCCTTTCCAAACAGCCAAGCGTGGCCCAGCCCCTGGCCCCATCCAACCGCCCCTGCTCCTCACCTGCTGGGAGCTCCCCTGGGACTCCTGCCCCATCCAATCACTCCTTCTCCCTGTCCCCTGACTGCCCCTAGAACCCCTGCCCCTGACTGCCCCCCACCGCCCCATCCAACCCCCTCCTTCCTGACTGCCCCCCTGGGACTCCTGCCCCATCCAACCACGCCTTCTCCCTGTCCCCTGACTGCCCCTAGAACTCCTGCCCCTGACTGCCCCCCGCCACCCCATCCAACCCCCCTCCTTCCTGACTGCCCCCCAGATCCCTGCCCCCATTCAACCCCCCTGTTCCCTGCCCTCTGACCGCCCCGACCCCTGACCATCCCCCAAACTCCCCTGCCCTCTATCCAAACCTCCGCTCCCTGCCCCCTTACCACATTGCCTGGCACACCAGTGGCTGGCGGCGCTACAGCCGCACTGCACAGAGCACCAGGACAGGCAGCTGCGGCTCTGCAGCCCTGCTGCCCAGAGCATTGCACCGGCAGCGCAGTGAGCTGAGGGGCCGGGGACTGAGCCAGACACACCAAATGGAAAATATCAGTCAAAATAGTTAAAGGTGGGCAAAGCAAGAAGCAACTGAAAACAGGGTCTTATAAAGGAAAGCTTAACTACAGGCAGTTTCTACCTTTCAGTCTTGGAGAGAAAAGCTCCAAAGAGTGACACAAGTACGTCCTAAAATCTCAGAAACCAGAAGGCAAATGAAACGAACCCCAAATTTATTATGAAAAAAAAATCTATAGATTTTTTTTTTGAAGCCAACCTCATGATTGTTTGGGGGTGGGGCAATTTAAGATTTTTGAACATCTGGTTTTGGTGATAGTGAGGTTTGTCCCAGCAGCCTTTCCCCAGAGTTGAATTTGAAATAACATTGATCTCTTGTCTTTGGACCTAACAATGCTATCTCCTGTCAGATTGACTGTGACAACATTTGGGGGCCTAGCATGTAGAGTAGCAGAACTAAAGTGTGAGGGAATCATCCTTTTTTGACCTTTATAAACAGCTAATTATTGCTCCTTATGGTAGCAAGCAGGGCCAGCCTTTCGTGGGTGACTGCCCAGGGCACAGTGGTCAGGAGGCCACGGTTGCAGGCCTGGGATGTGAGGCAGCAGAAAGGAGCTCAGGGCAACTGGACGGAGGCAGTGGGGCCCAGGGGTGATGGGGAGCCCAGGAAGGCAGCGGGGGCTAGGGGCGATGTGGTGGGTGGGTGCATGGGGAGGCAGTGGGGGCCAGAGGTGCCATAGTACACATTTGCCCCAGGTGCCATTTTCCCTAAGGCCAGCCTGGCAGCAAGTGTCATTGGGGGGAAGAATTCAAGGAATCAATAGATTTTAACATTGGTAGTACAACCAAGTGGCTTTAAATAAAATCAATGGGCAAAACTGCCAGTTCAAACAGAATCAGGAGTTTGGTTTGGGTCTTGCGTACCTCCAGAGCTATCATGCAATGAGGCCCACAAGCTACTATATAAACAAACCTTATAAAGCTGGCACTGGATAAAAGAAAAGCAATCTACAGGATATGCAAGAGAAGCCTTCATTCTCCATACAGCAGAAACCTTGGCTTGTAAATGGTTTGTACACAGCACATATTCTGTGCAACTCTGCTGAAAGATTTCATTGAGGCCAAAAGTCAAAAAGAGGACTAGCTGTGTGTATGAACAAAGACATTACCAGCAATGCTAGAATTGATACACTATTTTTAAAAATGTAAACTATAAACACTTGTGTTTAAAGGCATAATCCAACCAGAAAGGGGTAGATTTTCCAAAGGAGCTCAACTCTATTTACACACCAGGGTAAGTAGCCAGATTTTCAGAAGAATTTAGCCGGTTGGGCGCTGAGCATTAATGAAAATCTGGCCAGATTTGGGGTGCAGGGGTGAGACCTCAAGGGTGGGGCCAGGAACGAGGGTTCAGGGTGTGGGAGGGGGCTCTGGGCTGGGGGTGCAGGCTCTGGGGTATGGCTGGGAATGAGGGATTTGGGGTGCAGGAAGGGGCTCTGGGTTTGAGGGAGGCTCAAGGCTGGGGCAGGGGATTGGGGCACAGGGTTGGGGCATGGGCTTACCTCTGGTGGCTCCCAGTCAGTAGCACAGCAGGGCTGCAGAGGCAGGCTTCCCTCCTGTCCTGGCCCCGAGGCCCACTCTGCAGCCTGGAAGCGGCCAGCAGCAGGTCCGGCTCCTAGGTGGAGGTATGCAAGTGGCTCTGCGCGGTTCTCACCCACAGCCACTGCCCTCCCCTCCCCCCCACCCCCAGCTCCGTTTGGCCGGTTTCTGGTCAATGGGAATGTGGAGCCAGTGCTTGGGGCGGGGGCAGCGGAGCCCTGTGGTCCCCCCGCCTAGGTGCCAGACCTGCTGTTGGCCACTTCCGGGGCACAGTGCGGTGTCAAAACAGGTAGGGACTAGCCTGCCTTAGCCAGGCAGCACTGCTGATGGGACTTTTAATGGACCTGTTGGCGGTGATGACCAGAGCCGCTGCAACCCAGTGCCTTACATTCTGTGACCCCCAGTACTGGATCGTGACCCATAGTTTGAAAACCACTGGTATAGATCATGCTATGGCTCCTGCCAATATCTTTAAGTGGGGAGGGTTGCCTTAATAACAGACATTACCACTGATTATTTGGAAGCCTATATAGCAGTGGTGGCAATCTGCAGCCCATGGGCTGCACATGGCCTATCAGGGAAATCCACTGGTGGACCACGAGACAGTTTTGTTTACGCTGACCGTCTGCAGCTCCCAGTGGCCGCACTTTGCTGGAAGTGGTGCTGGATATTGAGTGGGGAGAAAAGATTCTTCTGCCTGAGAGCCTAGGGTTGCTCCTAGGTGCTCTCTCATGAGAGGGTACATTGCAGGAGTGTCCCATTAGGCTGCCTGGGGAGATGGAGCAGAATTTGTAAAGCAGCAGTGGCGCTGGAAGATCCTCAGTGGGGAAGCACTCGAGTGGGCCGTTCCTGTCGAAAGCATCGCCTCACACTGGAGAGTCACATGAATATTTGTTGTGTCTCTGTACTGCCGCTCACACAATGGAGGACCTGGTGCATGACGAGTTCCTAGATGCTAGGGTGAAATAAATCTTCCCTTTTGAGATCATCATCATCTGTTTAGCAAGAGAAATAGAGGAATGGGAAACCCAGCCCTTACTGCAGTCAGCGAATTATTAAACCTGCAACATTAGTATCCACTCCCCCTAGAAACAACATATTCTAAAGTTCCCACGTTTCAGCCCCTACTATTAAAATCCACATTTGCAGTGTACAGCAGTCAGCACACCATTGTGTTGTGTCCATTGTAAACTTGATATTAGGCCTTTCAAGACGTTCCCAGCTTGTTATATACATATTAGGACATCCCTAAGGGTCCCCTGTGTTGGCTTAACATCTTGGGGTTTTTCTTCCCTCTTCAAGTAGGAGAATGGGCTAGATTGCTTAAACCATCCCTGTGCATATAATAAACATATTTCTTATATTGCGCTTTTCATCAATAGATCTCAAAGCACTGCACATTCTTTATTGTATTAAGTATATCACATTTTTGATACTTCTCAGGTGCCAAACAAATAGGAAACCCCTGTGACGGTGCACCCCATAAGGCTTTCTGGAAATATGTTTATGAATGTATATATGACATAACTGGAATATGTTTTATGCTACATATGCCATGTAACATATCTCTGTAAAGGTTATGATTTACAGAATTTATTCATCCTATTTGTCTGCATGTGTCATTATTGTATTCGAAGTTATGAATATTGGCAGTATACATGTTTGATTTTAAATAGCCTTAATAAGGCATTTGATCAGCTTCTTTAGAAAGGAATTTGCAATCAAGGAGCACTTAACGGGCAATGGATCTTGAAAGGCTCCAATCCACATAAGAAGTCTGCATGAGGACATTCGAGGTAGCATGTGAACAATGGCTGCTACCTGTAAGAACTGAGTCATGCATGGATTTATGACTTGCCCAGGTGATTCCAAAACTCCATCTTGGAGCTGGACTTTGCACAGGAGAGAGGAGGGGGTCTCCACCCACAAAAGTCTATTTAAGGGTAAAACTGATTTATTTGGGGTTTGGACTCCATTGGGCGTTGGGCATCTGAGTGTTAAAGACAGGAACGCTTCTTAAGCTGCTTCCAATTAAGCCTACATCTGTTAGGGATGTGTTTCAGACCTGGGTCTGGGTTTGCAGCAGGCTTGTGGGTCTGGCTCAAAACAGGCAGGGCACTGAGGTCCCAAGCTTCCAGGGCAGGAAAACAAGGACAGAAGTAGTCTTGGCACATCAGCTGGCAGTCCCAAGGGGATTTCTGTGATCCAACCCGTCACAACCCCCCTATTTTAAAAAAGACCAAATTCTTCCAAGTCTCCTTTCTCCACCATGACCAAGCAAATGATGGCACCAATCCAAGTTTAAATAACCCAACTTCACCAGTGTCTTTGTACTCTGGATTTCTTCAGGGCTGCTGTTTCTTGTTTATTCATAACCACATGGTTTATGTATATGTGATTGGGACCAAACATACAGAATATCTTTTCCCAGGCACTCCCCATATATAACCTGACACTCACTGTGGCCAAAAAGAGGCTGGCTCAGCTGAGCAAATGAATTCCAGTTGCATTTCTGATTTTATCCCATCCCCTAAGGTCTGTTCCATTGTGGTTCTTGAAAGTTCACTGGTGGGGTGAAAGATCTAATGTTTTTTCTTTAGTTTCACTGGCACTACATTTGGATCTCTCATTCTAACCCCTCCTTGGATGAGTAGTTCTCATTTCTATCCAGAAGCAGGAAGAGTCTTGCTTTTCTATTCTCTGATAGCTGTTTACGCATATGCTTCATGCAGTTTCTCCTTTTGATAATATGTGCTGCCTAGAGACAGCCCTGCTTTATGCCTTGTTGACATTTGGCAGGCAAGCATTTACTTGCTTCACTGGGAAATATTTTTTTTAAGTAAAGGGGAGCAATGCAATGTCATCTCCTCCCAGACTGTTATGGGATGATGGGCCATGGTTACCAATTCGATCTATTGGGTCACTGGTACTAGATTGCTGGCTGACACACCAAAGGGAGGAAACTGGCTTTAACCCGAGTTGCATTTCTTCTGCCAGAATTAGGAGATGTTCACTTCCATTTACTCTGAACTAGGTACTGGGGCCTTTTCTCAAAAGCAGATCAGAGTAGGAGATGGAAAAGACAAATTGTCACAGATAGGTGGAGCCAGCTGACAGCCAGAGCAGCATTTAAATGCCCAAAGCAGGAGTGCCATTTAACCAATAGCATATTAGATTTTAGCCATCACTTACTTCATGGTCCAAATGTATCTCTAGTACAAGTGCATTCACTTCAGCGGCAGTACAGAGGGGAATGCATATAGCTCAGTGACATGCACTCAGGATCCACTGAACTGTGGCAATTATTTGGCTTAAATGCCAAATCGCTTTGCAAGCTCCCATGCTGTGTGACCCATGTTAATATAGTACGTCTCTCGAGAGGCTGGTTTGCATGAGAGATTCATGAGCCTGTGGCAGTTTCTAGCTAATAGCTATATTCCTATGCCTCAAGCAGTTGCGGCACATGGCTTTAGTTTGAGCAGTCGTGTGTTTGTTCCCCACTGATGACCCATCCGTGATATTCAGTAGACTTGCATGGAATCCCCTGGGACTTTCAGTCAGGCCTCCTCCATTGCATAGCACCAAGGTTTGCTTGAATTGATTCTGATATTGCTAAAAATGAAGTGAGCCTTGAAAGACAACCCCTGTTTAAACATTATAAGGGCCTGCTCCAAAGCCGAACTGAATTCAATGGGAATCTTTCCAATGACTTCACTAGGGTTGCTGATTTTGGTTGGCTGTATTCCTGGAGGTTCCATCACCTGACCTAATCTTTAATTAAAGATTAATCTTTAATTCCTGGCGAATCCAGGACAATCCAGGCGGGTTGGCAACCCTAACTTCAACAGGCACCGGGGCAGAGCTTAACTGTGCAATCAAGAACAGGCTGCAGGACTACAAGAGATGAAGGATGCTGCGGCGTTTCCATTGTAAAATGTATTCAAAAGTTTCATACAACTCTTCAGCTGCAAGAATTTTGCCACCCATTGATACATGGTGCAGGTGATCTTGGGTCTCACTTCAGGGCATGAATATTTTTAAGGGGTGGATGAGATTCTGCTACAACTGCAAAATAGAGGCATTAAAAAAGTTTACCACTGATTCTTGGTCAGAGAATAATGTTCTGCAGCCTCACATTGCAGATGTATTGCTGCACCTGGCTTTTCTCCATTAACTCAGCTGGGCCCTAGAAGCAATAGAGCAGTTTCTCAGCTGGTGTAAATCACTCCATTGATTTCAGTGGTGCTAAACCAATTTCCACCAGCTGAGGAGCTGGCCCATTATCTGGGCTGCATCCTTGAGCAAACAACTTGCGAGTCTCATGACACTGCACGCTATGGGGAAATAATACAAGCTGGCAAAGTATTAAGAAAGATTGAGCCATGGCAAAAGTAGGAGTGAGGCAAACAGTGGTCAGGAGGACAAGGGACAACAGTGAAGCACAGATAAGCCCATGGTTTTTGTAGCCTTGAGGCCATTGGCAGCACTGCAGCTGGGCAAATACAGCAAAAATGTATGGTAATTCATGTGAACTTTTAAATAGGCCTTGCGGTGATAATGGAGGTAATGGAGGGGGTTCCTCTATCAGTGCCCCCTCTGCTTATCAGTGAAATATATAGCAAAGGAGAAAGGTTTCAGGTAAGAAGACATTTGCTGACGCACTGTAGTATCTGTTGGATAGTAAACTCAGTGGCCAGACGTATCTCGGGTTTCAGGTCTATAGCTCATACACAATGTGATGTTGATTGCTCACAATGAGCCATCGGAATCATGACCCATCGTGCAGATGGGTGAGTGACTAGAAAATAATGTCAAACCCATCCTCTAACGAGGTGACCACCATAATGCATGCCCAAAGGTTTTTCAACGGTAAGTTACCAATGTTCAGAAACCTCTTCTCTCAGGTGGACAGAGCCTTTGTGAAAAGAGGCCCTTGCTACAACAGAGATCTTCTATGTGTAATGTACTGAAACCAGCTACTCAAAGACTGAAACTGATGTCAATTTACTGACAACAGAAAGTGAATCAGAGGATGAAAACAATGAAGGTAAAAATGGAAGACTCCAGCGTGGCTCCTAGAACATCACTCAGAAATGCTTTGAAGCAATAAACCATGGGGAAACACTGGGACAGTTAGAAAAACGAAAGACCTCGCAGCTACAGAGCGCTTACGTACCCATGTAATGAGTGCTGTGTGTACATTCTGTTAATGGAGTCTTATACAGAAAATATTTGGGCATCTGTGATGTTATTGACATGAATTGGGAATGTATAGATCATTGTTGCAACCAAAGTCCTGTAGTGACACCAAATCTTGTATAAAGAGGGTCAAATAAGGTATCTAAGACAAGGTTATGGTTTGCTGGTCATGATTATGCTATCTGTAGACATGTATAATTTTTATAGTTGAAGTTATGAATATTGGCTCTATACTGTCTGTATTTCAAACTTATGCTATACTTCGGGGTGACACCCCAGACAAGATGGTGTCAGCTCTGTCTAGCTTGCTTGATGGCCCATTAAGGACCATCAGCTATGCAATTAATCCATTGAGAGAAGGCAGATACACCTTGTGACTCAGCAAGGCATGCACGGACATGCCTATGGACAGAACTCTGAGGTTTTTCCATGCCATGTGATGGACAGCTTGTCCTTGGGACAAAGAAAGCAGAGACCACATGGCAAGAGGCTATAAAAAGCTGCTGCAGCTCCTCCATCTTGTCTTCAATCCTGCTTCTTACCTCTGGAGGGACTTTGCTACAAACAGAAGCTCTTCACAAAGGACTGATGACCCATCCCAGCTGTGGATGCACTCCAGAGTGCATTTAAATCATTGATTTAAACCTGCAGTTTATTCTATCACTGCTGCAAGCCTGAACCAAGAACTTTGCCATTACTATATGTTAATTGATTCCATTTAACCAATTCTAGCTCTCATCTATATCTTTTTCCTTTTATGAATAAACCTTTAGATTTAGATTCTAAAGGTTTGGCAACAGTGTGATTTGTGGGTAAGATCTGATTTTGTATATTGACCTGGGTCTGGGGCTTGGTCCTTTGGGATCGAGAGAACCTCTTTTCTTTTACTAGGGTATTGGTTTTCATAACCATTCGTCCCCATAATGAGTGGCACTAGTGGTGATACTGGTAAACTGGAGTGTCTAAGGGAATTGCTTGTGTGACTTGTGGTTAGCCAGTGGGGTAAAACCAAAGTCCTCTCAGTCTGGCTGGTTTGGTTTGCCAGGTTTGGTGTGCATACAAACCCCATCTTTGGGCTGTGACTGCCCTGCTTTAAGCAATTTGTCCTGAATTGGCACTCTCAGTTGAGTCCCACCAGAACCAGCATTGTTACAGCATCTAAGAAGTATTTTATACATATTATACTATAATTTTTATTTGCAGTGTAGTTGTAGCCATTTTGGTCCCAGGATATGAGAGAGATAAGGTGAGGAAGGTAACTTATTACCTCCCCCACCTTGTCACTATAGTTTTTAGTCATTTGAGTATAATCCTGTGTTAGAAGGCTACTTCTGATAAGGAGCTGATTTTTCTTGCTGCTTCCAGTGCTTTTTTCAGACAGATGAGCTGATACATGGGACCTGCTGCCATCCAGCAATCATGGAACTATCAGATGTTGTTATTCATCACCAAGGGAGATGGAAACATTGCAAAGATGCAATTCAGCTCCAGCCAGGAGCATCTTCCTCTCTGCTGTCCACTCCATCCTGCCGCTGACTCTCCCCCAACACCTCCGCTTTCCTTCCACAACTTTCTGACAAAGCAGCTCTCTCTCTCTCTGCTCCATCACCCCCTAAATCAGGGGTGGACAAACTTTTTGGCCCAAGGGCCACATCTGGGTATGAAAATTGTTTGGCAGGCTATGGATGCTCCAGAAACTGGGATTGGGGTAAAGGAGGGGGTTGAGGGCTCTGGCTGGGTGTGAGCTCTAAGGCAGGGCTAGAAATGAGGAGTTCAGGGTGCGGGAGGGGACTCCAGGCTGGGGCAGGGGTTTGGGATGTGAGTGGGGGGCTGGTGAGGGCTCCGTCTGGAGGTGCAGGCTCTGGGGTGGGGCTATGGATGAGGGGTTTGGGGCACAGGAGGGTGCTGTGGGCTGGGATCGAGGGGTTCAGAAGGCGGGAGGGGGATTAGGGCTGGGTCCTGGACAATGGGAGCTGCGGGAGTGGCTCTTGGGGTGGGAGCAGCATGCGGAGCCCCCAGCTACCCCTACACATAGGAGCCGTAGTGGGGACAAGCCACTGCTTCCGGGAGCTGAGACACACATGCACGGAGTGGCCCCAACACTGCTCCTTGGCGGGAGCTCGAGGGCCAGATTAAATTGGCTGGCAGATTGGATGTGGCCCGTGGGCCGTAGTTTGACCACTCATGCCCTAAATTCTTTCCAACAGTGCTGCTCATCCCATAAACAACTGCTGTACCCCAACACCCCATATGTCCTGCCAGCACCCTCTTAGCGCTGCTCACCCTCCTTTCTGCAGCCACATACCACAGCCAGTGCTCCTGCTCTCTTACTGTGTGGCTGCTCTAGCCTGATCATTCTTGTCTGCATGGTGAAATTAACCAGAATAGCTATTGTAGAAATGCTGTCCAGGTGGGCACACTTATTCCAGTATTAAAGTGTTTTTTTCTGGTATAGCTTAAACCCCTTCCAAAGTGATATAAGCTGAA
The DNA here is from genome assembly GCF_009764565.3 of Dermochelys coriacea. Lineage (NCBI taxonomy): Eukaryota > Metazoa > Chordata > Testudines > Dermochelyidae > Dermochelys > Dermochelys coriacea. The sequence goes on from NC_050075.1 coordinate 46,576,264, forward strand.
CTAGAAAAAGGCTCTCTTAGACTGGAATAAGAGTGACCACATAGAGAGATATACCAGTATAACCATATTGCTTTAAATTCACACCCTACCTTACATTGAAATAACCTTTTCATGTAGACATGTCCTAAGGCACCTCTACTATACAATTTACTAGGCTCTCTTCTGGTACCTCCAAAACAGTTGTGGGTGCAGTTTAGGTAAGATGTTACTAGTTTTCAGATTAAATCATACTATCTGCTACCTAGACTTCCAAACGTGTCCCTGTCCCCTCCCCACAAACTGTTTTAAAAAATCAAATCCCTAAAATATAATTAAACGAAATATTTTGGACTGAATCCAATGCAGAGCTGAGGCCAGAGTCTTCTCTTGCTTCCCTTAGTGCATGTGCTGCTGCCAGCCTCTACCCTTCCAGAGGCTTATCTGAATCTCTCCCACCCTGCGAGGTTTTCCCAGCCAATGTGCATTTAGTACATCCCATCCTCTTGGTATAAATCATCATCCTCTTGCCCTAGCGCCAATCACTATGATCAACATCCTAGTCCCTCATTTTACACAATATTAGAGTTTCTAGCTACATTAACCCCTCGTAATAAATAATTCATTGTTTCCCAGCTGAGAGAGAATCAGGAAACTGGTGAAAAGATTCCAATACATTTTTATTTCAATATTGTAATTGACTTTTAAAAAAGCAACCCTAATGCCGTGTACAATAGGAGCCTGATCCAATGTCCACTGAAATCAAGGGTGGGGTGGGATGGGGTGGGGGGCTTTCCATTGAGTTCATGGTGATTAGCTCAGGCTGTAAGTGAAGGGAGAAGAGATGCAGCAAATGTAATCCACCGCAGAACATCTGGGCAGGCATAACTGCTTTGGTTTAAACATGATTGGGCATAAACATCCCTCTTCTGTCAGGGTGAGCGAGGATCTGACCACAGCATTCAGTCAGAAGCAGGAGATAATGGATAGCTAACAAGAGCCTGTTCTAGACTGAACAGCTTCAGATAATAATTTTGTTTGGTACATATATGCGGTGGTGAGCTGGAGCTGGTTCGCACCGGTTCATGTGAACTGGTTGTTAAATTTTGAAGCCGGTTTAGAAACAGTTATTAAAGGGGTGGGCAAACTGAGATACCAAAAGAAAATCTGGCCCTGAGTTCTATGGAGTGATGTCAGTTTACACAGCTGAGGCTATGGCCCATTGAGTTTCTACATGCATGTGTAGTATATCTATCTGCACACACGGTAGGTCAGAACTGATATGAAGTGGTAGGATTCTCTCCTCTCCTTTTTCTGGAAGAATTTCCCTTTCTATTCGCTAATTTCATTTTGAGAGGCTTAAAATGGTTGATTAGTTAATCATCAGAAAAACAGCAAGAAGGAGAAGAGAGAGGGCAAGTATTCTAAGCAAATTCAAGAAGGGGAAATGTTTCTGAGAATCATGTACGACTCGGGTCCTTGTAGCCTTCAGCGTCCGGTCCCACTGGGTCAGGATGGCATTTCTGGCTCCATCCCACTTCCCCGGTCCCGTCAGACGAAACTGATATGGACTGCACGGGCCAAAGTATGCTTCCAGGGCCAGCCGTGGATCCGTCAGGAACAGCAGTGGAAAATTGGGCTTCACACCAATAGCAGAGGCGAGTTCATCCATGTAGGAAATATAATCTGTCTGTAGGGTATTGCTCTGCCCATACCTTAAGGTGGGAACGGAGAAGATATAATACATTGCTGAGTATACAGTATTGTACTCAGAATTGTTGTAGAAAAAAGGCCTTTGGTTAATGGACACAAGGTTAACGCTGCACTTCTATATGGTGGTAGAAGGGACAGATACACCACGGAGTATCTATTGTTGCTGTGATGCGGTATGCTATTGTTGCACAGAAATACTGCGGCAAACACATTTAACTCACTGCAATCTTACTTCTCATTGGCCTCAGCGAGAGTTTTGCCCGAGTGAGGGCTGCAGGGACCGAGGCTGCTCTGAATAAGCTACTTCTGAGACCTGTTCAGAAGGGGTGATTTCATGTGTTTGATATACAGCATTGGACTGTGACTGGATTACATCTGAAAAAGGCCAGTCTGATACCGCTGGAGAGTGAAGACTTATATTTGTTAACAGAAGACATGCAGCATGGACAACTTCAGTGTAGGTTCCCCCTCAAAGCCCCTCACTTGTGTGCTTCATCTGGGAGCTGGTGGGCCCTGTTCCAAAGGTGAGAAGGTATTCTGTTCTCAACCTTGGCCTCTGTGCTGCAGGTGTCACTATCGCACCTAATGGAGGGGGATTCAGAATCCAAGCAGGAAAGAGAGGCAGAGGCAATCTAGAGGTCAAATTATGTTTTATCTCAATCAGTTGGGGAAATGTATAAATCAGATAAGTGGCGAATAAACACAAGTAAATCAGTTAGTTGTTTTAGCAGGGACTACTATTTAGGCTTACACCGTAACCTACGGTAAATAATTACTGTTATCTACTGCCTATTGACTACTACTATCTTAATTAAACTCATGTTATAGGCAATCATTTATGAAATAACAGAATTTTGAATTAGAAAATACAGTGCACCAGAACATAAACCCCCACCATTGTACGTTCCCTGGTCAGTTTCTTAGTCTGCAGCCCAGGGTTTGGAGGGGAGATTCTTATGATGTTTAGTTATAGCTTGAGCGAGTTTCTTTGTTCACTGTTCTAACATTCAGCTTAAATAAAGGCATGTATGTACTCCTTGATGCGATGTGCTGGCTTCTTGATTGAGCAATTCTCTCTCCCCTCCTTTCTGATTTATAGTCCCTTTGCTCAGACATTTTCACTGTTCCTGTCACTTCACCTCATCTACCTTAAGATTACAGTCCTTATTATTTTCTTACTTGTGCTACAGCTCACTTCCTCCTTGTTTCTTAAGTTTGTGTCCCTTTAGTTACAGTTTATCTTTGATTGCTGCTTATTCCCCCCCCCCCATTCATTTTTGCTTTACTTTTCTCACAGTTTTCTAACACTCTTTTTCTAATAATTTCTTAGATTACTTAGAGACTCAGTCCTTTTTCCTCATTTAACTGTACTGTTCTTCCTTTCACTTTTCTTCTTTTCCCCAGGTATCACTGTCTTGCCTCTTTCTAGGTCCTGTCCGTGTTGTGGCTCTCCCTTCTCTTCCTATGATCTCTGTCTTTCTTGCCCTTCCTGAACTGGACTTTCTTCTTTTCAGCTCTGCCCTTATTGCCCCTCCAATGATGCAACTTAGCCTAGCCATTGGCTCCCAAACTCCTGCATCCCTTCTTTTCTGGTGCCAGTCGCTGCCTCACTCACTGTTAGCGTTGCTCTCTCCCATGGCTCTTTTGCCCCAGCAGCCTCCAGTGCAGGTAGGGTGTTACACCAGCATGACAGGGGTACTCTGCACTATTGTTCACTAGAAACAGCCCTGAAACCCCACACTCCTCCTATTCTATGCCTTCTTGGATCCAAATACCTGGCCCTGGAGATACATCCCATGGCAACACTATGATCTGGCTTTGGCAGGGATGCAAAAGCAAATACACTGGCTGGAAGGAATACTACAAATAAGACCACACTCTGTTAACTCCAGCAGCCGTTGTCCATTTGTTATAGATCATGTGATTCTCTCACTTCATATTTTAAAGGTGGCATAAGCTAGTGAGCTGATAGGTAGGTTTGCCAACTCTCCAGGATTGTCCTGGAGTCTCCAGGAATTGAAAATTAATATTTAATTAAAGATTATGTCATGTGATGAAACCTCCAGGAATTCGTCCAACTGAAATTGGCAACCCCACCAGCCACGGAGTTCAAATAAAGACCTAATGCTAGTTCAGTTCAAGTCCTGTCCTCAGGGCCAGCTTTCTCAACAGAAAGAAGATTCCAAAACAGGATCAAAGTAACAGAGAACACTTGGTAACAACTGACAGCTTTCCAGCTGACAGCAAGCCGGGAGGGGAGAGGACATCTCCTGCTCTTAGGTAGGCTCTCTTGTGACAGCTTCCCTTTCTTTTATAGCCCCATCCTGAATCAATCACATGATGGGCAAAGAACCAGAGGGAAGTCGTGAAGATCAAAGGTATAACTGGGTTCAAAAAAGAATTAGAGAAGTTTCTGGAGCATAGGTCCATCAATGGCTATAGCCAAGACAGTCAAGGATGCAACCCCATGTTCTGGGTGTCCCTAAACCTCTCACTGCCAGAAGCTCGGAGTGGATCACTCCATAAATTGCCATGTTCTGTTCATTGCCCCTGAAGCACCTGGCATTGGCCACTGTTGGAAGACAGGATACTGGGCCAGATGGATCTTTGGTCTGATGCAGTATGACCGTTCTTATGTTCTGCTTGTAACCCCTTCCATAAGTGCACTTAAGGAGTGCCAGTATACTTTGTCCTTGGTGAGAAGATGCCTGTAATAATGGACTATCCCCCCATACTGGAACTAACCTTGCTGGTCAGGAACTGAATTTGCATTTTGCAGAGAATTCCATGATTTAAAAAAAAATCATTAATTCTGAATTGGAATGAAAAGTCAAATTTCAAAATTTGATGCAAAATGAAAATTTTTAGCTTCAGGTCAAATTTGTATTTTGATTTTGACTCTGTTTTATGTTGTTGTTTATAAAATAACACAAAAATGTAAAAACATTAAAAACGTAACATAAATTAAAAATAAATACACTTCAAACCAAAAAGTAATTTCAAAATTGAAAACTCAGAAAGTTCAAGTCCAGTAAGGTTGGATTTTGCTTGTCAGAAATGACACTCCCATGGAACGTTTCAAGTTTGACAGATCCACATTTTCCGACATAAAAATGCCCCATCGGAAATTTTTTGACCAGGTATCTGTCCAGTACAACTCCTGCCAAAGTAAAGGGAAATGCTTCTATTTGCTTTAATGAGGGCTGGGTCAGGCCTGTAAACAAGATTCTCCACCATTCTGAGGGCAGCTACACACAATCAGAGTGAGAGAGGTTCAGAACAATGGGGTTGGGGGGTGCTGAAGGCTTGTTGAGGAGGCCACAGAGTTTTTAATGATCCTGAACCTGGTGCTGCAGAAGTTTTTCCTGTTATATTTGTTAGTTGGGCCAAATAGGGGAGAACCCAAGTTCCCAGGCTGAGGAGAGCAAGTGATATACAATATTTGGGATGTGTACTGGGGTGGGAAGTGGTAGTTTAAAAGAGCGGCTCCTTGGAGAAAGCCACTTGCTTTTTGGATGGCAAGTTCTCATAATGCATGTGACAGAGCATATGCATTACAGAGATCAGACCATAATATTATACAGAAAAGACAGGCCGGGGTAGCCTTTTTTATGCACACAGAGCACGGAGGGCTACCTGAGAACTGCACCTTGCACATACCATTTGAGCTTTTTCCCCATTTTTTCATCAATATCTTCCATCATGTTGTTCACTGGGGGAAGCTTATATAATCCTAGAAAAGAACAGGTACAAGGTCACTAGTTTATTCCATCTCGTAAGTAGGAAGATACTCTTCCGAACCCTCACGCATGCTTCAGTTAAACCAGCCATACTCCCACTGATCTACAGCTTCTGGGGTGAGCAGGCCTAGCAAATCCCATGAGGTCTGCAGGTGCACAAATGTACGCCTGCTTCTCTTTTCAGACCAGATCCTCAACTTGAATCTGCAAGGAACTATAGGTTGCATAGCAATGCTAGTTCTCACAGGCAAGCTCATCTGGGACAGTTCCCCGCCCCCCTATTTCCCTTCACCTACCCTTAAACACCCTTATAGCCCAGCGAGCTTGGAGATCTGCCGTTGGAATAATTGCACCAAGTGACTGGATCAGGCCAATGACAGCCATGGTTGGCTTCTCAAGTCGAGGAGGAAGGATGCCCTTGTACAAGGTGACCTCATTGTCTCTGCATTTGATGATGGTGTTGTCTTCCATGAAGGGGTAGGAGTAACTGTAGCCTGTTGCAAAGATGACAAAATCAACATTTTCCTGCACAGTCCCATCCTGAAATATAGCTGAGGTTTCCGTGAATTCCTTCACATTGGGTTTCACCACCACTGTTCCACATGTGATGCGGCTCGGGAGATCATCATTAAACACTGGCTCTTTACGGCTGGTTCTATAAAGAGAGAAAAGCACAGAGGCCTGTAGTATAAAGTGCTGCCTGTCTCCTGGCTAGGAGAAGCAGAGAGATCACTGTGTTTCTGTACATGAATGTCAGGAAAAGGAGGCTAACCCTTTCTCCTTGAACCTATGGTTACCCATCGCCAACGCTCCACAGTGGTAATTACGGCACAACACTCTCAGTTCAGGTACAGTGAAGGTCACAAATAGATATCAGTTAAATTGAAACTGCCTTGCTAGAAGGTTGCAACTAGGAAAAGAACTTGAGTCTGAAAGCCTGCAATTTAAAAGTTAAGGGTAAAGTTGGGGAGTTTGGCACCATCCCTGGCACCGAAGCACCAAATCTATTTACAGCCCATGTGTAACTATAGCTGTGTACATTTATAGCATGCTGTTTCTTCCCAGTGCTGCACTCTGCCTTGCCAACTTGCTACTTCCTAACACTAGTGCTCATGCATGAGTTGATTTACATGGCATTGCTGGAGTACCTCTTCTTTTATTTTTAATGTAAGGCTGCAACCAGGATCACTTTAGCAATAAAGGTTTTTATCCTTTAAAGCTCCAGGAACCCTCTTTCTCACAGTTATCTCTTTAAGGCTGAATAAATAATTCACAATAAATTTAGAATCTTCCTTTTGCTTATGGGATATCCATGAATGGATCATGATTTACTTAGAATTTACCATTTAAAATTATTCAACACTCTTTTTTTGTGTTTTGAAAATACCCAATCTATGGCTTGATTGGAAACAGTGCTTCACAAGTTGTTTGTATTCTAAATTTAATATTCAAACTCAGATTGAAGTCAGATAAGTCCAGATTGAAGAAGAGCTCTGTGTAAACTCGAAAGCTTGTCTCTTTCACCAATAGAAGTTGGTCCAATAAATGATATTTTCTCATCCATCTTGTCTCTCTCAAATCCCGGGACCACATGGTTGCAACAACACTGCAAACATCACATAATTATAGCTATTCCTTGAATTAGGATCTGCTAACTCACTTTTGAGATTCAGTGAAACCACTGTAGTAGTTTCAGAGTAGCAGCCGTGTTAGTCTGTATTCGCAAAAAGAAAAGGAGTACTTGTGGCACCTTAGAGACTAACAAATTTATTAGAGCATAAGCTTTCGTGAGCTACAGCTCACTTCATCGGATGTAGTAGTACTACATTCACTGTAGTAGTGTATCTAGATGGAAAAAAAGCTATTGTTGCCAGCTTTTGGGTTACTCTACCCTAAACAATGAGATTGGGTCCTTTGATCTCCATATTCTGGACAACGTATGGAATACTGCACATTTCCATTCTTTCAGCTAGAGCTAAAACTAAAATCATTCCCACGGTGCAATGAGGTTTAAAACCAAAGTCAGTCCAAACATGGACTTCACTGGCATTCTGAAGTCCCTGCAAACACATGGAATATTTCAGAGGTAAATTAATCTTTGAATTAGCTACTAAAAGTAGAGATGTGTTTTTGGCTTTAGGCAAAGAAGTGGACATTGTTTAAAAAAGTATGCAGTGTAATTGTAGCCATGTCAGTCTCAGGATATTAGAGAGACAAAGTTGGGGGAGGGAATATCTTTTATTGGGCCAACTTCTGTTGATGAGAGAGACAAGCTTTTGAGACACACTCTTCTTTGGTGTAATCTCGAAACTGTGTCTCTCTCACCAAAAGAAGTTGTCTCACTAATGGCTTAGGAAAGGCATTGCTGTACTGGATCAGACCTAGCCCTGCTAGTTTGGAGTCCTATCTCCAACAACAATGCATGAGAGCATAGGAAAATAGCCACTGTGCGCCTCTCTGGTTGCATAACTCTGAGCCCATATGGGTTAGAAGGGACAGAGGATTTCTTTCCTACTCTTGCAAGCAATCCGTATGGCTCCTGAAGTGTGAGATTTCATTCACTTGTTTTGCACTCTTATTTTTAAGCTAACCTGCTTCCTGTTGAGAAGAAAGTACATTGATGCTACCAGTAGAGTGCAACCAGGACACCACCATGCTGCCTTTTCAAAGCTGAGCAAGGCTTTGCCTTCCTCCTCAAATGCTTTGCAGGGAGAGTCCCATAAAATTACCTGTTCAAAGGCATCAGGCCGTAGTTCTCATGCTTAAACCACCTGTTCATCCTCCTCACATACAGCCAGTCGCTGATGGCGGTGGGAAGGGCATCCCTGAGAAAGGTTTCAAAGCGAGTCAGAGTCAACATATCCCAGGGGTAGCCACTGTCCCAAACGCGACTCATCACCCAGGAGCCACTTCTGGAGCTGAGATAAACCTAAACAAATAATGGACAAAGCAGGGTGTGGCCATTACCATTCTAGAAAGGCAACTACAGCAGAGTGATCACTGGTAAAGGCCTCTCTAATTAGCAGGCCTGATTCATCACTGCAGTGCTCCAGTCTTACAGCAGTGTCATCTCACGGACTTCACTGCACTTACATCGGAGTAGAACTGGAATAAAGCAGTGGTGAATCAGGCCCACTTCGCATTCCAACAGCTCCAACCCAGAACTGGTGGGAAGATATACTACAAAGAAGCATACATTGTGGGAGTGACACCTATGCGCTTGGCCTGCTCTTGATTACAATTTGTGCCACATAATGTATTCATCCGGCATGCGACCATTCTAAGCTTATGTTAAGTGTGGGAACTTCAAAGTCACCTAGAAGACCTGGATGCCTATTCCCATTAATTGTGTGTCCAAATCCATGATGAGACAGCTTTGAAACCCTCAATTATTGTACCTCAATAATGAGAACTAGCAACTCCACAGCAAGACAGGGAATTGTACCTGTGAGGCCATGTGACTGAGTTCCACAGCAATGTCTGAACCAGTGTTTCCCAGTCCAATCACAAGCACTCTCTTCCCCTTGAATTTTTGCGGTTCCTTGTATTCCCGGCTGTGGAAGTAGTTACCTTTAAACTTATTTAACCCTGAGGAAAAGTGGAAAGTAAAATGAGTTCATCTGGATATTTAAAGGGAGAGATTTTACCCGCTTGCAGCTGGACCCCTTTGCAGTACATTTGTGGGGTTCGGCATTTAGTCTCTCTCTGATTGCCACAGCAGATTTTCTCATTTCACAAGTCACAAAAAGGATTGTTCAAACTACTCATGCTACAAACTCCTCCTAGGATCTGATAGTTAAAGGGGGTTCTTTTTTGCCTGGAAACAGTCTAAGGCACAGGACCAGGAGCCAGTAGCGCTGGTTCCGTATCCAGCTCTTCCACCTTATCTAGTTTTTCGAAGTTCTGAGCACCTGCAGATGGAGTGGTGGGTGTTCAGCCGCTGTGCAAATGAGGCCCCTCACACCTCTGAGATTCAGACTTCCCAGCTGTAAAATCATGTGCGGTGAGGCTGAATTCACTCACATTGGTAAAGAATGTTGAGACGCTTGGACAGAAAGTGCTACATAGATGCAAAGTATCCTCATCCTCACCAGGCATAAAGGTTCTGCCACGGCATCTTAGTTGATTGCCACATTATGAACCCACTTACTCCAATGAAATTGCAGATGATAGAAGCACTCAGAGGTCATTGAGAGCAGAATCTGGCCTTGCACATTTTGCAGACATTTTTTGGTGAGACGTCCAACCCCAAGACAAGAGAACCGTTGCTTGCATAAATAACCATTGCATTTGAAAATAGGTCATGATCATTTGAGAGGATTTGGATTGTTAACATGAACAAAGGACAGAACAAAATCCCCATAAACAACCTCTCCAAGTTGTTCTAAAGAGATTAATCCTGTGCCGTCGTAATGCCCTGCCAATTAATAAAATTTGATGACTATATCATTGCATAATGTTTCTCTAAATAAAAAGCTGGTGTTTATATAATTGATAACATTCTACTCAATAATTGTATGGTCTTGATTTTCAATACTGCTTAGAGCTATAATTAGAACAAGTTGAAAAATGCTTATTTTTTGTGGGAGACAAGGTGAGCGAGGTGATACCTTGTATTGGAGCAACTTCTGTTGGTGAGCGAGACAAGCTTACGAGCCACACAGAGCTCTTATTCAGGTCTGTGTGGTTTGAAAGCGTCTCTCTCACAGCAGAAATCGGTCCAATAAAAGATATCACCTCCCGCACCTTGTCTCTAATATCTTGGGACTGACACGGCTACAACTACATGGCATACAACGTATCTTTTGTGTGAAATTGTAAAATTATTTTACACAATTTTCTGCAATTTTGTTTTGAAATTCCTATGAAAGAGAGGAAACTGAAATGATTTTGTTTTCATAAAATCATTATTAGTACAATTTTTCAGGTTTTGGTGAAGTTTTTAAAAACTGAATTATTTTCCAAAAATGTATTGGTTTCTGTTTTTTTCAATTAAAAAAACTCCTCAATGTGCTGATGAAAATGTTTTGACTAGTCCTTGCTATAATATATGCACTGCACACACACAACTCACCAGGGAAGCAATCAGCTGGGAAATGTGGATACACATGATGCCCCGAACAAACCATAAGCGCGTCAAATACAGCTGACTCCTCCTTCCCGTCCCGTTTTGTAACAACATCCCACTGGCCGGTGACAGAGAAATCGGGGCGTTTTTTTATACTGCTGACCATAGTCTTAAAAGAAACAAACACATTAGTTTGCATTCATCAGCACCCGGTTCTGCAGGCACATAGCTTTGTAAGTGTCATTGGTCTTACTGGATTCACAGTAGAGAACTGGGTGAAATCTTGGCTCCACTGAAGTCCACAGGAGTTTTGCCATTGACTTTAATAGAGCCAGGATTATACTCTTAAGTACATGTGTAAGAGCTAATGAGCTGGCCTTGAGCCCAATAAGAACGTGCCAAATTATTTTGATTCTCCCACCTGGCATTCTCTTACTGCTTCGCCAAAGCAACACCTTACAAAGATGGAAGCCAGTTACAGAGATGTGTTTTCAGTGATGTACCATTCTTAGATGGTAGGCTCTTTGGGGCAAGGACAGTCTCTCTGTTCTGTGTTTGTACAACTCCTAGCACAATGGGCTCCTGGTCCATGCCCACGGTCCTAGGTGCTATTGCAATAAAGTTAAATAATAATCACTTTGAGCTGGGCGATGTTTTGGAATCAGAGTTGGACAAATGTAGCCTTTTGATATGTGATTTACTCAATAGCAGACTGATTTTCACAAGTTTGTTCATTATTAAAACTCAGTCAATTAATGCTTCAGGTAAATTTAAGCCCGTGGATGGATTGCTCAGGACCAGTTCTTTGCTATACCTAATTCACTGTTCTCGCTGTGTGATGTTGCCTAAGCCACACGGGATTGTTTTGATTGAATGGCTGAAACATTTATTTTACAAACAGGAGGAAGGCTTAACTCATGTTTAATCCCTGTGCGTCTCCTGTCTAACATTCAATTACTCCACCACCAAAACACCGTGTAGATAGAAGACAGACTCAGAGGGTTTGTTTTGAGATGCACAGTGTGACCCATTTGCCCTTGTGAATTACTGACAGACAGATTATATTTGTTGGTTACTCTGAATTAGTCAGTTAAAGCCTGATTGTGCCCATCAAACGAGGCTAGCAGGAGTAGAACTTCCTTCTACAGCCTCTGCCCTCAGAGGAATAAGGGGCTCGGAGTGAGTTACTCCTTCACTAGGAGCCACTCTTCTAATGGGGACAGGAAACAGGTAAAGCCATGGCTCTGCTCTTCCATGCATTGACCTTTGCAGCTCTAAGTCTTACCTTGAATTTTATATATCTTACAAGAGCAAAGTGCTTGGCATACATCCTGATGTACTCTTGGACCTTTGAATTGTGCATGTAATTTGGAAAATCATCAGGGAAAGGGAAATCAGGGAAACACATCATTTCTTTGCAGGAGTTGGTGAACACGGAGTGGTAAATGCTGGCTCTACCTTCCTCGGCATGTTCCTACAGAGAATAATAATAATTAACAAAACAGCATAAACATCTGCATAGGAGGTGGCTGCAAAACTTGTTGTAACATGGTGGAGAGTCATTCCCTAAAGAATTAGCCACAGAGATACAAGTCTCATCTTACTTGGGATGCTTTGTCTAGTGTTCCTGCACGTATAAGTTAAGAAGCAGGAGCTGATGATAAGCTATAGTGGGCTACCAGTGTTGCCAACTCGCAACATTTTGTGTTTATCTTAAAGCCCCAGCTCCTGGAAGCAAGTGATGACATGAAAATCTAATCTTTCATTTTTTAACAAAGTAAGCTGCTTTGTTAAAAGAGAAAAGCTTGAAAATGTGACCTTAGTGTCCCCTGGAGGCAAGTAAGAAGAACCCCAGATTTACCATTTTAAAAAAATCATGATTTTTAGGAACATAAGAAAGGCCCTACTGGGTCAGACCAAGGGTCAATCTAGCCCAGCATCCTGTTTTCCGACAGTGGCCAATGCCAGATGCCCCAGAGGGAATGAAAAGAACAGGTAATCATCAAGTGCTCCATCCCCTGTTGCCCATTCCCAGCTTCTGGCAAACAGAGGCTAGGGATACCATCTCTGCCCATCCTTGCTAATAACCATTGGTGGACCTATCCTCCATGAACTTATCTAGTTCTTTTTTGAGTCCTGTTATATGTGGCTATTTGGCTTTGTCTGCTGGTGAAATGCAAAGGTCTACTGCGATCCTATTGAAATTAGTACTAAAAATCCCATTGATTTCAGTGGGAGCAGGGTGTGGCCAGAGTTGGTTAGGATGGTGCAGGGGGAACTAGCTGGGAGCAATAGTATGGAATTTAGAAAAAAGAGTTGGACTGAACATCCTGACAGATCTATTTTATTGTGTACTAGTCTCACAGGGGAAGTGGTGCATGCCGACTGTCTTCATAGGAGGCATTTATTGAAGAAAACAGCAACATGTTACTGAAAAATGAACAGGCTTCCACGCAGCTTGAGTTCCAGTCTTGTCTCTCCCATTCACCATGGAGTGGGTTTCAGAGACAGAGCTCCAGCCCGAGCCAGAATGTCTACATGGCTATTTTGAGTGCTGTAGCCTGAGCTACGAGATTCTGCATGGGTTTGTTTTATTTTTTGCTGTGTAGGTGTACCCAGAGACAGCGAATGGCTAAATATCCTACTGCCACCTATTACAGGGCAAGCACTAATCTCCTGGAAGGTTTAAAACTTGACTAAGGCATTGAAAAATAAAACAGATGGGAAGAATCTTGCATTGGCAAGATGAAGATACAGTAGATAGCCCCCCACTGATACTTCTGTGCTAAGCATTAATTTGATCAGTAGTCAGGAAGTTGCCAGTGACCTAATGGTTAAAGTAGGTTGTTGCCAATTCATGCTAAGTGATTAAAGTTACCTGATATGTGTGCATTTATACTTGTGCTCTGCAAATGAGAATGTGAAGTAAGAAGGGTTATGTAATGAAAACAACAAAAAACATAGCTCCCTATTAACAGGCAATGAGGGGCAAGAAAGGTAGTTGACCTTTTGTCAACTGCATGCTCCTTAGCTGGATTTTCCCTGCAAACACAGGAATATCTTCACCTGTTGAGATAAGGAGCTTTATAAGCATCTGGGATGTGCCCTGCATTTATTCACTGCACTTAGTTTTACTGATTAAAGAAATACAGGATCCCCCTAAAGTTTCTCTGCTTTGTCTCAGGTGCAAACAGATTAATGACTCTTTGCATGACAGCCTTGCTAATCTTAAGTGACAGGCAAAGAAACCGCAACCCTGTTGTTTTAACACAAGGTCACTGTCAACAAGTTTGAACAAATGATGGCTGGGAGAACTGCACAGTGAATTGTCTGCCAGGTGCAAAGATTGGGGATCTCGAGACATTTAGACAGACTTATGTGGAGGAATATGGGGGAGGGCAGAGAACGGTAGGTGGGTGGGGATCTCGGGAACAGGGTGGAGCAAAGGTGGGGCCTTGGGGGAGGAGGCGGAGCAAAGGCAGGACCTTGGGGGAGAGAGGAGGAGCATGGGCAGGAAGAGGCAGAGCAAAGGCCGGGCTTTGGGGAAGAGGCAGAGTGGGGGTGGGGCCTCGGGGTGAAGCGGGTGTGAACACCCCTTGGGAAAAATAAAAGTTGGCACCTGTGAAAGGGGATTCTCTATATCTTAGTGGACAGGAGAGGACAGAAATTGACAAAGTACAGGTAGGAACTGAAGAGTAACAGCCAAATGTAAAAGAGTCCCAGACAATCATATTATAGGAAGGCAGAGAACTAAATACTGACAAGTTTTATGAATGCTTGTACATTATACACTGTAAACAGTGATAAGTCACCAGGACCAGGTGGTATTCACCCCAAAGTTCTGAAGGAACTCATATTTGAAATTGCAGAACTACTAACTGTGGTATGTAACTTATCACTTAGCTCAGCCTCTGTACCATATGGCTGGTGGATAGCTAACGTGACACTCATTTTTAAAAAAGGCTCCAGAAGTGATCCTGGCAATTACAGGCCAGTAAGCCTGACTTCAATACCAAGCAAACTGGTTGAAACTATGTAAAGAACAGAATTATCATACAGATAGATGGACACTACATGATGGGGAAAACTCACCACTCCTTTTATAGAGAGAAATCATGCCTCACCAATCTATTAGAATTCTTTGAGGGGATCAACAAACATGTGGACAAGGATGATCTAGTGGATATAGTGTACTTGGACTTTCAGAAAGTCTTCGTCAAGGTTCCTCACCAAAGGCTCTTAAGTGAAGTAGGCAGTTATGCGTTCAGTAACTGGTTAAAAGATATGAAACAAAGGGTAGGAATAAATGCCCAGTTTTCACAGTGAAGAGAGGAAAATAGCAGAGTCCCCCCTAGAATCTGTACTTGGACCTGTGCTGTTCAACATATTCATAAATGATCTGGAAAAAGGGGTAAACAGTGAAGTGACAAAATTTGCAGATGATACAAAATTACTCAAGATAGTTAAGTCCAAAGCAGACTGTGAAGGGTTACAAAGGGATCTCACAAAACTGAGTGACTAAGCAAGAAAATGGAAGATCAGAACATAAGAATGGTCATACTGGGTCAGACCAAAGGTCCATCTAGCTCAGTATCCTATCTTCTGTCAGTGGCCAGTGCCAGGGGGAATGAACAGACTAGATAATCATCAAGTGATCCATCCCTTGTCACCCATTCTTAGCTTCTGGCAAACAGAGGCTAGAGACACCATGAATGAAATTCAATGTTGATTAATGCAATGTAATGCACATTGGAAAACAATCTCAATTATATATACAAAACGCTGAGGTCTAAATTAGTTGTTGCCACTCAAGAAAGAGCCATCATGGATAGTGCTCTGAAAACATTGGCTCAATGTGCAGCAGCAGTCAAAAAAGCGAACAGAATATTGGGAACCATTAGGAAAGGGACAGATAATTAAGAGAGAAAATATCATAACACCATTCCATAAATCCATGGTACGCCCACACCTTGAATACCGCATGCAGTTCTGGTCGCCCCATCTCAAAAAAGATGTATTAGTATTGGAAAAAGCAGAGAAGAGCAACAAAAATGATGAGGGGTCTGGATCAGCTTCCACATGAGGAGAAATTAAGAAGGCTGGGACTGTTCAGCTTGGAAAAGAGGCAACTAAGGGGGGCTATGACCGAGATCTATAAAATCATGACTGGGGTGGAGAAGGTGAATAGAGAAGTATTATTTACTCCTTCTCATAACATACAAACCAAGGGTCACCCAATGAAATTAGTAGGCAGCAGGTTTAAAGTTCTTCAAGTACTTCTTCACACAATGCACAGTCGATCTGTGAAACTCATTGCCAGGAGACATTGTGAAGGCCAAAAGTATAACTTGGTTGAAAAAAGAATTAGAGACGTTCCTGGCGCATAGGTCCAGCAATGGCTATTAGCCAAGATAGTCAGAGATGCCACTTCCCAATGCTCTGAATGTCCCTAAACCTCTGTTTGCCAGAAGCTGGGAGTGGATGACGGGATGGATCACTCGATCAATTGCCCTGTTCTGTTCACTTCCTTGAAGCATCAGGCACTGGCTACTGCCAGAAGACAAAAAGAAAAGGAGTACTTGTGGCACCTTAGAGACTAACAAATTTATTTGAGCATAAGCTTTCGTGAGCTACAGCTCACTTCATCAGATGAGTCTACTACAGCTGCCTTCCTTGGGACTTAACCCTTCAGCTCAGGCTGCAGAAGCTCATGCTTTTGGTCCAGGTTTCAATCCCCAGGGATGGTTATTTTGTACCTTTACATGGAAATTCCCCTCAGTCTCCTTGTTTCATTCAGCACAGCATCTGAATGATCCCTTGATGTTTCAACCATCACTTTTATTTTAAAACAGCCACCACTAGAAGACATGCGCTTGCTAGGTCCCTTTGAGCATGGAGATGCCACCCTATGTCTCGGGAGTACGAGACATTCAGATACTATGGTGAAGACGCCCATGAAAGCCCCGAGATCAGGGCACCACACGCATTCTCTGGCAAGAACCGAATGACCTGTCACTCTGAGTGTGGGTGCCAGGACTAAAAAGGTCACCGACAAAGGACTAATTCTGTGGTCTCAACCGACTGCAGAATGGGCCCCTTCAATGAGCGCAGTGAAATACTGCACTGAAAGGCAAGGGAAGACATGGTTAAAGAGTAACAGCACGTAAGGAGCGTCCCTCCTTGTCTGTGAAGTCACTACCTGTGCATTGGCCTGATCGCACCTTTGGGAGATTTATCCTTCAGTCCCAACAGTTGGGTAATTCCTCCCCCATCTTGGCTCTTTTCTTCCTTAGCTCCTCTTAGCTCCTCCTTAGCTTCCTTCCTCTTTGCTCCTCTCTTCCACTGCCTTGGGGAACATCCCCTCCTCCCAATTCCCTTCCCTCCCTGCCTTGGGGACTAGCACATGAGATAGCTCTCCCCCATTTTGATCTTCCCCCCCACTCCAGGGAATCTCCCTGCTCCTTCAAGCAGTCATTTCCTAGGGCATGTGGAAGCAACAAGAGCTGGGGCTGAGAGAGCATGAGCCCATGTCTGCAGGCCACACAGTGGCATCTGGTAGGGGTGAGGGAGCAGCCTCCGATGAACCCTAGCTGTGGCGGCAAGAAGTTGATTTGCCTGGGCCCAGTCAAGCCTGAGCTCCCGCTTCAGTTCTATCCAGTCTGGCTCTGGGTTGGACTCCCTGCGGCAGCTGCAGGCAAGGTCCCATTAAAATGTGAGAGGTGGGCAGGAGGAAAGGGCCGGGGGGGGAGCTGCGCCTGGCCTGTGAGCCATTTGTTTGACTTCCCAGCCTTAGAGAGATAGAAGGAGATGCATTATCTTCAGGGGCAAGGATGGGTGATATCAGCACTGCACCAGTTCCTCCAGGGCCCTTTCCAGGAGTAATCAGAAAGACGTTCCTTGTTGCACTGGACATATTGATCAGCTGCTGTAGGCGGCTATGCAGCCTTGGACACTCTGGCACCAATTCAGATCAGGCAGAAGTTGGCTGGGGACCAAATGCCATTTCCATAGGAATGCTCTGGATGTGATGCAATTATTGCATCTTTTGCCTGAGGAGTTCAATGTGCAGGACCCCAGGAGATGGGTTAATGATCACATGTCCCATGGCAGCTGTTTTCGAGTGCACCGCACCATTGCAGTACAAGGGTGAAGAATACCACCCTTAACCAGAGCTGCAGGGGAAGAGTTCAGAAGCAGAGTGGAAACAGCCAGTTTGGAATTTAGCCAGGACATTGTGGCTAAGGCCCAGTTTCATATAAATAGGTCCCTGTAACGATCACGAGTGATCCTGTGAGTGATGTCACATCTCATCCAGAGTACAGGGCCTCCAGCAACTCGGTGCCCCCTTGAACATCACATGGGACATGTTCAATATTGATTCAGAGGGAAGAGTGCCACTTCCTGAAGCACCAACACCATTTCCTGCTCAGAGGGACCTTGAGAGGTCATCAAGTCCAGCCCCTTGTGCTGAGGCAGGACCAAGTAAACCTAGACCCTCCCTCACAGGTGTTTGTCCAACCTGCTCTTAAAAACCTCCCATAACAGGGATTCCACAACTTCCTTAGAAACCCTATTCCAGAGTTTAACTACCCTTAGAGTTAGAAAGTTTTTCCTAACATCTAACCTAAATCTCCTTTGCCGCAGATTAAGCGCATCACTTCTTGTCCTACCTTCAGGGGACATGGAGAACAATTGATCACCCTCCTCTTTATAACAGCCCTTGACATATTTGAAGACTTATCAGGTCTTCTTTTCTCAAGACTAAAGGTGCCCAGGTTTTTAAGCTTTCCTCATTGGTCAGGTTTTCTAAATCTTTGATCATTTTTGTTGGTCTTTTCTGGTCTCTCTCCAATTTGTCCATATCTTTTCCAAAGTGTGGTGCCCAGAACTGGACACAGTACTCCAGCTGAGGCCTCACCAGTGCCAAGTAGAGTGGGACAGTTACTTCCTGTACATACGATACTCCTGTTACTACACCCCAGAATGATATTAGCCTTGTTCACAGCTGCATCACATTGGTGATTCATATTCCATTTGTGATCCACTATCACGCCCAGATCCTTTTCAGCAGTATGACCACCCAGCCTAGACAACTCCAATCCAAGCATCCCTTGGTAATGCAAGGTGATACGGTTACAAGGCATGCGCTCCTGTGAAATTAGACAGTGGCTTCACACTCATTGCAAGCAGCCAGGTATTCCACCATTAAAACCACCCTCTGAGTTGGTATTAACTGGCCCTACTGTTGTCAAGACAGTAGCCATGGTCTGAGTGGGCAAAGGGAGTGAAATCCCCTCTCTCTCCTTGAGATGGAGCCTGCAGATTGGTGTTGAGGCATGGTTACAGGGCAGAGCGAAGGAAACGGCATCTGGAGAGGTCTTTGGTTTCCAGAGTTGACAAATCTGGGCCTCTCCCGCTGAACTCCAGTCCAACATTTAAAAAGAAAGGGCTGTGTAGAAAGAGGTGCTGCATAGAGGCAATGCAAGTGCTCCTGCGTTTTTGTTTATGCAAGTGTTGCTGTAGCTTAATGTGACAAAGTGGGAATTCTCTTAATGTTTTGTATGAATATTCTGTGTATGCCTCAGTTTCCTTTATGTGTTGCACAAGTATCTATTCTAGGTGGTGGGACAAAGGTGTGTGATCGTTGCAGAGACCCTAGAGGGCAGGTGTGACATCTGTCTAGCTCTCTGGACCCAGACAATAGCTGGACACTCTGTATCTGTATCGCCCATCTTCTGCAACAGTCAGCTGGAGGATTTGGAGAACAAAGAGGCAGATGCCAGGTGACCAGTTTGCCCAGGAAAGAGACAAAGGACAGAGGAGGAGCAACAGGGCATGACTGAGGGTGGGATGTTGGAAGCCAGTCAGTCTCCTGATTTGGGACTCGGGGAGCAGAGCCCACAGCTCTGAGTTCTGGATTCCCCCAAGATGGTCTTTGCTGAATGTCCCTACTTTCTGCCCTAACAAGCATGTTCTACGCTGTGTTCCAGACGACTAATAAACCTGTTTTACATGCTGGCTGGGACTCACTGCTGACTAGGGCGACCAGATAGCAAGTGTGAAAAATCGGGACAGGGGCTGGGGGTAATAGGAGCCAATGTAAGAAAAAGCCCCAAATATCGGGACTGTCCCTATAAAATCAGGACATCTGGTCATCCTCCTGCTGACTGCAACGTGGAGGTACATGGCCTCTGGAGGTGTCCCATCCAGTGGGACTCCTTGCAGGGAGCTCCCAGTGTGAACAGGGGTGCTGAACGCTCTGAGGGCAGACCCAGCTGGCGCTGAAGAGAAGGAGGCTCGCCCTAGTGAGAGTGAGCCCTGAGTGGAATCACATTACAAAACGGTCCTGTCTGAGCTCCATTCCAAGCGGCTGCAGAGCACTGAGCCTGTGCACCTGTGGCGTAGATAGGGTGGAAATTTGGGTGGACCCTGACTTTCGGGTGGACGGGCAATGCCAGACTTTGCTATCCACTGGTCATGCCAGCTGGCTGTGCAACCTATCCGGGGAACACTGATCCCCTCAGCTGCGCCCTGACTCTGCAGTGGGGGAAGAGAGGGAGTTGTTGCCTCATTGCGGGGTATGGGCTGCTGCCCTTCAGCTGGGGGCTCACATCTCTGCAGGCCATATGTCCCCTGTGTCAGGTTGCCTCTGGCTGCGCTGAGGGGGCATGAACAGGGGCTTGCCTGTGAGCGCAGGTTGGCCCGGACTCTTACTGAGATGCCCAGCAAAGTGCATCCTCTCCTGGGAGTGCTGCAGAGAGACCGGCCTCGCGGCTGCCTCCGGCCATGCAGAGGATGAGCCGTGTGGAGAGCGCTACAGGCCAACGGGCAGCCCCTGAGCACCTGCTAGTTCACCTTCTCCCTCAGCGCCACACCCTTTTCCGGGCCCTGGTACGCCCAGACGCAGGGATTCACCTTCCAAGCTGGGCACACGCATGGGGCGGCTCAGAAAATGGCAAGGCAGAGCTGCTGGAGAGTAGCTTTCTGAAGGGAAGGTGCATAGCTCCGTCCTGGATTTCAGGTGCCCGAGTGACACTCTAGGGACTATACCCCTGCTCAGATTTGGATGGGCCTGGATGCTAAGTGGGTGGGCCATGGCCCACCCATTCCTACCCATGGCTACACCCCTGGTGTGCACCCGTGACACCTAGCACAGCGGCATTCCAGCTCTGGCCTTTGATGGCCGCCTCGTCTCCTGGAGAAGGGTTAGGTTCTCTGTCCAGGCTCCCTCTGGGTTGTGCTGGCCTGTCATTGTCTCCTAGTTACTCCTTGGAAGCCGCAGCTGGCTCTGGTAGCTCTCTGCACCAAGGTGGCTCTTCCTGGGAGTCTGAGGCCTGCTCTGGGGAAGGGGAAGGCGACTGTGTAGGTTGGGGGGTAAGGGCGCATCTTCCCCACTCTGGCCCCATGAAGAACAGTCAGAAAAAGGAAGAGAGTCCCAGGTTGCATTAACTTCTCTGCAGCCTCTCCCTTGAGGATTGAGAAGCTGCTCCTCTCAGGGTGGGGGCAATGCAGCCCCTCTGCCAGAGACAACAGGGGCCAGGCTGGTGCAGAGAATCAGCAAAGTTTATGGGTAGGGCCTTTTCTATTGCTTGGGGGGATCTTCATGAGGAAACCCTCTCAGATGTCTGCCTCCAAAGCCCCCTCCCACAAGTGCTAATGTGTGGGTGGGTGAGCTGTTCTCTTGTCAGCACATCTTCGCAGCAATACACAAATTAGCCCTGTCAGTACCCCATTTCACAGATGGGGAGGCTGAGGCAGAGAAGTCCAGCTCCGTACACATGGTTAGCCAGTGTCAGAAGCAGGACTGGAACAGTGAAGGTGCTGGTTCCCACTACCCCACACCGCCCCGCAACATTTCATCACAAGCACAATGGAAACACGATTTGGTTCGCTGTGGGCCTTATTCCTTTGCCCAAGTGAGAGAATGAAGAACAAGACCCTGTGATCTGGAAATAAGCAGCTCTTTGAATAAGGCCCCTATCAGAGTCTTTGTCTGTGCTGTCGGGAGGATCAGGTCGTGAGAGCAGAGCAGCAAGAAGAAAGTTGCAGTGCTTGATGTCAACTTTTGTCCTGCAGGCAGAGTCTTTTTATAACATGGCTCTTGGCTGAGTCTAGATTCATTCCTGCAAGCCTGCCGACCGCCACAGAGAACACACATGCAGGAGGGTCACTTTGGGGGGAGGTACTGAAAGGGGGTACTTCCCCTTCAGGGTCAATACTGTAAAGCAAAACCAAACTCCTTCCCTGCACTCCAGGGGTGGGAGGTTAGGGCACAGGACCGTTTGTGGAGCAGACAGCAAGGCCTGAAAAGGACTGCACATTGCATCATCATCGGGACGCAACTTCCCCCCACTCCCTACCAAAGTAAATGAGTAAGAGTTGAGTTTGTCTGGCTCAGATGCAGCTGCCTCGGATTTGCATCCCCAGATTGTGCCCTCAGCCTCGCTTCTAAAATCATTAAGCCAGAACTAGAGTTTGCTTTATTTTTAAGACATCTAGTTAACTTTTAAGCAGTGAAATCTCAATAAAGCCTCCACTGGGTCAGTTATATTTCTGGCTGTTCTAACACATGGTTGCACAGCACCTTGTGATTAACACAAAGGAATTTTACAGGGACTTACGGCCTGATTTTCAGTCTGTGGCCTGTTTAAACGGGTGACTGTGGTTAGTAAAGTGACCATTAGCACAGATTTCACCATCATGTGCAAGTGCCATAGAAAGACATGGTGCTGAAGAGTGAGTGATCTGTTCTAAACAATTAACAGGTGCTTCTCCTGAAGAGCAAACCAGTCTATAGGCATCAGGGAAAGTAAGATACAAGACAGGGCGTATGCAGAATGGAGTGACAGCTGGGATGTGACAAGACCAGCCATATTCTGAAATCAGAATGTTTTGTCATCCGCCAATGAGCTTCCCACTTACTGCGAATTTCCAGAGCCCTCCGATGTCATCGCTTCTCTCGAAACAGGTGGGCTCCAATCCCTCATCCAGACAGCACTTAATGGAGGCCAGTCCACTCAGGCCAGCTCCAATGATTGCCACTCTCTGTACCATGGTCTCCTGTGGCAGAAAAGGAGCACACCTCTTCAGTGCATAGAGCTGTCGGAAAGCAGTAATCACAGCATTTCAGCAGAATGGCTTAGAACTTTATTACAGAAGACTAGGCCACCTTTGTGGACAGATATATTGTGTACACACTCACTCTCTCTATAAATATAGTGGTAGCTTGTTCTGATTCCTATTAACACTCAGTGATGTGAAACATCTGTGAAACAGATCCAGCTACAATAAGGGGATGAAATGGAGCTGATTGATTGCCCAAAACCTGCAGGAATGTTAAACTCACAGTTGTCAGCTGTCCACTCCGCATTTCAGTTTCACAATCACTTTAGCCATTTCTCTTCTTTTAGCCTCCCCAAGTGGTGTCCTGCTTTCCCCATTACCTTTGCTCCTTCTCGTCTCAAGTCCAGTTCTTGATGCCTGCGAGTGGGTTTCAGGCAGGCAGTGGAGGGAAGCAAATGCCTTTCCTGGAACCTATTATTTTGAGAAAAGCAACTAAAACGTGGGAGGAGTTTCCCTTAAAGAGCAAGCCTCTTTTATGCACCATCTCACAGGGGGCAGGTCTCGCAGGCGGATCTGTGTAAGGATGTGTCTGTACAAGTAACAGTGGTGATTTTTGGAACTTAGCATTCCTGGAGTGGAAAGCGAGGAGGAGCTGGGAGATTTGAGCTCTCTGCTTTGGAAATAAGTTGTCTAGGGGTGATACTATTTCCAGACAGCACCTGGAGTCATTGGGCAGTGGTGACCAACCCTGATTCCCATCCGGATCTATCATGACAGTGATTCCCTAAATGCCGTCCCTCCATGCCCCACTTGGCTCTGACTCCATTTTCCAGCCCAAACAGAGGGATCCCTAGAAGCCACAGACCCTGCAAACAGGCTGGAGATAGGGTTAGATCACATCCCCGGAGCTGCAGTAACAGCAGGGAGAGAAAGGCTGGAGCCAGGGAGCATTAGGAATACATGGAAGTGGGGTGATCTGGTCATGTTCTGAGAAGAAGCGGGATGGGGCTCAGCATCTGGGGAGCCTAAACCACCCATTCACTCCAGGGCTATTTTTGAAGGGTTCTTACATGCCGTCTATCTGGTCCCCACTGTCCCGCCAGCTGCTGGTTCTTCCCAGAATGGTGGAGTCACAATACCTCAGTTAGTTCTTGTCATGCTGTCAATGCAAAGCAGTCGTTAGGAGTGTGCTATTCCTCATTTCAGCCCTAGAGAGGAATTGTTGGGACACAATGATGATTCTAGTCCTGGTTTGTACACAGCACAAACCCCACCAGCAGCGAAGCAGATGTATAGTCACCTGTCAGCCTGTGCTAAGGAAAGCTGAGGTATGTAGTGAAACCCTACTTGTACACATTTCAGGGTGTCTGGCTCATCCAGATTTTCCACATGCCTTCCTCTGGATCCGAGTGCGCAGGCACTTCCTTCTGACCAGCCACAAGCTAGGCACAGAGTCCCCTCACTGGCGAGTGCTAGACCTAAACATTAGTCATTGCCTAGCCCTAGATCCGTGGGGTATACGTCTCCCTGCAGACCACCAGTAGATCTGTGGTCAGTAGATCCTTTAACCAGAGATTGCACAATGCTGGAGCTGCATGAATAATCCGCAGCAAGCAATGTGTTGTGTGCAGCTGGTTAGTAGAAGTAGACAAGAAGAAGTTGTGTGGGTTATTCAAAAGCCAGGACTGGTCCTTCATCTGTTCACACGGATATGAACATAGAGCACCTGCCACATAATGTAACTGGCACATTCAGCCTCATTCACTATTCACGGGTGGTCTGGGACTAGTTTGCCATTTTTTCAATGTGGCTATTTATTTGAAATTATTCACATAATCACATTTTCAAAGGAGAGGGTTGGAGCAGAGAGTGGCTGCTGAGGCTGTAAAGGATGGGAGTGCATGACAGCTGAAGGGACAAAGGACAACCGTCCACGGGGGGCCAATCAGGAAGATCTATGGGATCTCATCCAGAAGGAGAGCTGAGAACCAGGGTAGCGGCTGGTGGGACAGAGTATGCCATGGAGGGGAGAAAAATCGTTAGGTGTCATCAGGGACCACTGGTCCCAAACCCTAGTCCACAGGGCTCTGAGACAGCTGGTCAGAACTTATTGGCTCCTAGAGACCTGGTAACAGTTGCCAGAATGAGAAGCTCAACCCTGACAGAGGACTCCAGTCAGAGGTTCTCATTGGTGGAACTCCAGGAGTCCCGATTTGTTCCCTGCTCCTGCTGAAACCAAACAGAGGACCAGGAAATTGTCTGTGTAATGGGGTTTCTCCTGCTCAGGGCTGCATCCATTGTGCTACCTGTCCCTACTGCCTGACATTGACCTGGTATCCAACCCAACCTGGCTTCTTGCTCGTGACTCACCTCTGACCACTGGGTCAGCTTGCCCACATCCCAGTCATGACAGCTATGGAAAAGAGGGCAGAGTAAAGCACATGGATGCATGTTGCCCAGATGACCTATGACATATTTGTATTAAAGTAGCACCTGGAGCCTCAGAAGAGTTTGGGGTTCAGTTGTGCTAGGCACTGTACATATACTGGGGGTACATCTACACTGTGTGCTTCTTTCAGTGGTGTGTAATGTACATACATGCATAGCCCCCAGCAGGAAAAGCCTCCGGCAGCAGGGATGGAGCCTTTCCCCACTGCTTCCCTCTGCCAGAGCCTTTCATTGACACTTGTAGCTACATACTATAGCATGGCTGAAACCTGTTTTTCACCATGGTGCATAGCTACATGTACTTTACACGCCACCGCCAGTGGTGCGTAGTGAAGACGTGGCCACAGTTAGGCAATGCCTATCCCGAATAGCTTACAGTCTTAGTTTCTCCCTGCACCCTTTGTCCTATCTGAGTCACAGAGAAGCAAAGTGATTTGCCCCAGGTCACATAACCAGGCAGTGGCAGAGATGGGAATGTTGTTTAACCCCACAGTTTGAAGTGCTGCTACATAACCCTCACTCCTCTCCACCTTGGAATATAAAGGTGCAGTTTCCAAAAGGGTGCGATCTTGGGTTATGAAAGATGGGTGGTGCATCTAACTAAATGTGTCCATTGCTTTTGGATTCTGGTCACAAGCTGGCAGCGTAGAGCGAAAGAGTCACCGCTATCTGCTTCCATGCGTGTGGGACACGGACTAGCTGACTTCTGGTTGGCCCTTCCAGCCCCACGTTTCTGTAACAGGGTCTGGCCCACAGGGTCAGGGTCAAACACCGCATACAAGAAAGAAGAATCAACCAGAAAAGGGGGACTAAGGAAGTGCAGTGGGAAATCATACCCCAGAGAAGGATGTGGCAGTCAGAATGAACAACACATTGATTAGGCTCCATTTTATAGATCATTTTAAATTCCATAAACTAATGAAACAATTCAATTAGTTTAACTGGCATGTTGACAATTAAATGGAAAGGTTTTTAATCCTTTTAACTGAGTTCATTAGCTTATTCAGGTTGAAGCAAATAAAGGAGATCTTTGCAATCGGTTAATTACAGGGATTCAAACATTTGGTTTTGTCACGATTTTCAGCGTGAGTTGGTTGTCCAATTTCTTCTGCCCTACTAGGAAGGGCTCAGTATTATTCCATGTGGGCAGAAAGATAACTCCAAAAAGTATGGGCATCACTGCTTGTCAGCTGGCCTTTGGATCTAGCTTCACTGTTAATCTGGAACAACATGGGTTTCTTGACTATCTATTCACTAACTTCCCTATTAGTAGAGGATCCAGCCAAGATTAGGACCCCGTTGTGTTAGGTGCTGTACAAATCCACAGTGAGAGACAGCGTCTTCCCCAAAGAGCTTCCAGTCTCTGCAGAGAAGAAAGACAAAGGGCAGGAGGAGAAACAGAAGCACAGGGAAGGGAAAAGTTTTGCCCAAGGTCACACAGCACACTTAGGGCGATATTTGTTGGATGGCTTTTTCTACTGCCTGGTTTTGCTGCAGAATGGGATTCTCAGGCATTGGATCATGACCACAGATCCCCTCTTCATTCCTATGTCTGTCTCTCTCTTCATTATAAGAACATAAGAAGAGCCATACTGGGTCAGACCAAAGCTCCATCTAGCCCAGCATCCTGTCTTCCGACAGTGGCCAATGCCAGGTGCCCCAGAGGGAATGAACAGATGAGGTAATCATCAAGGATCCATCCTGTTGCTCATTCCCAGCTTCTGGCAAGCAGAGGCTAGGGACACCATCCCTGCCCATCCTGGCTAATAGCCATTGATGGACCTAGCCTCCATGAATGTATCTAGTTCTTTTTTGAACTCTGTTATAGTCTTGGCCTTCACAAAATCCTCTGGCAAAGAGTTCCATGGGTTGTTTGTGTATTGTGTAAAAAGGTACTTCCTTATGCTTGTTTTAAACCATCCCCAAACTTCCACCCAATTCATCACAACTGTGCACATTTTCCTTAGTGAAAATAGCGAATCATATGGTTTCCTCTTGCGAGCTTCCCTTCAAGTATTAGAACTAGCCTGTACTAGAGTACTGACAAGTACTAGAACAGCCCTTCCATGGGATGTAGGTTTCATGCCTGGACTTCCCTGGTCAATTCTGGCTGACTTCTCTCCATGTTCATCATAAAGAGTTTGAGTCCATAGATCCCTGCAGTTAATGAATAAAAAAGACCCTTTGGTTCAAATCTGAAGCAAGGACAGCCATCCAGATGTGCAGCCAAGACAAGTGTCAATCCCACCCCATTCATGTCAAGCAACATGATGAATTCAGTCTGTAACCTTGTGCCATAAACAGTTAGCAGCCAGATCCAGAACAAGTCTGAAGTCACTGGAGATGTCACTGGCAGGGAAATAGAATTACGTGCTCATGTTTCAAGGATTAAGGTGGGAGGGAGGAACTGAAATCCCCCAAACCAAAAAAGTTGGGGAGAAATTTCAGCTTTTTTAAAATTTTCCCACAGGAAAAGAAAAAAACAAACATGTTTTTGACCAGCCATACAAAATATGAGGCCAACTAGCAAACATGGTGGCGCAGGGCCAGAAACCCAGGTCAATGGGACGACCTCCCTACTACTCCATTCCACAATGCTACTCTGTAGCTAGGACAGTATGGTCAGTGACGTTGGCTAGTCAGCAAAGAGGACATTGACATACAGGTTCATGGCCCCCTCAGCTCCAGCACGAGGCATGCCTGTAGTGCTCATGACGTTAATATCTGACATGGAGCAGAGTTAGAGAATGGTTGCAACAGTGCTATAAAAAGTTATGCAAGCATTGCTACAGCATGCCTATTGCACAAGTTGTAACTGCCTCTGGTTTCATTGGGATAATTTGGTATCCAGGCCCGAATTTTAATTGAGCTAATACTAGAGCTGTGGAAAATGGGTCTTTTTGCAAGTGTGCTATGTTGTTCACATAGACGGGGAGGGTTTGTTTTTTGGGGGGGTTTTTGGTGGCAGTGATCTTGAAGTCTGGTGCTAATATGATGGCCTCCATATTGACCAACACAGCAGGGATTGAAGTAGGGACCTACAGACCTAGACGCATGCACTGCTACAGCTGACACTAAAGCTCCCTCACTAGGGCTGTAAGACTCATCCTCGGTGGATCAGCTGAGAGGGGATCTTGAAGCACTCACTGGATATACTAACACCCCCTCAGGCATTTTTTCTGTTTGCCAAACTCAGACACGTCAAAGGCTTCCGATTAGAAGAGTTGAAAAGGAATTTCCTGCACCAAGAAATACTATAACTAGAACCACCACAAGAGGGCAGTCAAAACACTGGGGGGGCGGCTTGCCGTTCACTTCAACAGGCACAGCAATATAACAGGGAGCATATTACTGAATGGATTCCCAAGAGTGTCCCTCCATCTCCCCCCAGGCTAGATGTAGCAATGTCATAAGGCGAGCCCTACTTAGAGCGTCCTCCTTCAGCAGGTCAGGGCACAACTAGTGAACCTGCCTCAGTTTCCCTCCGTCAGAGGCTTCAATAACTTTACTTCTGGCTCTCTGGATACAATGGCCTCCTTGGGGCTGGCTTATTATAAAAACATGTGCAAAACAGTCCATAACAAAAGTTCTAAACATACAGTCCATTTCTCACCCCAGTGCAAGCACTCATTAAAATTCAGGACATCCTATCCCGAAAGGCCCCACACACCAGCCCCTTAACCATGCCCAGACTCTGTCAGGACTATTGTATTAATTTAGCTGGAATATCTGAGCCAAAGCTGTTAGCGTAATCAAGTCACTGTCCAACATTAAACAGTGTTATACAAGGCCCAAGTTTTGGTATACAGAGACCTTAGCCTGCTTAGCACCATGGCAAAGACACCATTAAAAATCCTTTAACTTTGTATTACAGATACAGAAAAGACAGAAAAATAGTTGTTAAAGCTTTTGAAATGTAGAATATTAAGTAAGCCTTGCATTTTAACAACCTGCCTTGTTCTCTGTCCAGGGATGACATGGTATCCTTTCTCTTCAGCTGGAGACAGTTTACAGAAGGAAACCCCCCCTTGTTTAACAGTCTCTTGGACAGTATTACAGATAATGACCATCCTTTTTAAGGAAAAGAGAAGAAATTAGTTGAGATGGGCTGGATCTGTTGTCATTAAAGTCTAATCCTGTTTCCTAGAAGCCAAATGCACACAAAGAGGAGAGGAAAGAACAGCAAAGATAGAAAATGCAACTTCTGTCTCTGGTGTTGACTCTCACTTGCAACGTTACTGCATTAGGGCTTTTTGGGGTATTGCTTTTAGCTGCCTCTTTCTGGTCACAGGCTCACTAGCAGTGTTGTAAAATGTACAGTCTTGGCCGACTAAGCCAGACTCTTATTAGAGAGAAGGAAAAAGGAGAGAGAAAGACAGAGAGAGGAAAGAGGGGAAATAAGATAGGGAGAGAAAAAGACACATGGGTGAGGAGTGGGGACAAAGTCTCACATGCCAATGGTTGTAGGGATTTAGCTGAAGCTGGTATGGGTGGAGATGTCATCTGGGTCCCTCTCTCTGGCCTGGCCTGGTCAGGACATTTCTCAGACTGAGGATGAAGAGATCCCCCCAGGAGGTCCCCCCAGGAGATGGTGAGAGTGGCCGCCATGATGATGAAACTCCTTCCCGTGGTCAATTTTTCTCCCAAAGTCTCTTTCTTTAAGGTCCCCAAAGGGAGTTATGGGTGGAATTGCCCATCCTTTCATTATATTGTCCATCAATTAGGCCTAACTTCTGATATGCCAAATTTAGTCTATCTGTGTCCCGTTATTGTTCACCAGGCATGATTTTTACACAGCCCTTGAGTTATATCAGTTGGCCTTTTAGGTTGGACTAATTCATTTTGTCTGCCTCCCTTCTGCACATTTTCTTATTGTCATGTGACCAGAACACACCTAGTGGTTAGAGCTGGAGTCAGGTCCAGTGGTTAGAGCTGGAGTCACTTGCCAGAAATAGGAGCCCAGGGCCAAAGTTTGAAGTCAGAAATCAGAGCCCAGAGTCAGGACCAGATTACCTAGAGTGAAGCAAGGTCGGAGCAGGGCTGGATCCAAGGCTAGAACAACACTGGGGACAAGCAGGCAGAAGAGCTATCACAGCCATGGGCGAATGTTTTGAGCAGCCACTGAAGTACTGCTGCTGCTGGGGTTAAGAGCCCGTGTGCTGACTCTTCCCACCAAGCAGGCAGTTTCCTACAGGCTGGCTGTGCTCATGAGGTTGCCTAGAGACTGGCTCTGCTGCAGGCCCTGCTCCCTGACAGTGTTGGCTAGTATAGGTTATTGGGACACTTCATAACCCTTTATACCCTTTCCCACAACTGAGCTCACAATTAGGGTAAATTTGCATGCCCAGTTATTACAAAGGGCCTCTTCTGTCCCTGGGCAGGCACCCTGAGTGGGGTGCAATGCAGCTTTTCCCAGCAGGAACCCCCACCGCCTTGCTGCTGGGAGCATCCCTCTCTCCCCTGGCCCTATCCCCTGGGTCCAGCTCTCTGGTCCTGGAGAGCTCAATGGGTAAGCCCCTCCACTGTTCCCCAGCCCTCTCCAGCCCTTGCCTCTGGCTTTCCCACTTCCAGCCAGCAGGCAACTCTCTCCACAGCTCCCTGAGCTACAGCCCTTCTTGGCCCTTCTTGGCCCCAGCTTGGGGACGCCAGCCAGCATATCCCTCTTGCTAGTCTCCTGCCTTCAGCCTCCCTGCAGACCCCAAAAATGCTATTTTTGGCAGTTCTTCTCTCTGACTGGCCCAGGCATCCCTCCCTAGGGCCCAGGTGCCCTCTTTTAAACCCAGTTCACTGGCCACATTGGAAGGTACTGATAAGGCCCAGGTGCCCGGGCCCTGCTCTGTCTTAAAGGGCTGGTGACAGGTGTCACCCTCTGACCAGCAGGTACTGCACTGATTTCAATAGTGTGGAAGCAATGGATTTGTACTCCAATGGATGCAGTCCCAGTGTGAACACACCCAAAGAACCAGTATGAAGAGAGTCTGTGCGGTACTGAAGCCAAACAAACGAAACAGGTGAAAATAAAAGCTGAAGCCCAGCATTGCTCAGGATGATGCAGTTCCCATAAAGGAGCTTACACTTCCACTCTGAGGCCTTCGCAGGAAACAGCAACTCAGGCCACAACTCAGGCAAAACCTCAGTTTGCTCCCTAGGCAAGCTGTTGCATTAGAATCCCTTTGTCCACAGCTGCTGGTTCCTTTGTTTAACAACAGATGAGCCATGGTCAAGGTTCTGCATATCCTGCATTCCTCTCCTCTCTTTGAGTGCCCTGTTCTGCAAGAAAATCAGCTACAGAATTTTCTTAGTGAAATGGAGCTGTACTATGGTGACTTTTAACTTTCAGAAGAAAGGGAGGGGAGAGGAAAGGCAAGAGAATCAATATAGGACACTAAGGAGGCGTAAACCAGTGGGAAACCATCAGAAGAAGCAGACTTATGGGAATGCAAGAACAGAAAGAATTTCAAAAGGGCATTACAAACCCAGACAGAGAAAGAAAGAAAGAGAGAGAGAGAGAGAGAGAGAGGCTAGCACAGAAGAAGTGAAGTGTTTCAGTGCACAAACCACACCAGCAAGTTGAGCATACTGAGCTGAGTGAGGTGTGCAAGGGAAAGAAAGGGAGAGGGGAGGGGCGGACAAAGAAAGAACAGCGGCCAAAAGCAGTAAATAGTCTGGCATCCTTGCAGAACCTGGAACGGTCCTTAAAAATGCCCGGGAAGGGAGATAAGGCTGAAAAACCTGAGGTAAATGAGGGAGGAGGGGAGGCAAAAGACACTCATGAGGGGTGCCATTGTACAAAGGGAGAGGCAAGGGGTAGGTGAAGGGCGGACGGTTATGTCTTTCTCCTTTAGTAGCAGTGACCAGTGGGTCAGTCAAATGCTGGAAACCCATCTGTCCTTGATCCAATCAGAGAGGAGGAACTGGGTGGGTGGGCATGACATGTGTAGGCTGGTGGCAGAGAGGCCAGTGAAATGTTTGATGCCCGCTAAGTGCCTAGTGAGCTATGTTCACACACAGAGCGCTCAAATTCAGTTGGTGAGAGCGATCTGAAGGCATAAACAATGGGCCTTTTAATGTCCTGGCTGCCTTCGGCAGCAACCGCCAAATGAAAAGGTAGGGCAGGGCCTGGTGTGGCCAAGGTTGGAGCAGAAGCCACAGCCTGCTTCAAGGCAGGAACTGCATGTGCTCCTCTGTCCCATCCCACAGCACCTCCTGCTTTAGAAGGTGGGACGGGGAGTGGTAATACAGCCAAATTCAGGTATAAGATATCTGTGATGACCAATAAGGCCTCAAAATAACCTCAGTGCAGAAACAGTAGGTAACAGTTAAACAGTAATCCAATCTACTGTCAGGGCCGGACTGTGGGTGGCCAGTGGGTCCTGGGCAGCAATCAGAAGACAAATAGGGGGGTGTTAGGGTTCCCTCCCCACTCTGAACTTTAGGGTACAGATGTGGGGACCTGCATGAAAGAACCCCTAAGCTTATTTCTACCAGCTGAAGTTAAAACTTCCCCGAGGCACACATTTTTTGCCCTCGGACGGTACGCTGCCACCACCAAGTGATTTAACAAAGAATCAGGGAAAGGACCACTTGGAGTTCCTATTTCCCCAAAATATCCCCCCAAGCCCTTACACCCCCTTTCTTGGGGTGGCTTGAGAATAATATCCTGACCATTTGGTTACAAAGTGATCACAGACCCAAGTCCCTGGGTCTTAGGACAATAGAGGAATCAGTCAAGTTTTTAAAAGAAGGATTTTATTTGAAAAAAAGGTAAAAATCACCTCTGTAAAATCAAGATGGAAAATAACTTTACAGACTAACAAAAGATTAAAAAACACAGCAGAACTTCTAGGCTTAGTTTCAAAGTTACAAAAACAGGAATAAATCTCCCTCCAGCAAAGGAAAAATTCACAAGCAGAACAAAAGATAATCTAACACGCTTTGCCTGGCTTTTACTTACAATTTGTAATATGAGAGACTTTTAGGATGGTTTATAGGAGAAGGAATTTTCTGACCTGATGCTTCTCTCCTTCCCAAGAGAACACACACACAAAAAAGCCTTCCCCCTGCCCAAGATTTGAAAATATCTTCTTTCCCCATTGGTCCTTTCGGTTAGGTGCCAACCAGGTTATTTGAGCTTTTGAATTAGCCAGATTTGAAGCTGACGAGAGATGAAAAGAACATGATAGATGGATGAAGGCAAAAAAGGCTGCCCATGAGAGAGCTATGGAGGCCCAGTGGGAGGCCCGGAAGCATGCTCAGGAGGAGAGGGAAAGAGAGAGGAAGCATGAACTGGAAAATAAAAAAAGAGAAAGAAAGAATAAACTGGAGGATAAAGAAAGAAAAAGGAAGCATGACCTTGAGTTAGAGACAAAACACTTAGAGATGGCAAGGGCTAAGCAGAATATACCAGACAACCCTAGCAATCCTCCAGGTACCGCTTCCCATCCCAGAAAGTTCCCCACCTACAAGGCAGTTGATGATACTGTGGCCTTTTTAGAAAATTTTGAAAGGGCCTGCCTTGGGTACAGCATCTCTGCAGACCAGTACATGGTGGAGCTGAGGCCGCAGCTCAGTGAACCTTTAGCAGAGGTGGCGGCTAAAATGTCTAAGGAACACATGAACAGTTATGAACTTTTCTTAAAAAAAAAAAAGCTTCCTCCCCACCCCCCAAGATTTGAAAGTATCTTCTTTCCCCATTGGTCCTTTTGGTCAGATGTCAAACAGGTTATTTGAGCTTCTTAACCCCTTAGACGTAAGGAGGAATTCTAGGCTAATCTTAGCTATATGGTTATGACAGGGGGGTCATGGGTGAGCTGGGTCAGATGCCAGGGAAGTCAGGGTCAGGCACCAAGCTGCAGGCGAATAGCAGAATCAGGGTCCAGCTGGCCCAGGATACCAGGAAGTCAGGGGACAGGCACCAGGTTATAGAAAGCAAGAAAATAGAAAAATGAAGGACAAACCAGGGTCAGAAGCTGAAATCTAGAGTCTACAGCAAGCTGAGTATGGAGCAGAAGCAGGCAAACAGTCTGAATTGTTGCTTAGACTACTGCCCATCATGACTTCCTGGTTTAAATATTAGCAGCAGTCAATCAGTGGGCTGTAAAGGGCTGCTACTCAGGCCTTGCTGGGTGGTACTTCCTGCTGAGCCTCACTTCACAGGGTGTCCAGCAGAACCGTAGCCAAAGCTCCCAGTGGTGATGCAGACACTTCAGTTACCCCAAATCCCTATGGTTCTAGGCTCTAGTCCTGCAACTTCTGTTGAGAGTGTGTCCCTCTGTCTTTGGACAGAGTAATCCCTAAAAAATCAACTGTGTTAGCAAGCATGTCTTGGTTGGGGTTGCGCTTCAGACCAGCTTACTTAAGTAGCTCATCCAGAAGCCTAAGGTTCTCTTCCTGGGTAGCAAAACAAGGGTCATCAGCATACCTGAGAGAAAAAAAAGAGAAGATGGTTTAGAACACAGAAACAATGTGTGCTTCATTTGCCCATGACAGATAGGAGAGTTATGAAAACCCTGTTGGAGGCAAATCCATGTATACTGTTGTCCCTCAAAGGTACAAGCAAACTTATACTGACATTCCAGATCTAACAGAACAAATCAAAAGCCATTCAATATGCAGGGTAGAAAACCACCATCAATCAGGAGCTATGGCCAATGTGGATGAACATGCAGAGCTCATGCTGTTCGCTGTGAAAGCAGCAGGTCTGCGGCTCAGCACCAGATCGATTGTTGCACTTCCTGGCCTTTTGGTACACCTGCCACAGTTCCTTCCCCTTCCTATAGCACTGCTTCTGGTCCCTGTTGTACCCCATTTCCTGCATCCTCTGTGCAATCTTTTTGGGGAGGTCCATGTTTCTACTGCTGGTCTACAGC
This sequence comes from Dermochelys coriacea, assembly GCF_009764565.3. Taxonomy (NCBI): domain Eukaryota; kingdom Metazoa; phylum Chordata; order Testudines; family Dermochelyidae; genus Dermochelys; species Dermochelys coriacea. The sequence goes on from NC_050075.1 coordinate 46,611,141, forward strand.
TGGGCTTCCCATAGGTCCAGGAGATTAAATACCTCCTGTCTGCTCCAGGCAGGAGAGTGTCTAGAGCGTGGAGCTGGCATGGTCAGTTGCACACAATAGAGCACTGCTAGGTGTGCTCACCAAGCTGGGCAATCAGGAAAAGGCCTTGCAAAAATATGCTGGCTGTTTTTAAGGATGGGGATGGGTGGTGTCTGGTCTCTGCCTTGATCTCTGGGCGGTGAGTAGAGTTCACAATTATGACCAGAGTGGACGCTGTTGCAGGGCATAGGGCATTGTAGGACAACTGCTGGAGGACTGTTAAGGTCAACATAGATCACAGAGTGTCTATACTCACACTGTTTTGACCTAAGTAGGTTGACAATGGCTCAACACCATTCAGGGAGGTGATTTTACTGCATTGCCGTAATGGGTACTTATGTCGGCTGGAGACAAATTTGAGTGTAGGCATGTGCATAAATAGCTCGACACAAGGCAGTTTATGTCATCTGTGATGGGGCAAGGCCAGACGGCTATAGAAAAGTAGTCTTATTGGGATCCGGGAAGTGGGCGGGCGAAGCCCGTCCACTGCTAAAGGATCCTCCCCAGCCTAAAAGGGGGATCCACAGGACCTAGATACCCAAAAAATTCCAGGGGACAACTAATAAAATAACAGGGACAGGAGTGCGGTCAAAGGGTCAAAAGAAGGGAACCGGACGGGGACACCGAGCAGAGAACCCTGGACAGCGCCCACTGCTCCTCAAAGGCGTCAAGGGAGTCAGAGGACGCCGCCCAGAGGAACTCTGCCCGGATACGTGAACGGACCGAGGATCGGAAATAGGCCCCACAGTCACAGGAGACTCCATCGGCCAACCTCCTCACTCTGGTTTTGTAGATGGCCATTTTAGCTAGGGCCAGGAGGAGGTTGACCAGGAGATCCCGTGACTTTGTGGGGCCACGGATAGGGAGTGCATAAATGAGAAGGTGAGGGGAGAAGTGCAACCAAAAACGTAATAAGATATTGGTGAGGAGCCGGAATAGGGGCTGCAGCCTGGCACACTCCAGGTAGACATGTGCCAGGGTATCCCTCACGCCGCAAAAGGGGCAGGTGTCTGGGATTGTGGTGAACCGCGCCAAGTACACGCCCGTGCTCACGGCTCCGTGAAGGAGCCGCCAACTGACATCCCCGGCGGGCTTTGGGACTAAGATGGAATATAGGCTGGCCCACCGGGGCTCTTCACCCTCCAAAGGTGGAAGGAGGTCCCGCCATTTTGTATCGGGGCGGGACACGAGGGTGCGGGCGTGAAGGGTGTGGAACACGAGCGTGTAGAGATGTTTTCTTGGCGCGGTTTGAAAACAGACCGGCTGCATCTTGTGCAGCCGGCTTCTAGTGAAGGGGTGAAGGGATCGGTTGGGTCCACGGGGGAGGGGTCCAATTAAAAGGTCCGGCGGGCCTGGGGTAGTGGGTGGGCGGGGCGTGCCCTCGTGCAGGACCCGGTCGAGATAAACCCGAGCAGCGGGCGGCAAAGCGGCCTTCACCTCCTGAAGTATGCATCGGGGAGTACAAGGTCTGGAAAGCCCCATGCGCTGAGCGAAGGTTAGGGGATCCAGCCAGTCTCCCCGGTCATAGTCCAGGAGGTCTCCGACTCTTGTGACCTCTGCCAGGACCAACCTCTGGCGCACCGAGCGGGACTCCGCCACCTGCAAACGGAGCTGGGGGTTGTGTAGCAGGGGCTCCGCGAGGAGATCTGCCCCCTCGGTGGCCGCCACGGACCTGCTCGTTGTAAAGAGTTTCCAGGTCCGGAGGAGGTCCTGGTAGAAGACTGGCAGCCCGGAGAGGTCTCGCGGAAGACCTCTCGGATGGAGATAAAGGAGCTGCCGGTCGTATCGGAGCCCTCGGAAGCGGCGCAGGAAGGCGTGCGCCAGTATGCTCCACGCCGGACTACCTGCACCATAAAGGAGCCTCTGCAGGGTCTGGAGGCGGAAGACATGGACCTGAGTAAGCAGACATTTGAGGCCCTGCCCTCCCTCCTCCACAGGTAGATGGAGAACCCCTGCAGGGACCCAGTGCAGTCCTGACCAAAAGAACTCCAGAATCGATGTCCGCAGGTTGGTCAGGAAAGCCGGGGCCGGGACCAGGGTGTTGAGCCGGTACCAAAGCATGGACAGGACTAGTTGATTAAGCACTAACGCTCTCCCTCGAAGGGAGAGGCACCGGAGCAGTCCTGTCCATTTCCGGAGCCGCTCTATCACCCCGCCCTCTAAATTCTGCCAGTTCTCCGGCGGAGAGGGATGCGTGGCAGAAAGGTAAACGCCCAGATAGAGCAGCGGACCCGTGCTCCACCGGATGGCTTGAAGCGCGGGTGGGCGGGGGCTCGCCTGCTGCCAGTCCCCTACCACCAAGCCAGAGCTCTTGACCCAGTTGACCCGCGCGGAAGAGGCTGCTGAATAGATGGCCTGGCAAGCCTCCACTCGCACCAAGTCGCCCGGGTCCTGGACCATGAGGAGCACATCATCAGCATACGCCGACAGGACCAGCCGCAGCTCCGGCTCCCTCAGCACCAACCCTGTCAACCTCCTTCGGAGGAGACAGAGGAAGGGCTCGATCGCCAGAGCGTAGAGCTGGCCTGAGAGGGGGCACCCCTGCCGTACTCCTCGCCCGAAGTTGACCGGTTCGGTCAGGGTCCAGTTGAGTCTTACCAGACACTCTGCGGAAGCGTACAGCACCCGGAGAAAGTTCACAAACCTGCGTCCGAAGCCAAATGCCTGCAGAGTGCTCATTAGATACCCGTGATCCATCCTGTCGAACGCCTTCTCCTGATCTAAAGACAGGAGGGCGAACGACAGACCATCCCTACACCCAAGTTCCAATAGGTCCCGGACCAGATATAGGTTGTCGAAGATACTGCGGCCCGGGACGGTGTAGGTCTGGTCTGGGTGGACCACGTCCGCCAGCGCGGACCCTAGCCTCAGGGAGATGGCTTTTGCCACGATTTTGTAGTCCGTGCTGAGGAGCGAGACGGGACGCCAATTTCGTAAATCGCGGAGGTCCCCCTTCTTCGGCAATAAGGCGAGCACGGCTCGCCTGCACGAAAGAGGGAGGACCCCGCTCTGCAAAGACTCGGCCCAGACGGTGACTAGGTCTGGGCCCAGGACGTCCCAGAACACGCGGTAGAACTCCACGGTCAGCCCGTCCATGCCCGGAGATTTATTGGTGGGCATGCGACGGAGGGCTTCCGAGAACTCGGCCAGAGTGAGAGGCAGCTCTAGCCGGTCTCGGTCGCCCACGCTGACCGTCGGGAGCTCCTCCCACAGCACTCTGCAAGCGTTAGGATCGGTCGGCTCCGGGGAGAAAAGGCTTGCATAGGCTTGCATCTCGCCCTCTCGCACATCTCCACCGGATCCGTGAGGGGGGTGCCATCCTCAGTCAGTAGGCAGATGATATGTTTCTTAGCCCCCCTCTTTTTTTCCAGGGCATAGAAGAAGCGGGAGCCGCAATCCATCTCCCGAAGGAGACGGATGCGGGATCGAACAAAGGCACCCCGGGCCCGATGGTCCTCGAGGCTCCGGAGCTCCTCCCGCTTCTCCCGGCACGCTCCGCAGAGGGGTGGATCCTCGGGGCTGGCGGCCAGACGCCTCTCCAGCTCTAAGACCTCCCGTTCCAACTGCTCTATCGCTGCATCCCTCCGTCGGCTGGTGCCCCGGGTGTAGTCACGGCAGAAGAGCCGAGCGCGCACCTTCCCTACGTCCCACCACCGCCGTGCCGAGGGAAAGGCACGCCGCTGCCCTCGCCAGGCCAGCCAGAACTCCCGGAAGGACGCCACGAAGCCCGCATCCTCCAGCAAGCTGTTGTTAAAATGCCAATAGGCCGGCCCCGGCCTCTCCGCGCAGAGGGAGGCTGTCACGGTGGTTATGTGATGGTCAGAAAATGGGGCCGGCCGGATGCTGGAGGAGTGGGCTCGTGTAAGATGAAAGCGTGATAAATAAATGCGGTCCAACCGGGAGTGGCGCGACCGATGGGCCTCCACCCGGACAAAGGTGAACGTGGAAGTGTCATCCGGGTGGTGGTCGCGCCAGACGTCCACCAGGGAGTGGTGTTCGACTATCTCCTGGAGGACGGCCACGGCGGCCGGGCTCTGCTCGGTTCCCGAGCGGTCCCGTTCCTCAAGGGTGATGTTAAAGTCCCCTCCCAGGACCAGGCACTCCTGAGGATCCAAGGTGCCGAGGAAGGCGGATGCCTGCTGATAGAATTGCAGCCGCTCTGGGCTCGCTGCTGGGGCATAGATGTTGACGAGGTTGACTACGAGCCCCTCCATTTGGACCCGGAGGTGCAGCAGGCGACCCGGCACAGCCTCGGCGACCCCCAGCACCTCGGGCCGTAGGTCGGGGGAGAACAGGGTCGCCACTCCACCCGTATGAACTGTGAGGTGGCTAAAGTAGACCCTGTCTCCCCAATCCAGCCGCCAGCTGTCTTCGGCGGTCGGATCCGTATGGGTCTCCTGCAGGAAAACCACAGAGTACCTCCCCTCTCGAAGGAAGGAGAGCACCTGGGACCTGCGGAGACCCATCTTACAGCCACGGGTGTTCAATGTTGCGATGGTAAAGGGTGCCATGAGGAGGGCTGGGGGGGATCCTCGCCGGCAGGGATGCTCGTGGCTCCCGGCGGGCCGCGTAGCAGTCCGTGACCCACCCCGTAGGTGAGTAAGGAGTCACGGAAGTGGCGGACCCGCTGGTAGGCCGCGGCGCCCTGTCTCCCGGTCCTTTTCCCCTCCCGCATGAGGGCCCTTGCGGCCCGGAGGATTTGATTAAAGTCCCCCCATCGCTGGAGGGCAAGCTGGACTTTGTTGCGGGAGCCACGGACGTCTTCTAGGAACTCCCGCAACTCCTCTCGCAGCGCATGGGGGGCTGGGGTTATGGTCTGGTTGCTCCCCGATGGGGCCCTTGGTACAGCCCCCTGGCCCAGCGAGATGGGCAGACAGGGTGCGGACCCCCGACGGGGCTCCTGATGGGTTGACCTGAATGCTGGGGCGATAGGGGGCGGCGGAGGGAGGATAGCAGCCCCTGGTGGGTCGGGACGGGCAAACACAAAGGCCATTCCCTGGGAGTCATCTGTTGGAAAGGGGAAGGAGACTGTCCCAGGGGTGGCAATAATATCTCGGGAGGTGGGCGGGAGAAGGGCAGGGGCAGGGGTAGAGGTGAGATTCTGGGTCGGGAGAGGGCTCTCACCGATGCCGGGCGCAGCTGTCTGGTGGATTTGGCAGCCACGGCATCAGGAGGTGGACTTTCTTCTGTAGGGTCCTCTCCCGGAAAGGAGGTCGAATGCTCCTCACCAGCGAGGGATGCCCCTGGTGGCTCAGGTTCCAGCCGCGTGGCACTGGCCGTCGCCTCAACTGGCTCGGTGGCTCTCAGCAGGGTGCCTTCTGCAGCCGGGTTGATGGAGGAGTCCAGGGGCTCCTCGGAGGTGGGAGCAGAAGCAACGGTTACGGGGAGGGAGTATGGGGAAAGGGGGGCTGGAAAGAAGTCACCCAGATCGAGGCCCGCTGGCATAGGATCGTCCTCCCCCTGGGTGACCGGGGTCAGACCCAGGGCCTCGATCTCCTCATATATAGAGGGGAAATTGTTTTCTGCTACCCCGGGATTCTCCCCGCCGGCACCTGATGCGACTATTACTTCGGGGCACACTGGGGTTTCAGATGGTGCCTCGGGGGTCTTGGAGGGGAGGGACTCCCATGGAGGGGAGATACCGCCTTCCAGTGCTGCCACGTTTTCCCCAGCCGGCTCTGGTGGATGGAACACACCCGTGGGTAGAGCGGAAGGCTCGGCATCGGTGCCCCCCTTCCTGGTCTTCCGGGGGGCCTCCGCGTCAGATGGGAGGAGCGGAGCTCGAGCCTTCCGCTTGCCCCGCTTCCCCTGGACTAGAGCCCAGCCCTCCATGGCATCATCCAGGGGCTGGCTATTAGGGGTTGTGTCAGGGGGCAGAGGCGATGGCTCAGGGACTCGAGGGGGTAACGGTGGGGCAGCACAAGGGAGGGAAGATTCCCCTTGGGGCGGGCCCTCTCCCATGCAGGGCGGTGTCCCTGCCGCACCCTCCTCCACAGGCCCCGCCAGATTGCAAACAGCGGGGGCGGGGCTCTCCCGCTCGTTTGGGCATAGTGGGGGAGGTACCCCTTGGGCCCGAGCGGGAGCAATGGTGGACTGGGAAGGAGGAGGGGCAGTTTCGGGTGCCGGGCAGCCAGGGGCGTCGGCGATGACGGGGCCGGTGTCCTGCCGGGGCTCGGCTGTCCTGGATGCCCCTCCTTCTCGGGCCAGGGGGCAGTCCCTCCGGACGTGCCCCATCGCCCGGCAGAGGTAGCACCGGGCCTCCCCCGTGGAATAATGCACCCTGTAATGGGTCCCCTGGTAGGGGACTAGGAAAGACCCCTCGAGTGCCTCTCCGTCGCGCGCCGCCGGCGGCAGTTGAAGCTGCACTTGCCGGCGGAAGGAGAGGACGTGACGGAGGGCGGGGTCTTTGCAGCCCAACGGGAGAGGGCTGATGACAGAGATGGGTTTCCCCAAGGTAGAAAGGGCGGGTAACAGGGCGGCATTGGGGAGAAAGGGAGGGACGGAGGTCAGGACCAGGCGGACGCCCAGGTCCTCTAGCGGCTCTAAAGGGACGAACACGCCCCCCACCGCCAGGCCCTTCTCCACTGCCTCCTGGGCGGCGGCCTCCGATGCTAAGAAGAAGACGACCTTGCCATACATTTTGGAGGCCGCCACAATGGCCGTGGGCCCCACCACCCTCGCCAACGCCCGCACATAGGTCTCCAAGTGGGGTGAGGCGGGCACCAGGAGGCAACGGACGCCGTGCTTCCTGGTCATGGTGGGAAAGGGGCCCCGGCCGCTATAGATGGTAGCGGAGGTGGTGGGCTGGAGAAATGACGTAGCGGCAGGCGAAGGGGCTGCCGCCACCTGGGCGTATGCTCTGGGGGCCTGGGGAGGGACACCTGCAGAGCTGGTGGAGGGAACAGCGGGGAGGGGCGCCCCAGCTGGAGATGGGGCCGGGGCATCGGGGGCAGCCCCTGCCATGGAGGGCCTGGTTTTTTTAGCAGGGCCTTTCCCCTTCTTCTTCCCCTGGCCCTTCCCGTGGGCTGGGGGGGCTCCCCCCAAATCTGAGGGGGTGATAGACGTGGCAGCAATGGAGGTCACCCCGGTGCCCGTCGCTGCTGGTGCCCCAGCGGGGGCGATGGCAGATGGTTTGGCAGCGGAGGTAGAAGCTTGGAGGGGTGACAGAGGGGCATGCGGGGGAGGGGGAGCTCGGGCTACTGGAGAGGTCTCACCCGTCTCATCCCCCGCCATCATGAGCAAGGAGGAAAGGGGGACACCAAAAGGAGAAGGGGAGAGGGGAAGCAGGTCGACCACTCCTCCCCGCTAGGCTGCAGGCAGGGGAGGAGGGCGCCAAAAGGGGTGGGCTGGACGGGGGGCAATGAGGGGTTAGGGGTCAGTCACCGACACAAGGTGGAAATTCCGGCTCCTCTTGGTGCACTATGGGGGGGGATTCAACAATATTGAAGGTGCAGTGAAGAGGGTTGCAACTGAAATGGGGAGTTGCACAAGCGCTGGCACTGGCCGTCGCCTCAACTGGCTCGGTGGCTCTCAGCAGGGTGCCCTCTGCAGCCGGATTGATGGAGGAGTCCAGGGGCTCCTCGGAGGTGGGAGCAGAAGCAACTGTTACGGGGAGGGAGTATGGGGAAAAGGGGGCTGGAAAGAAGTCGCCCAGATCGAGGCCCGCTGGCATAGGATCGTCCTCCCCTTGGGTGACCGGGGTCAGACCCAGGGCCTCGATCTCCTCATATATAGAGCGGAAATTGTTTTCCGCTACCCCGGGATTCTCCCCGCCGGTACCTGACGCGATGGTTAGGTGGATGGGGGGCAATCAGGGGTTAGGGGTCAGTCACCGACACAAGGTGGAAATTCCGGCTCCTCTTGGTGCACTATGGGGGGGGATTCAACAACATTGAAGGTGCAGTGAAGAGGGTTGCAACTGAAATGGGGAGTTGCACAAGCGCATGGGAGGGGGCATGGGCACACGGAGCGAGGGGCTAAGCGGTCTGGGGGTAGAACAGGGAAACCAAGGGGCTAGCTTCAGAGGCTGGGGCGGGGCAAACAAACAAAGGCTGAAGAAGGAAATGGGCGGGGCAGGCAAACAAACTGAAGCTAGTAAGGGGGGCTGGAGCAAAAGAGGAGGCAAAGCAAGTGGCAAATGGGGCAGGTAGTAAAGGGCAAAGCTGGGGGTTAGGCAGTCCGGGGGGGGCACATGTGCCCATGTGCACTTGCACAAGTCTTTTTTAGCTTGCTGCTGCTTCTGGCCCAAAGGGTGGAAATAGGGCGTGGCAAGCCAAGCAAGCAGCTGAGTCCAGAGGTAGGAGCTGAGTCAGATGGTATACAGCCAGTGGGGGTGGTGGAGGGGGCAGCGGTGGTGGTAATAGTGGTGGGGGTTGGGGGGGACACACAGATGGATCCGGGGGCAGCTCCACGCCACACCCCCTGTGTCCCTACAAACACAGTCAAAACCCCCACCGCAAGCGCACAGTTTGAAAATTACTCAGTCTTAGGTCCCCTCCACGGTGGTCTGCAAAGTCTCTAGGTGCTGCCCCACTGGCAGATGATCCTCTTCTTCTCCTCCTCGGGCTTCAGCAGCTCCAGGCAGCTGCCTCTGCAGCAGCAGCAGCTCCAGGAAACTCCAGGTTGTAGTCCAGGCAGGCAGAAAGGACCCCTCTCAGGTGGTGATGGTGGTGGTGGTATCCACAACAGCAGTGGCTGGGGTCCCTCACTCCTCCTCTCTGGGGAGTGGGCTAGCAGCCCCCCCCCAGGGCTGCTGTTGGAGCAGTAGCAGCACCCAAGAGTGGGGGGTCCAGCAGCCAAGTAGCAGAGAACGGGGTGGGGGTGTCTGGCTCAGCCAGGGGAGCAGCAGGGAGAGCTTAGGGCCTAGCAGCAGCAGGAGTAGCAGCTTCCCACCTCCCTCCAAGCTAGAAGGCTATGGGAGAGCAGTCTTATTGGGATCCGGGAAGTGGGCGGGCGAGGCCCGTCCACAGCTAAAGGATCCCCCCAGCCTAAAAGGGGGATCCACAGGACCTAGATACCCAAAAAATTCCGGGGGACAACTAATAAAATAACAGGGACAGGAGTGCGGTCAAAGGGTCAAAAGAAGGGAACCGGACGGGGACACCGAGCAGAGAACCCCGGACAGAGCCCACTGCTCCTCAAAGGCGTCAAGGGAGTCAGAGGACGCCGCCCAGAGGAACTCTGCCCGGATACGTGAACGGACCGAGGATCGGAAATAGGCACTACAGTCACAGGAGACTCCATCGGCCAACCTCCTCACTCTGGTTTTGTAGATGGCCATTTTAGCTAGGGCCAGGAGGAGGTTGACCAGGAGATCCCGTGACTTTGTGGGGCCACGGATAGGGAGTGCATAAATGATAAGGTGAGGGGAGAAGTGCAACCAGAAACGTAATAAGATATTGGTGAGGAGCCGGAATAGGGGCTGCAGCCTGGCACACTCCAGGTAGACATGTGCCAGGGTATCCCTCACGCCGCAAAAGGGGCAGGTGTCTGGGATTGTGGTGAACCGCGCCAAGTACACGCCCGTGCTCACGGCTCCGTGAAGGAGCCGCCAACTGACATCCCCGGCGGGCTTTGGGACTAAGATGGAATATAGGCTGGCCCACCGGGGCTCTTCACCCTCCAAAGGTGGCAGGAGGTCCCGCCATTTTGTATCGGGGCGGGACACGAGGGTGCGGGCGTGAAGGGTGTGAAGCACAAGCGTGTAGAGATGTTTTCTTGGCGCGGTTTGAAAACAGACCGGCTGCATCTCGTGCAGCCGGCTTCTAGTGAAGGGGTGAAGGGATCGGTTGGGTCCACGGGGGAGGGGTCCAATTAAAAGGTCCGGCGGGCCTGGGGTAGTGGGTGGGCGGGGCGTGCCCTCGTGCAGGACCCGGTCGAGATAAACCCGAGCAGCGGGCGGCAAAGCGGCCTTCACCTCCTGAAGTATGCGTCGGGGAGTACAAGGTCTGGAAAGCCCCATGCGCTGAGCGAAGGTTAGGGGATCCAGCCAGTCTCCCCGGTCATAGTCCAGGAGGTCTCCGACTCTTGTGACCTCCGCCAGGACCAACCTCTGGCGCACCGAGCGGGACTCCGCCACCTGCAAACGGAGCTGGGGGTTGTGTAGCAGGGGCTCCGCGAGGAGATCTGCCCCCTCGGTGGCCGCCACGGACCTGCTCGTTGTAAAGAGTTTCCAGGTCCAGAGGAGGTCCTGGTAGAAGACCGGCAGCCCGGAGAGGTCTCGCGGAAGACCTCTCGGATGGAGATAAAGGAGCTGCCGGTCGTATCGGAGCCCTCGGAAGCGGCGCAGGAAGGCGTGCGCCAGTATGCTCCACGCCCGACTACCTGCACCATAAAGGAGCCTCTGCAGGGTCTGGAGGCGGAAGACATGGACCTGAGTAAGCAGACATTTGAGGCCCTGCCCTCCCTCCTCCACAGGTAGATGGAGAACCCCTGCAGGGACCCAGTGCAGTCCTGACCAAAAGAACTCCAGAATCGATGTCCGCAGGTTGGTCAGGAAAGCCGGGGCTGGGACCAGGGTGTTGAGCCGGTACCAAAGCATGGACAGGATTAGTTGATTAAGCACTAACGCTCTCCCTCGAAGGGAGAGGCACCGGAGTAGTCCTGTCCATTTCCGGAGCCGCTCTATCACCCCGCCCTCTAAATTCTGCCAGTTCTCCGGCGGAGAGGGATGCGTGGCAGAAAGGTAAACGCCCAGATAGAGCAGCGGACCCGTGCTCCACCGGATGGCTTGAAGCGCGGGTGGGCGGGGGCTCGCCTGCCGCCAGTCCCCTACCACCAAGCCAGAGCTCTTGACCCAGTTGACCCGCGCGGAGGAGGCTGCTGAATAGATGGCCTGGCAAGCCTCCACTCGCACCAAGTCGCCCGGGTCCTGGACCATGAGGAGCACGTCATCAGCGTACGCCGACAGGACCAGCCGCAGCTCCGGCTCCCTCAGCACCAACCCTGTCAACCTCCTTCGGAAGGAGGTTGTAGTCCAGGCAGGCAGAAAGGACCCCTCTCAGGTGGTGATGGTGGTGGTGGTATCCACAACAGCAGTGGCTGGGGTCCCTCACTCCTCCTCTCTGGGGAGTGGGCTAGCAGCCCCCCCCCAGGGCTGCTGTTGGAGCAGTAGCAGCACCCAAGAGTGGGGGGTCCAGCAGCCAAGTAGCAGAGAACGGGGTGGGGGTGTCTGGCTCAGCCAGGGGAGCAGCTGGAGCAGCAGGGAGAGCTTAGGGCCTAGCAGCAGCAGGAGTAGCAGCTTCCCACCTCCCTCCAAGCTAGAAGGCTATGGGAGAGCAGTGGGAGAGAGAGAGAGAGAGAGAGATTCGCTCCAGGCTAAACAAATCCCTGGGACCAGGATAAGTGAAATGGCAGCTGCTCCAGGTCAATTAAGACATGTGGGGCCAATTAAGAACTTTCCAGAAGGCAGGGACAAGGCTAGGTTGATTGGGACATCTGAAGCCAATCAGGGGCAGGCTGAAACTAGTTAAAAGCCTCCCAGTTAGTCAGGTGGGTGTGCATGTCAGGAGCTGTGGGAGGAAGTTGCGCTGTTGGAGAGGCTGAGTAGTACACACCATATCAGGCACAAGGAAGGAGGCCCTGAGGTAAGGGTGAAGTGGAGCTTGAGGAAGTGAGGGCTGCTGTAGGGGAAGTAGCCCAGGGAATTGTACATGTCATGTTTCTAAAAGGTCAGCAACCATAGCTCATACTATTAGGGTTCCTGGGCTGGAGCCCAGAGTAGAGGGTGGGCCCAGGCTCCCCCCACCTTTGCCCCCTGATTAATCACTGAGACTGGGAGACAACAGAGACTGTACAAGGAAGGATAACTTCTCCTTACTTCCCTCACTGTCTTATGATGAAAATGGCTCAGTAGACTGTGACCCTTGTCTCTAGAGAGAGAAGGGTTACGTGCAGGGTCACGGTGAGCCTCTGAGGCTACCGAAATCCGCCAGGAAACACAGGACCCACAGAGGCAAGGACAGAGCTTTGTCACAAGTGGTGTCAGGAGTGGGACTTTGTACACAGTGCGGCAGAAGAAAGAGGGTTTAAAAAAAAAAGTGCACTGGGGTTTTGGATTTTTTTTTTGTTTTGGTTTGTTTGTTTGCTTTGTACCACAATGGAGGAGGTGGTAAGAGCTCTGGTCCAAGCCACGGCAGCCCAGCTGGAGGCCACCCAGGTTCAGGCAATGACACAACAGGAGTCTATGCGGCTACAGCCAGAAACCAATCAATTATTGATGAGCCAGGCGACCCAAGATCGTGCCCTGTTGAGGACCAGCTGAAGGTCCTCACCACCCAGGCCCGGGGGTCTGATGGGGCAACCCCGAGGGCCACTGTCTGTCTGCCAAAGATGACGTCAGGAGATGACATAGAGGTATATCTCCTCTCATTCGAAAGGACTGCTCAGCGTGAGGCGTAGCCCCAGGAGCAGTGGGCCAGCATTCTTGCCTCTTTTTTGGGTGGAGAGGCCCAGAAGGCCTACTTTGACTTGCCTGCCATGGATGCCACTGACTATACCCTTCTGAAGGCAGAGATCCTAGCACGATCAGGGGTAACGGCAGCGGTAAGGGCCCAGAGGTTCCACGAATGGAAATACCAGGAGAACAAACCCCCGAGGTCCCAGCTATTCGACCTCATACACCTCGCACGGAAGTGGTTACAGCCCGAGGTGTGCAGGCCAGAGGACATTTTGGAGACCCTGGTCATAGACCATTACATGCGGGGATTGCCGCCAGATCTCCGCAAATGGGTAGGTCAGAACGATCCGTCCACATACGACGAGATGATCACGCTGGTAGAAAGATGGATGACAGCCAGGGAACTGATCTGACTACCCAAGGAAGGCCCCTTTTGAAGCAAGCATCCGACCCCAACCCTGGAAGGTTGGGCAGCCAAATCCCTCGGGAGTCCTAGGTGGAAGAAGGGGGGGGGGGGCGAAAACCAGCGGGGACCCCAGAAGGAAGGGTTTGGCCTGAGTTGGGGGGAACCTTGGGACTAAACCCCCTAGCCCCCGGGATAGGGGAGTGATTAAAAGCAATTATAGATGTTATGCATGTGGGGAGTGGGGACACATAGCAGCATAGTGTCCCAGCACCAAGAAGCCTATGCAATGTAACTTGGGGGATTGGGAGGTCCCATGCTCCCTTATCCACCTCGCGGGGGTCGCATTGGCCCTGCATAATTACACCAGGCCAGTGAGGATAAATGGAGCAGATACTACAGCGCTTGTGGACTCTGGGAGTGCTATCACCCTCATATCAGGTAAGCTGGTAAAAAGTAGTCAACTGCTACAAGCCAAATGCATAGCAGTGACGTGTGTGCATGGGGCCGTGAGCCATTACCCCACCATCCCAGTGGAGATAGAGGTTCAGGGAAACCCCATTGAGGTGACCGTGGGCGTAGTTCCTAAACTCCCATATCCTGTAGTCATTGGGAGGGACTATCCAGGGTTTGATAATTTATTCCCCCTGGAGAGGCTGGAGGGAGGTGGGGACCCTGAGGACAGCGACTCATCACCGGGGGAATGTCAACTCCTGATGTTCGCTGAGATTTCTCAGGTTTCAGAGTAGCAGCTGTGTTAGTCTGTATTCGCAAAAAGAAAAGGAGTACTTGTGGCACCTTAGAGACTAACTAATGCTCAAATAAATCTGTTAGTCTCTAAGGTGCCACAAGTACTCCTTTTCTTTTTGAGATTTCTCAGGATCTGTTCTCAGCCCCCCGAAAGACCCGGAAGACAAAAAAAGAGAGGAAGGCTGTGAAGGCCTTGGGAACCCGAATCCTGACCCAGGGCCAGAAGACCTCCCTAGTAGACAGATGGATGTGAGCAGCCAACAGAGAAACTTCCACCACAGAAGGTGAGCCATAAGCTGACCCCAGCCATGACAGCAGCGAGCTGTTGGAAGAAGCAGAAGCCAGCCCCTGGAAGCTTGGGCAGGTTAGTCCCGGGAGAGAGACTTTTCGGCGGGACCAGGTGGAGGACCCCAGATATGATAACGCCAGGAAAGAGGTGGCCGAGATCGATGGGATACCCGTGGATGGGAAGGTCCAAGGTCCTGGGCCTTACTTTATAGTGAAGAAAGATCTCCTGTACTGTGTGGTGCAAATGCAGGAGCAAGAGATACAACAATTTCTGCTGCCACGAAAACATCAAAAAGCCATATTGAGTCTCACCAACAGTCACCTGTTTGGAGGACACTTAGGGGTAGAGAAAACCCAGGCATGGATCCTGTGGAGGTTCTTCTGGCCAGGAGTACATGAAGATGTCCGGCGATACTGTACCTCTTGTCCGGAGTTTCAGTTACATAGCCCTCGCCCGCACTTGTGGGCTCCTTTGATACCTCTTCCAATAATAGAGGTTCCTTTCAAACGGATAGCCATGGATCTGGTAGAGCCCCTAGAGAAGACAGCTCGGGGCCACCAGCATGTGCTTGTTGTACTGGACTATGCAACCCGATACCCGGAAGCTGTTCCCCTGCGCAACACATCTTCCAAGACAATAGCTAAGGAGCTAGTACAGATCTTTGCCCGGGTTGGGCTACCCAAGGAGATATTGACTGATCAAGGGACACCTTTCATGTCTAAGTTGATGAAAGATCTCTGTTCATTGCTCCATGTACAAGCCCTACGGACCTCTGTATACCACCCGCAAACAGATGGCCTCGTGGAAAGGTTCAATAGGACCCTCAAGGCCATAATCAGGAAAGTGGTGAGCCGGGATGGGAAAGATTGGGATACCCTGTTGCCTTACCTCATGTTCGCCATCCGGGAGGTTCCGCAAGCCTCCATGGGTTCTCTCCATTCGAACTACTATATGGGCACCACCCTCGGGGCACATTGGATATAGCCAGAGAAGTCTGGGAAGAGGAGCCAAATCCCGGAAGGAACATAGTTGAGTATGTACTGCAGATGAGATAGCCCGAGTTACGCCCATTGTACGGGAACACTTGGAGAGAGCACAGGAGACCCAACGAACTCATTATAACCACCAAGCGAAGCTTTGACGGTTCCAACCAGGGGATCAGGTGATGGTACTGGTGCCCACAGCAAAAAGTAAACTGTTGGTCCAGTGGCAGGGACCCTACAAAATAATCAAAGCCATGGGAGATGTGAACTATAAGGTGCGGCAGCCAGGCCGCCGGAAATCGGAGCAAATTTACCACCTCAATCTTCTAAAACCTTGGCACGATCGAGAGGCATGCTTAGTCATGCAGGAGACCCTTCCCCAGGAGGATAACTTACATGAGCAAGTGAGGACATCATCCGATTTGACGCCGATCCAAAAGATTGAGGCAGCCGACATGATTAATCGCAACCAAGATGTGTTCTCTACAAAACCAGGGCAGATGACTGAGACCTATCACCATATCCACATGATCCCCGGAGCCAAGGTAACATTGAGACCCTATCGAATCCCAGCAGCCAAAAGAGAAGAAATCAAGGCCGAAGTAAAGAAAATGTTAGAATTAAGGGTTATTGAAGAATCTTACAGTCAGTGGTCCAGTCCAATTGTTCTCGTGCCTAAACTTGACGGTACCATGAGATTCTGTAATGACTTTTACCGACTGAATGAAATATCCCAGTTTGATGCATACCCCATACCACGCATCGATGAACTGGTTGACCAACTGGGTAGTGCCCGATTCTTGACTACACTGGATCTGACAAAAGGGTACTGGCAGATTCCTCTGACCAAAGAAGCTAAAGAAAAGACAGCATTCTCCACCCAGGATGGCCTATTCCAGTACACCGTCCTCCCTTTTGGGCTACATGGGGCCCCAGCCACATTCCAGCGCCTCATGGATAAGCTGCTGCGCCCTCATACTAGTTATGCAGCTGCATACCTAGATGATGTCATCATCCATACGCCAGACTGGGGAACCCACTTGGAGAAAGTTGAGGCAGTACTGCGCACCTTAAGGCGGCCTGGCCTCACTGCTAATCCTGCTAAATGTGCCATAGGGCTAGCAGAGGCTAGGTACCTGGGATATATTGTGGGAAGGGGCATAGTGAAGCCCCAAACAAATAAACTAGAGGCAATTCAAAACTGGCCCCAGCTGACCTGAAAGCAGCAGGTCCGTGCATACCTAGGCATGGTAGGTTACTACCGACGTTTTATTCCCCACTTCGCCACTAGGGCAAGTCCCCTAACGGACCTGGTGAAGGCCCGAGGTCCAGACATGGTAAAGTGGACCGATGCAGCAGAGGGGGCATTTACAGACCTTCGGATGGCCCTCTGTAATGACTCCATACTCATAGCCCTGGACTTTAATAGGGAATTTATTTTAAAAACAGATGCTTCCGAGGTGGGGTTGGGGGCAGTTCTGTCGCAAATGGTGGGAGAAGAGGAACACCTGATCCTCTACCTAAGCAGAAAGCTTCTCCCAAGAGAACAGAAATACGCAGTAGTCGAGAGAGAATGCTTTGCTGTCAAATGGGCTATGGAGACACTGCGTTATTACTTCTTAGGCCGGCGATTTACTCTTGTGATGGACCATGCACCCCTCCAGTGCATGCAGTGGAATAAGGAAAACAATGCAATGGTCACTAGGTGGTTCTTATCCCTCCAACCATTCCAGTTCTGCATACGGTACAGGGCTGGATGCCATCATGGCAACGCTGATGGTCTGTCATGAGCATACTGCCTGGCGTCCCAAGTTGCCCAACTCTATGGTGTTGAGCAGAGGCGGGGGGGGGGGGAGATATGTGACAGGGCAAGGCCAGATGGCTATAGAAAAGTATTGGGGATAGATATATTAGCTCCAGGCTAAACAAATCCCTCATACCAGTATAAGTGAAATGGCAGCTGCTCCAGGTCAATTAAGACATGTGGGGTCAATTAAGAACTTTCCAGAAGGCAGGGACAAGGCTAGGTTGATTGGGACACCTGAAGCCAATCAGGGGCTGGTTGAAATTAGTTAAAAGCATCCCAGTTAGTCAGGTGGGTGTGCATGTCAGGAGCTGTGGGAGGAAGTTGTGCTGTTGGAGAGGCTGAGTAGTACACACCATATCAGGCACAAGGAAGGAGGCCCTGAGGTAAGGGTGAAGTGGAGCTTGAGGAAGTGAGGGCTGCTGTGGGGGAAGTAGCCCAGGGAATTGTACATGTCATGTTTCTAAAAGGTCAGCTACCATAGCTCATACTAATAGGGTCCCTGGGCTGGAGCCCGAGTAGAGGGTGGGCCCGGGCTCCCCCCCCCCCCCCTTTGCCCCCTGATTAATCACTGAGACTGGGAGACAACAGATACTGTGCAAGGAAGAATAACTTCTCCTCATCTCCCTCACTGTCTTATGATGAAAATGGCTCAGTAGACTGTGACCCTTGTTTCTAGAGAGAGAAGGGTTATGTGCAGGGTCACAGTGAGCCTCTGAGGCTAGCGAAATCTGCCAGGAAACGCAGGACCCATGGAGGCAAGGACAGAGCTTTGTCACACATCCTAACTTTCTAGTATAGGCCAGGCCTCAGAGTTAGCCTGGATACAAAGGATTATAGATTGAAAGCAGTATGCAAAACTTTGGTTCATCCACAGAGGATCATGGGATTCTGGTTTATCTGCTAAAGGTTTCAACTTCTCTATGAAGCCTGTATTTCAATGCCATTCCTTTGTAACTTTCCAGAATTCACTCTCCCTGTTCCTCCCCAGAACTTCTAGAATAATTTGCTGGCCTGTAACTAATCTCCTCCTTCCCTGCTTTGCTTCTTTCCAGTTTCAGACTGCTGATTGTTCTCAGCTCACACACAGTATTAATCTATCTACACTCATTTTGGGGGGCTCTAGTTAATCAAATGACCAACCACAAATTAGTATTTCACATCAGGGCAGAAGTATTTACAGTCTCTATTCCTGAAGCAGGAGATATTCATGCACCTTGGCTGAATCTATGTTCTTTGGCATCCTACCACGTTTTCTTGCTTAATATCTAGACTGTGGCTGCAGCCTGATTTGGAACCTTTGCTTGGTTTCCACTGTAATGGAAATTTACAGTATGTTAATGCTACCTAGGGGCCTCTCCTAACTTCACCAAATGTAGGGTCCTTAAAACAACTGAGAATCACAATGTTACTGGCTCTTGGAGCCCATTTGTCACAGATCTTCATCCTTGAAATTTATTGGGTCCCCCCTCAGTCTTCATTTCTTAAGACTAAATATGCCCACGTTTTTTTTAGCTTTTCCTCATAGGTCAGGTTTTCTAAACCTTTTATCATTTTTGTTGCTCTCCTCTGGACTTTTTCCAAAGTGTCCATATCTTTCCTGAAGTGTGGCGCCCAGAACTGGACACAGTACTCCAGCTGAGACCTCATCAGTGCCAAGTAGAGTGGGACAATTACCTCTCATGTCTTACATACAACACTCCCGATAACCCCCTGCCCCCCAATAATATTAGCCAGCTTTGCAACTGTATCACATTGCTGACTCGTATTGAATTTCTGATCCACTATAACCCTCTATTCTTTTTCAGCGATATGATCACCTAGCCAGTTACTTTCCATTTTGTAGTTGTGCATTTGATTTTTCCTAAGTGAAGAACTTTGCACTTGTCTTTATTGAATGTCACCATGTTTAATTCAGACCAGTTCTCCCATTTGTCAAGGCCATTCTGAATTCTAATTCAGGCCTCCAAAGTGCTTGCAATCCTTCCCCACCTAGTCTCAAATTGTATAAGCACACTCTCCATCCCTCTATCCAAGTTATTAATGAAAATATTGACTAGTATCAGACCCAGGACTGAACCTTGCAGAGCCCCACTAGGTATATCCTCCCAGTTTGACAACTAGCAATTGATAACTACTCTTTGAGTGTGGTCTTTCAACTAAATTGTGCACCTACCTTATAATAATTTCTCTTTGCTCACGTTTCCATATTTTGCCTAGAAGGCTGCCTTCTCCTTCTTCTGAGGCATGCTGGGTAAAGCCAAGATAAGGAGGCGCTCCCAGGTCCTAATCAAGTACTGCAGGCCTGGGTCAGGGCCTAATGATCCAATTGCACCTTCAGTTGGAGGTATGTGATAAACTGGCTATTTTATTCTGGAGTTGAAAGGCTGAGGTGGCCAATTCTTGAGTTGAACTTTAAAGTGCAAGGAGCTCACTACATGAAATCCCTTGCTGTGGGCAAGCTGTGCCACCATCACACAGGCCAAACTCATCAAGGAACTTGACCTTAGACACCCAAATTGGAAAGTTTTGACCATAGCCTTTTACCTTTTGGATACCAGTTTATGTCTACTCCAGAGGAGTAGTGCCATCTGACAGCCATTCAGCAGCTACGGTGAAGTCAGTTGGTGGGTCTCAGTTGAGTTCTTGGTAAACATAGTCTCAGCATTTAAAACAAACAAAACCAGAAATGAAATAAAAATTCTATCAGTGCTGGCCTCCTTGTTGGCACTATCAACAGAGAGGCCAAGAACTAAATGGATCCAGAGACCCTCTTTTCTTTCACCACTAGAATTGATTCTTACAGTGCACCGCTAAGACATATTAGTGAGGTGCTGTTGGGAAGCTATGGATGGTCATGCCGTTTCTTTATGAGAGTGACTAGCAGAGAGGAGTAAATAATTGATTTTTAAGTTCAGTGACCAAACTGAAAAATCCTACCCCACCATCCCAAAAATTCATTTCAAGTTGAACTGAAATTGAAAATTCAAGTTTCATTTGGAGCTAAACAATTTTTCTTCTGTGTTTTTTTTTTGTTTTGTTTCAGCTATTTCCAGTTTTG
Source organism: Dermochelys coriacea (assembly GCF_009764565.3). Lineage (NCBI taxonomy): Eukaryota > Metazoa > Chordata > Testudines > Dermochelyidae > Dermochelys > Dermochelys coriacea. The sequence continues at coordinate 46,630,906 of NC_050075.1, forward strand.
TTGTTTTAAAAACTGGCCGCATTGGAAAATGAAAGGCAGTTTTGAAACAAAAACTTGAAATGAAATGTCTCACCATTTTCTTTTAAAAAAAATCATTTTTTTCAGACAAAACTATACGTTGAATTTGATTCCACTTCACAAATAGTTTCAGGGCCCCCTAAAATATATTTTTGGTGAAAAAATCTACTCACCAACCCTCCCATAAAGTCCAACAAACCAAAATTCACCTCTAGTTTCAGGTCTGACCTAGGGTTGGTTCCATCTAGTTGTCTATTTAATCCTGGGGCTCTCTGATGCAACTGTCAATAAGGAAGCCAGTTGCTGCTAGGTGTGGGATGGTGAGGTGGACACCTAGTCACTAAGAACTGGACTCAGTTCCCCCATCTTATTTCACATCCGTCACAACTGTGGCCTGGGTCAGCTTTGTCCTGGCCATCCGGAGAGGAGAGGCTCAAGTTCACTGCTTGTCCCTTCACCCATCCATTCTGCCTTTTTTTAATGGGGAAATGATGCTGGGCAGATAAGTCACTGATAAGGCAGACAACAGTGGAACAGAGACTGATTCATTACAGGCTGTGAGGAGTCCATGGAGTTAGCATAGACCCATGCGTGTTCCTTGCATATGAGCATGTTGAGATGCTTTGGGAGAATGGCAAGGATGGGGGAGGATGGAACTGAGTCTATGCAGATACATCAGCAAGCCCTTCTCCCCAGCAGCTACTGCAACCCAGAATGAAAGTCATAACCTCAGAGTAGTGTCTCCACAAGCTGTTGGGGGAAGATTCTTCCTCCCTTGACCCCCTCAGACCTCCCCAATGCACAGCCCAGTTACTCAGGCTGTGAGACATGGGAGGAGATGTTTGTGACCCTATGTAGACTTAGTGCTTATGGAAGATGCTGACTTGACAGCATTGGAGACTTAAGTTCTCTTCCCACCTCATAGGTCACACATGCCATGGACAGCTTCTCCTGCATTGGCTCACCATCTTCTTCAAACCTGCAGGGCCTCCTGTATGCATGAGAGGGGAGTCCAGTCCTTGGCAGGTCTGCTAAGACAGCCAACAACTGGCCCAGTCGGCCTGGAGGTTGTTTTCCAAAAGTACATTCCTCTTCTGTGTTTCAGGGCCAGAAACCTTCTGTGAGCCTTGCAAAAACATGCCTTGCATTTCTTTAGAGGTCACAATAAATGCTGGTGGATGGCATGGTAATTACTGAAACGGGAGAGCTGTATTCACCCCTTCTAGTGGAAAGTGCAATAATCTACTGCTAGGGTTACATGCATTGGGTTTCTCCAGGGACACCTCAGCCTTCAGGTAAACATACAGATTGCTGCTTGCTGAGTGGGTTTGATTTGTAATTTTTCAGGGAGGGACAGAATGGTTAGTGGATCACAGCTGAGCATGGGTCTCCTTTTAGGTAACACATTATCTCCTACAAGACTGTCACGAAAACTTGCCAGCCCAGGCACAAATGCTACTTGCCCCCCTTTGCCTATGACAATTATCGTGGGAAGTAATAGTAAAAATGTATGTTATTCATGGTAGAAAAGTGGCCTCAATGTTGGCATGCCCCCTTGTGGCAGGGGGTGATGTAGCAGGCTTGTCATCTGGCGCCCCCTGCAGTAGTCAGTCTCTTCTTGTGACTCAGCCCTCTGGCCAGCTCATTTAGGGCATGTCTACACTGCACACTTCTTTCGGCGACATGTAGTGTACATACCTTTGTAGTCCCCCTAGCATGGGTATAAACAGCAGTGTAGACAGTGAGGCATGGCTTAAGTAAGTAAAAGACTCACATGAAGGGTATGGATATGTACCCAAATATATACCCTGCACAGCTCTCTACTCATCCAAGTTGGGCCTCCCCATTTACATTGCTATTTTTGCCTCCCCACCGCTGGAGCCTTTCCCCCGCTGCAGGGTAAGACTCTGGCAGCAGGGAAAGACTCCAGCAGGGGGAGGCAGTGGGGAAAGTCTCCGGCTGCAGGGAGGGAGCCTTTTAGGGTGACCAGATGTCCTGATTTTATAGGGACAGTCCTGATATTCAGGGTTTTTTCTTAAATAGGTGCCTATTACACCCCCATCCCGATTTTTCACATTTGCTATCTGGTCACCCTAGAGCCTTTCACTGACACATGTAACTACACAGCGCAGTGGGGACATGGTGTGTTTTTCACTGTGGCGTCATGTATGCTTACATGCCACCACCAGTGGTGTGTAGGGTATATGTAGCTTTATAGTCCCCCCCCCCACTTCTTGGGTAACAGGGAGTCCAACAAAGAAAAGTCCAATGTCCTTACATCGGGTCTTTGGCCCCTGACTCTAGGCCAGTGGTCCCTATACCCCGTTGTCTCAGGCCTTCAAAAGTCCTTATCTCCTTATATCAAGGAGCCTCACACCACATTCCCAGGCGGCTGGTTGGAGAACCCAGGCCCTCCCTCTCCTCTGGGTTCCAGCCCAGGGATCCTGTAGCGAGCAGGTAAGGTCTGTTTATCAGACCCACTCCATGTTTCCTCCCTAGGCTTCTTCCTACCTCAGCCTGTCAGCAGGCCTTTCCCACAGCCCACTGTGCAGTTGTATTCCCAGGTTCCATGACCAGTCTAGGTTCTCTCTTCTTTCAGGCCAGGGCTCACAGGGCTCCCCCTGGAGTTCTCCAGGAAATTCTAACTGAAAAGAGAAACTCACATTAACTTCTGTCCTCCTGAGGCAGGATCTTTCGCCCTCTTCAGTTACCCCTGCTCCATTCCCCGACTGAACACCTCCCATGGTGCTCTCCTTGGACATCCAGACCTGCCCTTATATCAAGGCTCACCACCAAAGCTTGCTCCACCCCAGTGGCTGCTCTGTATCTCTCCTGACCCCTCACCAGAGATTCTTCTCAGGGCAGAATCCCAAGGCTCCCCTCTGTCCCCCCCTGCCCAGAAGTCCTTCCTTTGCAGGACCTACCCAGTTCCTTCCCAGCTGGGCTTCATCCTTCATTGGGCCTGGCCCACACTCCAAGTGCAATCAGGACCCCTCATTGAGCTCTCCAGTTCCCCATAACCCTTTCAGTGCTAGCGTCGGATTTATACCCCAACACATTCACCTGTCTGTCTAAAATATGGACACTTTGGGCAAGTGGATGTTACCATTAGCACATCCAGGCCAATTTCCCTACACTATAGGATGGTAAAGCACTGGACTGGGACTCAGGAGACCTGGATTCTATTCCCACCTCTGCCACTGGCCTGCTGAGTGACCATAGGCAACTACCTTTAACTTCAATCCCACTCATCTGTAAAATGGGGATAAGGATACTGATCTCCTTTATGAAGTGCTTTGAGATCTACTGGTGAAAAATGAACGATATTATTATTGGTATAGAGCTCCCTGTGGAAAATCACCCTTTTCAAAGCTATGCATGTATTGGTAGATCTGGATTGTCTTCTACTGGATCTACCTTGGAAAGAAATGTAGGAAATGGGGGGTATCAGCTCAAAGCCACAAGACATCAATAAGTGGACAGACCCAGAAGAGCTGGACTTGCTCACCATGCATTTTTCTAATACACACCAGGGCAAACTCATCCCAAGGAGAATTCCACTGAAGTCAACCTACCTACGCACAGGATGAGTTTGCTCCATTTTACCTAAGTAACTTGGGCTTCTTGGAGGGCCCCTGTCCAAGTGCGTGTATGCTCCACAGGAGATTTACTCTGGAAACCTGAAACTTGTCCCAGAAGGCCAAGCGTCTCCTGTTCTGACCGATCTCCTGCACCTGGCGCACCTTCATGCCTCCTGCTGCGAAGGTAATCCAGTTCTGCAAAGCACAAGATTATGTAAGTGTTTGCTAAGGTCTTAAAGAAAGAAAAACCACCAGTCAAAATAACACGCCCACAAAACAATAGAGAGGATTCACCCACAAATGAAACACTGGTCCTGACTAGCCTAGCCACCAAGGAAAGGGGCAGCCATTCCAACAGAAGATGCTGCAGGATTGGGATTTGACATACCAGACCATGGATCCATCCAGTCTTATGTTCTTTCTCCAGCAGAGGCCAAAAGCTGGTGCTTCCTAGGAAACCAGGGCCCCACTCTCCATAACGAACAGAAGCTCTACGCTACGTACTATGAATGGGAACCATTTCCCTCCTGACCCCTACGGGGGCCGGGTTTGCGTCTGAAGCATGAGATTCGTCATTACTGCATCCCAGGTTGCACGGCTACAAATATTACTGGGGAAGAAACTATCTAGTCCCCTTTAAAGCTTAATCTGACCCCTCCCTGGGTGACGTGGCTCTGTATCAAGCCTGGAGCCTGTCTACAGGTCGCAGGCTCTGTGAGAGATGATGGTACCCTGCCCCTCCCCACGTATGTGGTTGAACCCCCTGCACATGGATCATGCCTGATATAAGGAGAATCTAAGGGCTTATTGTTCCATGAGTCGGACTATTCTGTGGGACCTGTGCTTCAATCCATCCCATGTGCTCCCGCTGGACAGGTGCCCCTCCAAGTCACCCTCAATGCAAGGCTGTCCCTTCATTACTTCCCCTGCTTACTGCAGGCCTGGATTTCAGCTCCATCCTGTGGCTATTTCTCATCCCTCCCATTCCCCATTTTCCATCAGACTAAACACAGCCTAACTAAGCATGCAGAGACAGGCTATCCTGCAGTGACCCAAGCGCTGTGATCTGCTCTGCTCTGCAGGAGGGACAAAGCTGGAAACTGTCAACTACCAGATTGGTGGTTTTTTTGTTTTTGCTTTTTAAGAATCCTTTATCCCAGTTCCAAATCAGTCTAATTGCCAAATGAGGCCCTGAACACAGCTGGGCAGCAAGACTGAATTATGGATGTTTAAAGAATTCTGTTATGAAATCAAGTGGGATTCCCACCCCCCTACCCCCTAAGCAAACAAAGTGTAGTATTTACCCTGGCCTGCCCTCTGCCCAAGAGAGAAATCAGCAAGGTCAGTGACAGGCAGCTCAGCCTCAGGCCCAGATATGCATTTGTGTCAGAGGGCACAGTTACAACACAGTTAAAGCAACGTTCTGGTTTGTAATAGGGGGAACATTAGCGGAGTCCTGAACTTCAGTAAATCCTCGATTAGTTCAGGCATTACAGAGGGCCAGATCTGCAGCTGATGCGAACTGGTGTAGCCCGATTGAAGTCAGCTGAAGATCTAGCCCAGAAAGTTTTAAAACAAATCCTAAGTGATACACATTGTGATCTAGTGGGTAGGGCGCTGGACTGGGATTCCTGCAGGCATGGATCCTACTCACAGCTCTTCCACTGACCTGCTGTATGACCTCAGCTCTCTGTGCCTCTGTTTCCCTTCCTACACACTGTCTGTCTTGTCTATTTAGACTGTAAGCAGTTATGTGTATGTATTAGATCTGGTACAATGGGGCACCAATCTTGCCTGGAGTTCCTACGCGCTACCTTAATACCATTTTGGGAGAACATAATTTAAGTTGATCAACTACATTTCTTTTTCAGTTAGGTTTTTTAAAAAATGTGACAGAGCAAGAGGGTATTGTTCAGTGAGCAACTAAGAGCAGAATATTTTTGTTTAAATGGGACACACCGTCCGCTTGACTTCTAGGACATGAACAAGTTAGAGTAATGTCTGGTACCAAACTTGTCCTGGACCCCCGCCCTTCCTCCCTTCAGCAGGTTTTGTGGTTTAACAAAGCACAATTTCCTGTTTTATAAATATGTTTCTCTCTCTCTGCCTTGGTAAAGATGCGCTCAAACCAGCAGAGGAAACAGACCAATTTAATTGACTCTACAGAGGAAAGAGTGAAACTGACTAAACATAAAGGCCCAGATCCTCAAGGTATTTACATGCCTAACTTCCATTGAAATCAGTGGGAGTTCGATGCCTGAACACCTTACTGGATCTGGGCCAAAGTGCTATCAAATGCACAAAGCAAACCTACGAAAAATAGAGATGACTGTTTCAGAGTAGCAGCCGTGTTAGTCTGTATTCGCAAAAAGAAAAGGAGTACCGGTGGCACCTTAGAGACTAACAAATTTATTAGAGCATAAGCTTTCGTGAGCTACAGCTCACTTCATCGGATGCATTTGGTGGAAAAAACAGAGGAGAGATTTATATACACACACACACAGAGAACATGAAACAATGGGTTTATCATACACACTGTAAGGAGAGTGATCACTTAAGATAAGCCATCACCAGCAGCGGGGGGGGGGGGGGAAAGGAGGAAAACCTTTCATGGTGACAAGCAAGGTAGGCTAATTCCAGCAGTTAACAAGAATATCAGGGGGACTGTGTCGTTCTTACCTCTGGTTTCTTTCAACTGCAGTAATGGTAGATGTTATCTCCGCCTTAGCGTGGATATGTTGACCATGTCCTTTTAACCTGTGATTTGGAGCATGATGTTGCATGTCAGATTAGGTGTGCAGATGCACATGCAAAAATGCTCTTTTCCTAGTTGCTTTCACGGGAAAATTTTCAAAGGCATATCAAGGTTTTAGCAGCACAAATCTCATTGCCGTTTGGTGGGACTTGCGCTCTTAAAAACTCTTAAGCTGTTTGAAAATTGCCTCTGTATTTATTAAGAAAATAAACCCATTTCTTAATGGCCTGGCACTTTACTCTGTGCTTCACATGCATTATTTAGAAATGAGGCACGCTTCCTTTCTCAATGGACACGTTAGCATTGGCATGAGCCTCTTCTGTCTGAGCTACAAGAACTAGCCCTGGTATCCCAAGGGCTGTAGCAGACTCATAAACCTGTACGTAGTCTAGTCACCACAGGGAAACAGAGCCACACGTATATGCTTATACCTGTATGGCCCACTAGCCTTCCATGTTTTTTTCAATGATAAAGATGTACCAGATTCTGTGTGGGTTTATTAGTCAGTTTTGGGCAGCCTTGTTGAAGTTACTTGGAATATGAGTTGGATTCTCTCTCTCCTTGGCATAAGCATAGGGTCAGGTTGTCACGTCGCATGGCGTTTTCAGCAAAAGGAAAGGTCACATCTTCTAAAATTTGTATTTACTGGTTATGTCATGACTCCGCATAAAAGTCTGTGGCTGGAGTCCAAGAGCCGTTTGCTTCCTTGGACAATGCAAACTTACTGTAGCTGATCCAAACAGCAGATGGGGCCCTGTCTATTTTGAAAGCTCTCCAGGGAACCGTAAGGGGTCTCAAGTTGGGCACCCAAGATCAGAGGCCAAAAATGTGGCTGCTTTCTCGGCTGTTTGCCTACTACCACGCAGATGACCCATTTGGACTTACCTTCCAGAGCTGCTTTTTGCTCACTTCCACCTGTTTTAGGCATGTACAGGTCCCCCGTCACCATAGTAGGTGAGAACCTCTCAGGCGTTAATGTATTTATCCCCACAACACCCCAGGAGGCAGGGAAATGCTCAGGTTTACACCTGGGAAAGTGAGATATGGCCTTGGCAGCTCAAATGACTTGGAAGGCAAGTTCTTTGGGGGAGGGACCATCTCTTCGTTCTGTGTTTGGGGAGTGTCCAGTGCAATGGGGTCTTGATCCCTGATGGGGGTCCCTATGCATCAGCACTATAGAAATAATCACCACTAAGCATCAGGCACAGCTCTATGCCTGAAGACCAGGGTGGTTTGCAGAGTCAGGGTAGAGACGGGCCTTTCTCCTTTGGAGACACTCATGCATGAGGCCAGATTGCCTTTGTGTGGGGGTGCAGGGACAAAGGAGACTTCCCCCAATTCCAATGCACTCCAGAAAGAGGCAAGGCCAACCAGTCTCTTTCCTAACTGAGAGGAGTTGAGGGGTGATTCCTGCCAGGCATCCCCAAGGAGAAGCTGGGGCCAGCGCCATGCCCCACACCCTGCAGTGGCTCAGACTGCTAGGGGAAGCAGACTTCATGGTGCAGTGTCTGCACTAGGGAGCTGGAGGAAGGATGTGTTGCCTGTGGGGCTCCCTGGTGTGAGGAGTGCAATTTTGCATCATGCCCACACCCTGCTCCACCCCAGAGCAAGCCAGGCAGCAAAATACCCAATCTGGCCCGTAATATTTATCTGCCTTACAGCTCAGCTACCCATGAATTATCAAGCCCCTATAAACATGATCACAAGTTCTCTCTTATTAGACGTGCATACTTTTTCTGTGCAGCAGAGAGTAAAGTTACCCTATTATGGGAGTTAATCACCCATTATTACAGATCCGGTTGAATTAGATACTGTCTTTACTCCAGGCGGGATTACCCAGTGCTGAGAATACACCCAGGGAATTGTTTCCAGGTGCTATCTGAATGGAGGCTGCAAAGAAAAGAGTTTGCAAACAGTGACTGTTCCATAGAATGACAAACAAACAAAGCTCTGGAACAGGGATTTTTAGCTACAGACCTATCCACCCTGCCCTCTGGTAGCTGAACAGCGTTGAGTTTGTTGTACACATGGCCCTGGAAAGAGCTGCTGTCTAATGCCAGAGATCTCGCTATGTAAATCAACCAAGTGTCATCCAAGTAGGTCTAATCTGCATTCCAGAGATACAAGATTCCTAGCAGGAGATAATTGGATTGGAAAGAAGAAAACTCCAGTAGAGGGGTGGTGGGGCGTGGAGAGAATTCGTGGAAGTAGAGAGCTTTGGTTGGCAGATGCACATGAGCAGATGACAGGATTGAGATTTGTACAGTTGGACTGTTGATTTTCCTCTTTCTGCAGGACTGGGTAGGCTCAGGGGACTGGTGAGAGAATAAGGCACTTTCACATCTAGGCAGCCAGCTTGAGAATGCAGAATTGTCAACCCCATGTGTTCCATAATCACCAATCAGTCCCCCACAAATCTTGAGAATAGCTTAGAAATCATGAGATTTTTTTAAATAATAATTGTGGATTTTTGTTGTTGTTGTTGTTGTTTTTTTAATGGTTCATTTGGGTCACATTTTCCAGTTTTTCTCCACAGCCAGAAGGACTAGAAATTTACTTTTAAAAAAAATCACATGACTCCAGAAGATGGGGCTTTCAGAAAAACACCAAATATTAACAGATGCATGATAAAATCATGAGAGCTGGCAACCCTGAGAATGTGCCATCTCCTCAAGGTCAGAAAGGGAAAATTTGGCCAAAACATCATGGTTAGAACACGGTCCACTTAGAGGGGCAGGTGGGGCTTTAGCTGGTTGGTGTTGTCAGATTTGAAGGGCGAGCTCCAGAAAGACATGCTGGGAAAAAAGTGAAGCCTTATATTGTGTAAACTTCCACTCCCTGCCCCGCCCCTTCCCCCAAGGCCCCGCCCCAATGCCTCTTCCCCCCCATAACCTCACCTCCCGCTCACTCCTCTCTGCCCCTCCCCATGTCGTTTACCCTTACAGAGGGTAAGAAGTGATGGGGCCATGGCCCCCTGGTCTCCCCTGGTCCAGTGCCCCTGCCTGTCACATGGTCATCAGGATTCCCTGGTGAGTTAAACAATTGCGGTCAGGGGACTCAGGACCCCCCAGCAGAGCAAACAAGCAATCCCTGGGGCAAGGTAGAAAAACGCTCAGTCTATGGCCCCTAAACCTCCTGGCTGGGGCAAACATAGCAGTTGGGGGCTCTGATCCTCTGGGCAGGGCAGAGCAAACATACCATCTGTAGCCCCTGGAGCGGGGCAGAGCAGACGCTCAATCTATAGCTGGATGCTAACTTTCTAATTGCACAAAACCGAACACCTTAGTCCCGCCACTTCCCCAAGGCCATGCCCCCTTCCCCGCGGCCCTGCCCCCCACTCACTACATTCCCCCTCCCTCAGTGGCTCACTCTCCCCCACCCTCACTCACTTTCACTGGACTGGGGCAGGGAGTTGGGGTGCAGGAGGGGATGAAGGCTCCATTTGGGAGTGCAGGATCTGGGGTGGGGCTGAGGATGAGGAGTTTGGAGTACAGGAGGGGGCTCTGGTTATGAGGGGGACTCAGGGCTGGGGTAGGGGTTTGGGGCATGGGCTTACAGTGCCTGCAGCACCCGTCCTTCCCCTCCTTCTGAGCCAGCTCAGACTGAACTGAGCTGCCTCCTTTTATCTGTCCCTTCTACCTGGAGCATGGGTGTGGTTTCCTGAGCCTACAGTGATTGGTCAGGCCCCATTTGGTCAGTGTGGGGTTGGTACACCCCACCACAAACCCTACCACTGTCCTTCCCCAGATCCTATTTTCCTGCTTCCAATCAAGTCCCCCTTTGCTATACTGTTATTTTTAGGTGCATCATTTCTCTGCTGGGGTTTGCGTTGACGTGCTTTACCGTTTCCTGTGTGCTGTGTGTTACACGCCTTGACAGTAGTGGTAGCCTCATGCATTTTCCCAGGGGACAGCAACCCTTGTGCCTTGCGCACAGAGCAGAGTCACCTTGGGTGGAGGCACCTGGCATCACAAAAAAAGAACCCAGAACCCAACCCATGTAAGGAGGGGGAAGAGGCCCCTCCAAGTAGCAAGCATGCCTCGGGGGAGGGCTACACCATTGATACAAGCTACTAATTGTAACAACTTTCCATACAGCTGATCTGTGCTGGATCGAAGTCCCGAGGGCGGAAAGGGTCTGCATTAGGGCTGGTCAAACACTTTCCACTAAAACTGTGCTTTGAGAGACTGAGTGAATTTTTTCATGAAAAAGTGAATGCAAAAAACAGGAAGACTTTCAATTTGCAAATGTTGCTGCAGTGCCTCATGGGAGTTGTAGTTCAGTGGCCTCATGTCCTCATTTTCCTCCATGGGATGGCCTCCTTGGATGAATGGCAGCTCTCATGGAGCAATACCTCCTCTCTCCAAAAGAGAGATGCAGTCCAACCAGGGTGCCTGGCCTATGGAGGCAAGTGGGAGCAGGAGACCCCCAAACAGCGATTTCCATGAGGCCCCATGGCAGCATTTCCAGATAGAAATATTTTGGTGTGGGCCAAAATGTTAGTTTTTTGACAAAAAATTGAAGTTTTCTGCCCACCCCTCCCACTCCCTCTCTGGTTTTCCTACTCCACACCACTCTGCAGTCTCTTATCAATTCCCAGAACCATTCCAGACATATTTACCCACCTCCTCTGTGCTGGCAGCAGCCCTATGCTCTCCTGCTGCCATGAGCACTTCAGCCCCGGGTGTGCATTCCCCAAGGCTGCTGTGCATGTGTGCTAATGGGAAAGTAAACGTAAGGAGGAGTCTTTTCTTCTCTGCCTGGCATAGCCCCCATTGAACGCTGCATTCCAACAGGTTCTTGGAGCAGCGGCTTCAAGACGCCCAGTACAAGCAGGGCTGGGAGAGCTGAGTACAGAGACAAGGATCAAAAGACCTGCCAGCCTGATAAGGTCTCTCTGGGCTGCTACCAAGCCCCATGAGCCGGCCAGCTGGCCTGAAGTGTCTCCACAACATGCAACAGACACATCTCAGGAAGCTTTATAGTTCTTACCAGGCTGTGGTACAGCATACAAACATCTTTGCTTCAGCCCCTCAAGGAGCCCTTTGGGGGTCTCTATAAGAGTTCAAGTCAGTTTCCTATCCCACGTTCAGGAGTCCTCATTAGTCCTCCTGGAGCTGGGCTGTAACTCAGGATCACTTCCTTTCTATCAATAACTCTACTGTTTCCTAGGCCCTTGCAAACATCAGAGTTCCTAAAACCATAAAGGGCCCCCCCAGTCCCTACTACCCTTACAGGGGACAGAACGCCCCTGTTACTCAGACCAGGCTCTTTCTTTCGGACACCCAGAGCTGATTTGCTGTTCCCTGGTAATTCCAACTTAACCAGATTTTGCAGCCTTTGAAGCCATCATTTTCAGAAGTGCTCAACTCTCATCAAGGAACAGAAGCCCAGAGCCACTACGATATTTGGGCTCCGGAATGACACTGGTTTCAAGGGAAGAGAGGCCATGACTTAGGTCAGGACACAAGCAGCCAGATTCTCAGAACAAATGGGTGCTGCCCTCTATTGAGAATCAGGCCCTAATTGCAGCCAGATGTGATCTCTGTCAGATGAGAGGGAAGCCCAAAGCTCCCTGACCACTTGTAATTACTGATTAGCCAAGGGTATTTTTTGCAAGTGCGGGAGATTTAAAATCCATGGATTGGCTTAATTCCAGTATGATGACCGCATGCAAACAGGGAAGCTGCTCAGTAATGGAATGCATCAGGTACCAGCAGCATGCCACGAGTACTGCAACTCGGAGGCAAGCGCTGTAGGTGCTTCCGCAGCCAGGCCTGGTAGGCTCTAGCTCGGGGGGAGGGGAGCCCACTAATCACTCAGACACATGGTATTTTCCTAGGGCTTACAGGGAAGGGCAAGGTAGCAGATACCCGAGGTACAGAGGCTTAATAGTTCCAATTCAAAGTAAGCAATAGCAATACTTGTTTGGGTCCTTGGGGATGGTCCAATAGAGTCTCTGGGCTCCTCAGCCTAGTGTCTGGGGTGCCCTCCCCAGTCCAATCTCTCTTCATGCAAATAAAAACTTGTGGGTTTCCCAGCCCCTCTGCCCTGGCTCCCTGCCCAGCTGCTGCTACTCTCCCACTCAAGTCCCACACCAACCTGCACCCACTAGGGATGTCCAGCAATCACAACCTGTTCCACACATGGCTTTGCATAACGTTTCTGAGGAACTGTTTCTGCACCCAGGATCTTCACAGCTCCTGGCTAGCCATGTGGTCTCTGCACCCAGAGTCTTCGCAGCTCCTGGCTAACCATGTGATCTCTGCACCCAGGGTCTTCGCAGCTCCTGGCTAGCCATGTAGTCTCTGCACCCAGGGTCTTCTCAGCTTCTGGCTAGCCGTGTGGCTACTCTTCCCACATTGGCGCTCGGATACTTCCGGCTACAGGACCTTTCCTATTACCTTGCTAGGAGAAAGGGGAGGGGGCTGATGGGAGTTGTAGTCTCTTGCTTAGCAGATCCATCACACTAAATTCCCTCTCCAGGTTCAAATATAGTATACGCGGCATTATTCTTCATTCCCTGCTCTCCACTCTTGTGTTGTGTTGCCGTGCAGTGTTACGCTCATGCATTGCATCCCAGCATTCTGCTAGCGCAGGGGTTGATTCGGCATAGTTTGGGACGTGCGGTGGGATCTGGTGTAACAAAAGGGCACTATGTTATTGTTTTCTATAACCTTCAAGGGGCAAACCTGGGCTCCATGGAAGACCCTGGCAAAACTCTCACTGACATCAATGGAGCCAAGATTTCAGGTCAAGTCTTTAGGAAACCGCTGGCGGGAAACAGACAACCTCTGGGAAAAGGCTAAGACCTACCATGAGTCAGGTGAGCTCCCCACCCCCCTAACAGGCCTGGTGGCAGCTGGGGGAGAATCCCCCAGGTGCAGGCCCTACAGAAGACAGCTGGAAAGCTGCCTTCAGAGGCCTCTATCACAAGACCTGGCATAGGGGCCGTGGTTCCAGCCTTGCCATAGTTAGCAGATGCTGAGCTGTGCTGAAGTCCACAGGGCAGTGGAAGGGAAGCTGTTGTCTTAGGTTCCCAGGCCTAAGATTGGTGGGGGGGCCTCTCCAGCCCCTGATGGGAAGGGCATGTAGATGGCTTAAAGCCACCTTAGTCCCCCGTCCCCCTAGGCTGCAAGTTCTGTGCAGCCACACATCACAGAAGCTCAGCCAGTATGGATCCCCCTAGCCTTTGTGCCGAGCGCGAACTGGGCTAGAAAGGGGCATTAGAGAGTCTTCATAGAAATGAACAAGAAGCCAGGAAGGGCCCAGAGTCATTGCTGCCAACCCAGCTCCTGCCAATAGTAGGAACTAGGAGAATATAAGGAGGCCAGGAGAGCTGGCTGTATTTTAAAGAAGCCTTATTGAGGGCGCAGGAACAAACCCTTCCGATGTGCAGAAAGACTAGCAAATATGGCAAGCGACCAGCTTGGCTTAACAGAGAAATCTTCAGTGAGCTTAAACTCAAAAAGGAAACTTACAAGAAGTGGAAACTTGGACTGATGACTAGAGAGGAGTATAAAAATATTGCTCGAGCATGCAGGAATGTAATCAGGAAGGACAAAGCACAATTGGAGTTGCATCTAGCAAGGGATGTGAAGGATAATAAGAAGGGTTTATACGGTATGTTAGCAACAAGAAGCTCAGGGAAAATGTGTGACCCTTACTGAATGGGGGAGGCAACCTGGTGACGGATGATGTGGAAAAAGCTGAAGTACTCAATGCTTGCCTTGGTCTTCACAGACAAGGTCAGCTCCCAGACTGCTGCACTGGGGAGGATGTAGGAACATAAGAACATAAGAATGGCCATACTGGGTCAAAGGTCCGTCCAGCCCAGTATCCTGTCTACTGACAGTGGCTAATGCCAGGTGCCCCAGAGGGAGTGAACCATCCATCTCCACCCTCTGACAAACAGAGGCTAGGGACACCATTCCTTATCCATCCTGGCTAATAGCCGGTAATGGACTTAACCTCCATGAATTTATCCAGTTTTCTTTTAAACCCTGTTATAGTCTTAGCCTTCACAATCTCCTCAGGCAAGGAGTTCCACAGGTTGACTGTGCGCTGAGTGAAGAAGAACTTCCTTTTATTTGTTTTAAACCTGCTGCCATTGAGCAGTCCTCAGTGGTGAAAGAACAGATTAAGGACTATTTAGAAAAGCTGGACATGCACAAGTCCATGGGGCCAGATGCCATGTATCCGAGACTGTGCTGAGAGAGTTGGCTGATGCGATTGCAGAGCCATTGGCCATTATCTTTGAAAACTTGTGGTGATTGGGGGAAGGCCCCAGATGACTGGAAAAAGGCAAATATAGTGCCCATCTTTAAAAAAGAGAAGAAGGGGAATATGGGGAACTCCAGACCAACCAGTCAGCCTCACCTCAGTCCCCAGAAAAATCATGGAGCAGGTCCTCAAGGAATCCATTCTGAAGCACTTTGAGGAGAGGAAAGTGATCAGGAACAGTCAACTTGGATTCACCAAGGGCAAGTCATGCCTGACCAACCTGATGAGACCAACCTGAATTATCTATGATGAGATAACTGGCTCTGCGGATATAGGGAAAGCAGTGGACATGATATACCTTGACTTTAGCAAAGCTTTTGATACGGTCTCCACAGTATTCTTTCCAGCAACTTAAAGAAGTATGGATTGGATGAATGAACTATAAGGTGGGTAGAAAGCTGGGTAGATCAATGGCTCAGTGTTTAGTTGGCAGCCAGTATCAAGTGGAGTGCCTCAGAGGTCAGTCCTGGGGCCGATTTTGTTCAACATCTTCATTAATGATCTGGATGATGGGATGGATTGCACCCTCAGCAAGTTCGCGGATGACACTAAGCTGGGGGAGAGGTAGATATGCTGAAGGGTAGGGGTAGAGTCCAGAGTGACCTAGACAAATTGGAGGATTGGGCCAAAAGAAATTTGATGAGGTTCAACAAGGACAAGTGCAGAGTCCTGCACTTAGGACAGAAGAATCCCATGCACTGCTACAGGCTGGGGACTGACTTGCTAAGCGGTGGTTCTGCAGAAAAGGACCTGGGGATTACAGTGGACGAGAAGCTGGATATGAGTCAGCAGTGTGCCCTTGTTGCCAAGAAGGCTAACGGCATATTGGGCTGCATTAGTAGGAGCGTTGCCAGCAGATCGAGGGAAGTGATTATTCCCCTCTATTGGGCACTGGGGAGGCCACATCTGGAGTATTGCATCCAGTTTTGGGGCCCCCCACTACAGAAAGGATGTGGAAAAATTGGAGACAGTCAAATGGAGAGCAACAAAAATGATTAGGCAGCTGGAGCACATGATTTATGAGGAGAGGCTGAGGGAACTGGGCTTATTTAGTCTGCAGAAGGGAAGAGTGGGGGGGGGGATTTGATAGCAGCCTTCAACTACCTGAAGGGGGATGGCAAGGAGTATGGAGCTTGGCTGTTCTCGGTGGTGGCAGTTGACAGAACAAGGAGCAATGGCCTCAAGTTGCAGTGGGGAAGGTCTAGGTTGGATATTAGGAAACACTATTTCACTAGGAGGGTGGTGAAGCACTGGAATGGCTTACCTTGGGAGGTGGTGGAATCTCCATCCTTTGAGGTTTTTAAGGCCCGGCTTGACAAAGCCTTGGCTGGGATGATTTAGTTGGGGTTGGTCCTGCTTTGAGCAGGGGGTTGGACTTGACCTTCTGAGGTTTCTTGCAACCTTAATCGTCTATGATTCTAACTGGAGCAAGTGAACTATTCCAGCCTGCTCCCCACTCAACACTGCAGGGGTGAGGCGAAGGGATTACGCTACTCATTTGAAACAGCGTTATCATTGGCTGAAGGCTGCAGTGTAGATGAGTACAAAGGAACAAATAAAATGTCACATGGGATTCACATTGTAAAAACAAAAGGGCAGTTCCCCAGTCTAAACAAATTTGGTATCAGATGTGTTGCTTTAAGTTCCAACGCCTTCAGGAACAGCTGCAGGGGTTCCAGCTCACTGCACCACATGGACACTCGGCATTTCTAGAACACCTGGGCAAGCCGCTGCTATATTTCGTGGCCTATTTTTGCACTGTGTTCCCATTCTGACTCTCTAAGGCATTCTATGACCCTGAAATTCATTCACTCATTACAAAGAAATTGCTGGCTCTCTTACCAAGAAACAGAGCCATCTTTAGACATGTGCTGGAAACAATTAGTATTAAATGAAGCATCCTGAGTACAGACCCACTGTGAGTGACTTGCAGTTACTGGAGTCTGGAAGAGAACAGAGCATCTTCTCCTGCAGGGCATCATCGCCACCTAGTGGATGAAGTTGTTTAGTGGCATCTTCCAGTTGTGGAAAAGTGATGCAGACAGGGCTGATGCTTTTACCGGCTGACAGGTGAGACTTGCATGTTCTCCTTTAGTAGCCATCTCAATGTACAGAGATACATAAAGCTAGGCAAATATGCAGCCCTGATTCAGACCATAGTGCAGAAGTTTAACAGAATGCACTGGAGGCCCCCCCTCCTTGCTCCAGTTCAGGAAGGTGGAATCTCTGGCCTCTTCTTTGGGAAGAGGGAGGGAATAAATCCTGGCCTTCCAGCACAATTTGTAGGAAACTAGAGCGTTGGACGGGGCTCAAAAGACCTAAATTATATTCCTGGCGCTGCCACTGACCTGATCTGTGACCTTGGGCACGTCACTTCACCTCTGTTTCATCATCTCCACCTTCATCTGTCTTGTTTATGTAGCTTGTAAACTCTTCAGACCGGGGCTTGCTCTTTAGTAGGTGCCAGTCTCAGAAGGCCCAGGCACTCCCAAGATACACATAAAGAGTCAAATAATAGAGCTTCCTCGAAGTAGGGGTTAGATGACATAAGACAGAATGGGGCCCTCTGAGCATAATCGACTCCTAGAAATAAACTGTTTTCAGCAACGATTTCTTTGATTTTGGAGACTTCAAAAAGCCACTCACATTTAGTGACCTCTGCTCATTAGTCATCTTGCTCTTACACACATTTTTAAGGTGTTGCTAAAAGTAATTACTTTTTTTTGGTATGCTTGACTGACCCTAACACGCGCCCGTCTCCCTGCACTGAGAAACACCTCCCAGCTGCAGCCTAGCCGGAGGCTCAGAAACGACAAGGCAGAGCTGCTGGACTGCAGCTTTCTGAAGTGCCAGAGCGTAGCGCCATCCTGGATTTCAGGTGACACTCCAGACCGCTCTGGCAGCACTACACACCAGTGTACAAAAGGCAGTGCTGTGTGTTATGAGCATGTGCAATAGCCACCTAGGGGTAAATAGTTAATAGATAAACGTGGCAGTAGATGGTGCTCAAGAAAAGGTAGCTTAGTTCCTGGGTTTTATAGGCATGATGAAATCTGGAGCTCTTGTAAATTGCTTCCTCTGTGCAGCTCTGTACAATGGCGCCCAGCACTGTATGCAGTATAGGGTATTATTGAGACACACAATATGGCTGGGCAGGTCCATCTGCCGGGATTGAACCTGGGAACGTGTGGATCTGAAAACAAAAGCTTCTACTCCTTGAGCTAAAGGACCACCTGCCTTAGCCCAGAGGTGGCAGCAAACTCAAACCTCTTTAGGTAGTCCAGCCCCTAGGGAAAGATAGACGCTTGTGTATTACACGCTTGTGTATTACACAAAGCAGCAGAGATTTGGTCTACGACCATTGTCCACACTAGTCAACCTTTTATAAGCCTGTATAATAATCTCCATCTTCTTGCAACGCTGGTGATCATGACAGCTGCTGGAGGTAACTTAACCAGACCAAGCAGTGAGAATATTTTGTATTGAGCCGGAATGATTCTTTGAGGCTCTCAAAGCATTTTGCAGTGGCTAATGAGAGATGCTTCAGAATACTCTTGTGGATATTTTTACATGTGCTTTACAGCTGAGAAAAAACAAGCAGAGAGTGGTTAAGTGACTGTCTCATGGTCACACAGCAAAGCAGTGGCACAGCTGTCCCTAGACTTAGCTTTCTATAACCTGAACAAGAAGATGAACCACAGATTCCATGGAGTCAACTAGGAACCATGCTACCACCCATCTATTTTATAAGGGAGGTGCTCAGCCTCAGGGTGATGGGTGGCTGCACAAAAATATAAGGTAGACAGGCAGATTTGGGAAAAAAAGCCAGGGACCCTGACTTCCATTTTGCTGCTCTGCTCACAAGACCATACATCCCTTCCAATAGGCACCGTTGAACAAGAAATCTCCCCCCATGTCACAAAACTGGGAAGCTTTTTGTTTGTTTCCTTCTTTTCGCCACATAGCTCAGCTCAGGTGCATCATCTGCTTTATAATGTGGTTCCTTCTTTACATTTTGAAACTGCTCTGGACCAATGCAGGGGCAGATGGCAAGTGGCTTATATATGCCTCATTTGGGAGCTGTTGAAACCCTAGCAACTCTGAGTCAATGGCTTTAGCAGGGGTGGAGAAATCTCAGGGTATGAAAATGACCTGGCCATGCCTCCTCCTGCCCCTGATGTGCTCAGAGCCTGCCAAGATAGTAGCTCAGCTACAGCCCCATCTTCCTACCCAATTTATATAGCAGAGAGGTGTCCCGTATATGGCCTGCGGGGGATATTTTTGTGGCTGACGTGATATATTCAGGTTGCTTGAGTCTCAACTTTAACTACAAAATAAAAAGTAAGTTTCTAATCCTTGTGGCTGCACAGATACTTTCCAACCATAACCTGAGTATCTGGCTGAGTCTGCAAGCAGGTGGACCAATGGCTTAGAGGAGTGGACACCCCTCTCCCCTAATTATCTCATTGTCACGTCAACTCTAAAGCCTAATGGTGACCCCACACTGCTGCTCATTTTAGAAACTAGCCTGGGCAAAAGGGGCTGGGTGAGAAGCCAAGCAGGGTGGGGCTTGGGATTTGCTTCAAGGAAGGACATGCAGAGGGAAGAATAGAGGAGAAATGGGGAAAGGAAAGAACCAGCTAAAGGAGGATGAGGAAGGAAGAGGAACAACAGGCAGAGTAGCAGTGGCCTAGCGGGACTCCGATTGTTCCCTGAGTGATGAATGTGCTGCCGACAAGGGGCTGGAAGTTAACTGAATGTTTGTTACTTTGTAGCAGTCGTATTCAGCCCTAGATCAGCTAGCCACTCAGTGACATGCTGGAGCATTCTGCTGCAGATGGTGGGCAGTGTGTACTAATACGATAGTTCGAATACAGCACTTATCCGTCAATCTCAAAGCACTTTACATTGGTCACTCTTATTATTCCCTTTGAAAGATGGGGCAAGTGCGGCAGAGGGGGCCAAGTGACTTGCCCAGGGTCAGCCAGTGGAGAGTGGGAACAGAACACACTTCACTTCAGTCCCAGACCAGTGCCCTAGCCCCTAGGTCACACTTCCTTTCTTATAGCTCCTCCTCCCCAATTGAAACCATGGCCTGTAGTTCATTATCATGCATGGAACCTGTCTCTCTTCTCCCAATCAGCCAGACACCTGTTCTCTAGCACCTGCCTTTGGTCTGTTCTCAGGCTGTGCTGGTCACTGTAGTATCCAAGGTGCTCAGAAATATCCAGATTGCTCCTGGGAAATGTTAGCAGAACAGAAGTTTCTGGTGCCCATTTCCCTTTCTCTTAGTATGTGTCTACACTGTGGTTGGGAGCAAGCCTCCCAGCCTGGGCAGACAGACTCATGCTAATGGGGCCTGAACTAGCAGGCTAAAAATGTCAGTAAGGATTCTCTGACCTGATCAGTAGGGGCTCAGGTGGGCTCGAGACCCACAGTGCACACAGTATTATTTTAATGCACTACATCAGCACCACTAGCACAAGTCTGTCTACCTGGTCTGGGAGACTCACTCCCTGCTGTACTGTAGACAGACCCTTAAAGACCCTGGTTGGCCTAGTGAACTTCAAGCTCTGAGATGGGCATGATGGCTCCAAGTGGCTGGAGGAGGCCAGTCATAGCCAGTGTGGGCTAGTTAGATGTGGAGGAAAGATGAACTGATACAGGGGGACCTGGCTGTTGTTGCTTTGCACAGCGGGGGACCCAATCTCGGGGTCCCTAGGCACTGCTGTGATATAAAGAAAGAAGCTGAAATGCATACAGCTTCCTTTTCTCTAAGTTGGGACTAGCTGACATACAGAAGAGTGGGGCCCGCCAAGCAAAATAGAATCATATTAATAAATCATTTGCAGCAAAGACTTGTGTGTCGTTTTGAGGACTTAAAAAAGGCACCCGGATTTAGTGACTTCTCTGCTTATTATTCATGTTGCACTTACTTAGGATTTTAAAATAATTGCTAAAAAGTAAGTATTCATTTTGGGAGATATTTATTTTCAGAAATACAATGTGAGCCTTCTGGCATGCTGCTGGCTTAATACAGATAGTCTTTGTAGGTTGGTACAGATGGCACAGGAAGTCGATAATGTTGGTCACACATGGTTTTGTAAGCTATTCACAATAGCCAGCTCAAAATGAAACTACTCAGTATTTGCTTTCATTATCTTTTAAATGCTGATTCCCTGCCTGGGACATTGTACATCAGATTTCAGCCAGGAATACATGCAGCTGACTTATAAAGAACTGAGCTTTTTACTTATGATAACAAAAGTGCATAGAGACACTTAAACAGCTACTGAGGCCAAATGGAAAACTTGGAAAAAATCAGTTTGGAAACAATTCTGCGCTTGTAAGCTATGGTGTCCTATTTTACAAGAGTTAAATCAAGTTTGGATGTTTAACTTGTGCTCTAGTTCAAGTTATGCTCTGGGAATTATATCAGGAAAGTTCTCTGGTCTGAGTTACGCAGGAGGTCATATTAGATGATCACAGTGGTCCATTCTGGCTTTTCAATCTCAATCTACAAGGCAGGAGAACAGATACTTGCATAAAAACAGGTGGCAAAATTCTGCCCCCAGATGATCACCACATTGACATCAATAGGGTTACATGCTGGTAAATGGAAGCAGAATTTTTGTAAGAATCCAGCCGGTACTGCTGCTTATTCTCTATCTAATGTCATGATCTTTTGTGACATCACAATAGTTTCCTAGGAAACAGCAAGGACCCAATCAGAGTTATAGAGCTGTAGGCCAGAAGGGACGACCATATCATTCAGTCTGACCTCCTGTATTTCACAGGCCATCGATATCACCCAACACCCTCACTTTAAGCCCAACAACTGAAATTAGACCCCCGTATTTTAGCCCACATCCGGCACTTTTTACCCACACCAAACTGCCACTGAAGCCAATGGAAGTGTTGTCCAAGTAAAGAGTGGCAGTCTGGGATCCAGGTGCAGCCGTAGGTGCTGGAACTAGAGGTGCGGGGGTGCTGCTGCACCCCCTGGCTTGAAGTGGTTTCCATCATATCCAGGGTTTACAGTTTGGTTCAATAACTCCCAGCACCCCCACTATACTAATTGTTCCAGCTCCCCTGGGTGCAGCAGATTAACTGTCTTTGAAACTAAGGTGATAGTCTCACGCCAACATCCTCACCAACAGGCCGAAGAAAAAACATTTCAAACAAATATTTTGCAGTGTTGAGATCGAATTAGGCCACTAGGCAGAAAAATGGGTTTCCTTCTTGCATCAGCTCCCTTTAGCTCATAAAAACCCAAAGCAGAGGGTACTTAATTCTCCATCTGCAGACAGATTTAGTTGGTTGGCTGAGGGGGTGGGGGTGGTTAGAGAATTCCACAGCCCTCCAAACTAAGGGAACAAGGGAGTAGAATTTAAAGCCCAGAGTCCTGTCACAGCTATTTGTCTGATGTGTTCTCTAGGGAACTTTTATTTTTCAAGGGACTTTTTGTTAGCCTGAGGGCAGATCCTGCCACTATTTTATGAAAGGTAGCACAGCCCCTTGGATTAAGGGGAAAAGATAGCTGCTTCTAGTGGACTGCATGATCTCCCTTGATTCTGCAACGAGACCATCATTATTAGAGAGGCAAGGTCAGCAAGGTCGTACCTTTTACTGGATTGCCTCACCTATCTTTGTTTTGGCGATACTCTGGGATGAACATGGCTACAACACTGCAATCAGTCATTCTTGTTGCTCACACTGGCGTAGCACCTAGAGCAGTGGTGTCTAGCCAGAGGGCTGAACAGTTTATTTCAAGAAGGTGAAGGAACCACAATCAATACTTTGGGGGCAGATTCTTTGGCCTGCTCTGCTCCCTTTGAACCACCCCAGCATGGAAAGTGAGTGGAAACCACCCACTCAAGTCTCTTGCTGAGGGGTTCTCCTGGCATTGGGGAGTCTAGAGTGCATGGAGAACCTGCATAGCCAGCCCCTATATCCTCCTCTCCTCAGTGAGCATGTAGGGATGGATGGAAAGCATGATGTTAAAGCTACCTGCATGCTCTGGGAGGATCCTACCAGACCTGACTTGCAGTGGGCACAGCTGGTGGATCAGTGTGGATCCAGTTGCTAAGTCCACCTGTGGAGGAGGGGAGGACACAGTAGCCTCTGGGTTACTGTGACCCCCAAGGACTCCACTGAGCACAGCCCATTGCACAGAGATCAGGATTTGGGTCTTTGCCTCCTCTTCAGCAGCTACAGTGCAGAGGAGAGAAGGTAGAGACAACCATTTCCAAAGTCCAGGTGTACAGAGAACAAAAGCAGGTTAGTATGGCGCACAGTGGTGAGGTGGTTAGTCCAGCACTCTCTGGTTCCCAAAGATTGATCCAATGACTCTTGCAAAGCTCTTATTTGTAGCGTACTCACATCTGACGTTACCATGACAACTCCAGGCTAGGCAGCTTTGAGCAGGAAGCAAACAATAAGCCATGGAGAGCGAGCACGATAGCAATGCAAAGCAAAGGCCAATTTAACATTACAGCTCTTCTCACTCTGCAGCTGCACAGTGGTCTTGGAGACCAACACATGGATACTTACAAATAAGCAAAAATGGCAGAAATAAGAACGAACAGGCCCATTATTTTAATGCACAGAGAGGAGACGAGGTAGGTGTTGTTATCAGAGTGGGTTTTCAGAGCCCGAGTTTTTGTGGCCTTTAAGATGCGCTGTCTCTGTGTCAGGATGCTCTTTCTAGCACCATCCCACTTCCCCGGTCCAGTCAGACGGAACTGGGCTGGCGTGCATGGGCCAAACAGCACTTCCAGGGCCAGCTTCGGATCAGTCAGGAAGAGAAACAGCAGGTTGGGTTTCACGCCCAATAGGCAGGCGAGTTCATCCACATGATCGATGTACTGCACCTGCAGGGTAATGTGCTGGCTCGGGATGTACCTTAGGACAAAGGAGAAAAGCCATATAGACCGGCATCGGTTTGAGGCTGAATGTTTACTCAGACATGTCTGAGACTACTAGGATGAGATCCAGCTCTGACCTTCCTCAAAGGTAAAGATGTTGAGATCTGTGGCATACTGAAAACTATGATCTACTATTTTAAATTTCAGGGGGCATTTTCTGTCCTGCTTGCAAGCAGGGAGTTCTGAGGGAAGCATGTGATCAAAGTTAGTCTGCAAAGAGCCGAACAAGAACAAGGTGGGTGAGTTGTACCTCTCTGCCTTTGGGAGCAGCCTGCTTTGTCTCACTCTGCTTTTGGGTTCGTGTGTTATGGTCCTAGATTCTTTAAAATAAAAGTTTTGTTATATTGCTGCCTTCCAACAAGAATATTGTATGTTTTTATCTAACTTCTCTGTGTGCTGTGAAACTTAACAAGATCCAGAACTGGTTTGGCTCTTCTCTAGTTCCAATCAAAATAAAACAAACAAACATTCTGCAAGCATCATCTTGCACCAGACTGGATGCATTATGGGCTTGATCCAAAGCCCACTGAAATTAATGGAAATATACACATACATGGATTCTGGGTGGACTCCTCCTGAAGGTCGAAACAGCAGCCTGGATTTCTACATAGACTGCTTCCGCCGACGTGCACGAGCTGAAATTGTGGAAAAGCAGCATCGCTTACCCCATAACCTCAGCCATGCAGAACACAGTGCCATCCACAGCCTCAGAAACAACTCTGACATCATAATCAAAAAGGCTGACAAAGGAGGTGCTGTCGTCATCATGAATAGGTCGGAGTATGAACAAGAGGCTACTAGGCAGCTCTCCAACACCACTTTCTACAAGCCATTACCCTCTGATCCCACTGAGAGTTACCAAAAGAAACTACAGCATTTGCTCAAGAAACTCCCTGAAAAAGCACAAGAACAAATCCGCACAGACACACCCCTGGAGCCCCGACCTGGGGTATTCTATCTGCTACCCAAGATCCATAAACCTGGAAATCCTGGACGCCCCATCATCTCAGGCATTGGCACCCTGACAGCAGGATTGTCTGGCTATGTAGACTCCCTCCTCAGGCCCTTCGTTACCAGCACTCCCAGCTATCTTCGAGACACCACCGATTTCCTGAGGAAACTACAGTCCATTGGTGATCTTCCTAAAAACACCATCCTAGCCACTATGGATGTAGAAGCCCTCTACACCAACATTCCACACAAAGATGGACTACAAGCCGTCAGGAACAGTATCCCCGATACTGTCACGGCTAACCTGGTGGCTGAACTTTGTGACTTTGTCCTGACCCATAACTATTTCACATTTGGTGACAATGTATACCTTCAAATCAGCGGCACTGCGATGGGTACCCGCATGGCCCCACAGTATGCCAACATTTTTATGGCTGACTTAGAACAACGCTTCCTCAGCTCTCGTCCCCTAATGCCCCTACTCTACTTGCGCTACATTGATGACATCTTCATCATCTGGACCCATGGAAAAGAAGCTCTTGAGGAATTCCACCATGATTTCAACAATTTCCATCCGACCATCAACCTCAGCCTGGACCAGTCCACACAAGAGATCCACTTCCTGGACACTACGGTGCTAATAAGCGATGGTCACATAAACACCACCCTGTATCGGAAACCTACTGACAGCTATTCCTACCTACATGCCTCTAGCTTTCATCCAGATCATACCACTCGATCCATTGTCTACAGCCAAGCGCTACGATATAACCGCATTTGCTCCAACCCCTCAGACAGAGACAAACACCTACAAGATCTCTATCATGCATTCCTACAACTACAGTACCCACCTGCTGAAGTGAAGAAACAGATTGACAGAGCCAGAAGAGTACCCAGAAGTCACCTACTACAGGACAGGCCCAACAAAGAAAACAACAGAACGCCACTAGCCATCACCTTCAGCCCCCAACTAAAACCCCTCCAACGCATCATCAAGGATCTACAACCTATCCTGAAGGACGAGCCATCGCTCTCTCAGATCTTGGGAGACAGACCAGTCCTTGCTTACAGACAGCCCCCCAATCTGAAGCAAATACTCACCAGCAACCACACACCACACAACAGAACCACTAACCCAGGAACCTATCCTTGCAACAAAGCCCGTTGCCAACTCTGTCCACATATCTATTCAGGGGATACCATCATAGGGCCTAATCACATCAGCCACACTATCAGAGGCTCGTTCACCTGCGCATCTACCAATGTGATATATGCCATCATGTGCCAGCAATGCCCCTCTGCCATGTACATTGGCCAAACTGGACAGTCTCTACGTAAAAGAATGAATGGACACAAATCAGACGTCAAGAATTATAACATTCAAAAACCAGTTGGAGAACACTTCAATCTCTCTGGTCACTCGATCACAGACCTAAGAGTGGCTATACTTCAACAAAAAAGCTTCAAAAACAGACTCCAACGAGAGACTGCTGAATTGGAATTAATTTGCAAACTGGATACAATTAACTTAGGCTTGAATAGAGACTGGGAATGGATGAGTCATTACACAAAGTAAAACTATTTCCCCATGGTATTTCTCCCTCCCACCCCACCCCCCCACTGTTCCTCTGATATTCTTGTTAACTGCTGGAATTAGCCTACCTGCTTGTCACCATGAAAGGTTTTCCTCCTTCCCCCCCCCCCCCCCCGCTGTTGGTGATGGCTTATCTTAAGTGATCACTCTCCTTACAGTGTGTATGATAAACCCATTGTTTCATGTTCTCTGTGTGTGTGTATATAAATCTCTCCTCTGTTTTTTCCACCAAATGCATCCGATGAAGTGAGCTGTAGCTCACGAAAGCTTATGCTCAAATAAATTTGTTAGTCTCTAAGGTGCCACAAGTACTCCTTTTCTTTTTGCGAATACAGACTAACACGGCTGCTACTCTGAAACCTATCAGAGGCTCGTTCACCTGCGCATCTACCAATGTGATATATGCCATCATGTGCCAGCAATGCCCCTCTGCCATGTACATTGGTCAAACTGGACAGTCTCTACGTAAAAGAATGAATGGACACAAATCAGACGTCAAGAATTATAACATTCAAAAACCAGTTGGAGAACACTTCAATCTCTCTGGTCACTCGATCACAGACCTAAGAGTGGCTATACTTCAACAAAAAAGCTTCAAAAACAGACTCCAACGAGAGACTGCTGAATTGGAATTAATTTGCAAACTGGATACAATTAACTTAGGCTTGAATAGAGACTGGGAATGGATGAGTCATTACACAAAGTAAAACTATTTCCTCATGGTATTTCTCCCTCCCACCCCACCCCCCACTGTTCCTCTGATATTCTTGTTAACTGCTGGAATTAGCCTACCTTGCTTGTCACCATGAAAGGTTTTCCTCCTTTCTCCCCCCTGCTGCTGTTGATGGTTTATCTTAAGTGATCACTCTCCTTACAGTGTGTATGATAAACCCATTGTTTCATGTTCTCTGTGTGTGTGTGTATATAAAACTCTCCTCTGTTTTTTCCACCAAATGCATCCGATGAAGTGAGCTGTAGCTCACGAAAGCTTATGCTCTAATAAATTTGTTAGTCTCTAAGGTGCCACAAGTACTCCTTTTCTTTTTACTGACTTTAATGGGCTTTGATCAGAACCTATAGTACAGGAAATCTCAGTCAATGAGGCTTTACAGAGACACATGTAGCTCATCAGTCCTAAAAGAGACCAACCAGCCACTTCTTTCAGTTGGTGAGCTCATGTACACTTGCCATGTTTCTTCACTCTGTGTAGCTTCCCTGAGCAGGCATGGTATTGAACATGAATCCTTTGCAGGATCAGGTCCTAACTGCCTATGCAATGGAAGCAGTAAAACTGACAGACATATCATGATGTGAAATGCAAAAACCAAAAAACAAACTAGTTTTCTCTCCTCTTTTTCACCACTGCTCTGAGATGTTACATGTAAGAGTGGGTATAAATACGTGGCTAGATATGTCATTTTCGAGTTAATTGGGTTCCTTTAATTGAAGACAATCAAATCCTTAGCAAAAACAGTACTAAACAGTTGAGTTACTTTGAACAACCAACTTCTAAACAATTAGCCAACCCATAGAGCAGGTATCTTCCAGCGTACATCACATAAGCAAGGCCTAATCTGTTATCCTTTCTAAAATAAACACATTGGTCCATACTTACACCTCCTGGAAAGGGTGAGACTCCATTGACCTTTAGTTGCTTCTCAATTAACATTTAAGGAGGCAAAATAGGACTGCCCCAGTTCATGTCTGTGCAGGACCTCCAAGTTGATACCCCTATTTTTGTGAAAAGCGCCATGTGATTTTAACAACTACAGGTGGGCAGGACCTCAGTTTTACATCTTAGCCCAAATGTGGATGTCACAAAGACATACTAACAAGTAAGCTGTTAACTAAGTAACTAGCGAGAAAGACCAAACTGCCTACTGCTGAGCATATTCTTTTTAATAAGCTTGGTTATCTAATGTAGTTATGAGAAGGAGGGAAAAGCTACTTTGTTAAACCTTGGGATGCTTGCTTTTCCAGCCCACTGAATGGAGAGGAGGAAGTGTTGCTTGATTGAGAGTTGCATGTTAGCCGTATACATGTGAATAGTAGGGCTGGTCAGAAAACAAAATGTCCTTCTTATGCAAAAAAAAAATATCAGAGGTTTCATTTGTTTTTGTTCTGCAATAGAATGAAAAACTAGTCCTTTCTACAGGTTTTACGAAAAAAATGAGACCTCTTATTCCCCACCCCAGAATAGCCAGTAGCCCAGTGGTGAGAACACTTGCTTGGAATGTGGGAGATTCTGGTTCAGATCTCTGGATGGAGAATAATACTGATAGGGAAACAAGGCTTCAGTGAAATGAATGAAAATGGTGAAGTGTTTGCTGATTTTGTGGAATGAATGACCTGCTTGTCGGAGGAACTATTTTCCTTACTACTCATAGGATAACTTGTTAAACAGATCTCATTACAGTTCAGTACAAATGGGGAAGAGCTTTAGAGGATGTTGTAACAGGCATGATGCAGGCATGGGAATGGATCATGTATCAGTGGTACCTAACTGGAGAATAAAAGTAACAAAAAAAGAGAACCAAGCAGAGATTCCCACGTTGTAACATCACTAATTTGAAATCGACGGCAGCACAAAAGTTTAGATTTGTGCTAGCAAACAGATACCAGGCACTTGAAAATGAAGATAATGGAACAGTAGAAGGCAAATGGGAACATGTAAAGGAAACCTTCACCAAAACCCACGATTCAGGAAGAAACTCTACAACGAATCGCGGTCGGAGGAGACATGGCAGAAAATAGAAGAATGTCAAATTAAACAAACTAAATCAAGCAAGAACACAGAAAAAGCAACTCTGGGAGGAACATGCCATGAAGAACAAAGAAATCAAAAAGAGTGCCAAGGAAGACAAACGAGATTTTAGAAACAAAATGACAACAGTAGCACAAAATAACATGCAGACACTGTACGATATCACTAGACCAGTTGTTCTCAAACTTTTTTTTTGCAGACCACTTGAAAATTGCTGAGGGTCTCGGTGGACCACTTAGTGATCCTTCCAAATATTTGTGCCATTAGCTAACTTTTGTAAAGCACTTTGGATAAAAAGTGCTATATAAAAAAACCTTAATCATCATCATCAACATTTGTTTGTTCTACAAACAAAAACACACAACTCATATTTTAATATCAGTAGTCTCACCTTTCTAATGCGATGGATGTGCCCTCTCTCTTCAGCTGCGGCAGCCCCTGATCTGGGGCTGGGAAGGAGCTGGTCTCTCCCCTACCACAGAGCTACAGAACTGAGGCTGGGAAGGAGGGCCATCTCTCCCTGGCAGCCACAGCCCTGGAGCTAGGGAAAGTCTCCTCTTTCTCTGGCCACTGCAGCCCTGCACATCCCAAATTCCTCCCATCCCCTCTTCTCACCCCAATGCCCCCTCCCACCTACCCCCTATTCCCCCCCAAGGCCATCACCTCGCCTTACATGTGCATTTTCTCTGGAGTCTAGGCATCTAATTAGTGGAGCCACGCCTGCACAGCTCCACTAATTAGGTGGGTGGCCCTTCATTCTCTCGTGTGTGGCCGCCCAGGCACGCACCTTAGAGGGAACTATCTGCGGACTGCCTGAATGGAGCTTGCAGACCACAGTTTGAGAATCTCTGCACTAGACATTGTCAGGCAGAAAAAACAGATACCAACTGACTAGTCCAAGACAATGAGGGTAACTTAACTACAAACAGCAGAACAATTCAATATATGGAGGTGGTACTTAGGTGAATTACTGAATGGCGAGCCAATGGTTAACCCCACAGATGTAGACGAACATCTGAATGAGGACCTATTACTAGAATAGAATCATAAAATCGTAGGACTGAAAGGGACCTCGAGCGGTCATCTAGTCCACTCCCCTGCACTCATGGCAGGATTAAGTATTATCTAGACCAGCCCTGACAGGTGTTTACCCTTTTTAAAATTTCCAATGATGGAGATTCCATAACCTCCCTGGGCAATTTATTCCAGTGCTTAACCTCCCTGACAGTTAGGGTTAGAAGTATAGACAGCAGACAATTGGTTAAAAAGTGGAAAGGCACCAAGTCCAGACAAAATCCCAACAGGGGTCTTTAAGGCAGACTTAAAGAACACACTAGACAATTTGATAGGCCTCTTATAAAAGATATGGGAAGAAGAAAAATTACCAAATGAGTGGAAAAGTGATCATATAGTCAAGTTGCCAAAGAAAGGAGACCTCAGTCAATCCAAAAACTGGAGAGACATTCAGCTGCTGTCCAACCCAAGTAAATCCTTACACACATTATCCTAGACAGGCTAAAGAAAGCAATAGAGTCAGGTAGGGTTCAGACAGGACAACTCATGCATAGATCAAATTGTAATCCTATGGCTCATCATACAACTGCTGATTGAATGGCAGTCACCACTTTATGTGAGTTTAATAGATTTCCAAAAAGTCTTTAACACAGTGGACAGAACAGTCTTTGAGAAGTTGCTATGCCCCTATGGAGTCCCCCAGCAAACCTTGAATATCAGTGCTTCAATGAGAATATGACATGTCCGGTAATATACAACAGCAAATTGGCCATTCAAAGTAACTGCCAGCATTAGACAAGGATGTCTTATGTCACCCATGACCTTGCTACTGATAACGGATTGGGTAGTAAAAAAGAAAACAGAACCACCAATGAATACACTATGGACTTTCATCTAGAAGACCTCGATTTTTGCAGGCAATATCAACCTGTGGTCCCATGTCCACAGAGATATGCAAGCTTAAACACATGTTCTTCAGCCTATGTGTAGTTAGTAGGACTGAAAATCAACACAGAGAAGATGAAAGAATCTTCAAGAACCACAAGAATCAATACACAACAGCAATAACACTTTCTGGGATTGAGAGGGGAGGTCCAACACTTCACATATCTTGGCAGTATTGTAAGCAAAACAGGTGGAACAGATAAGGACATTAAATCATTAAAGCTGAAACAGCAAAAGCTAGTCATCCCTTCACAACCCTAAAGCCAATCTTTAGAAACAGAAACCTCCCAAAAAATTAACAAATGAAGAGCTTTGGAGGAGGATGAAACAGAGACTGGTAGGACAGGAAATTATGGTACAAAATGGAGCTAGCTAGGACACATATGGAGGAAAGGACTGAATAAAACAACAAGATAGGCGCTGGACTGAGATCTCCAGGCAAGAAGCAAAGAGGTATCCAAGGCCAACTTGGAAACACACAACAGGAGCAGAACTGAAAATCATCAAAATGGCATAGGAAGACACTAAGACTGCAGCAGGAGATCACCAAAAATGGAAGGCAGTGGTGAAGGCCCTATGTTCCACATGGAATAAAGAGGTTATAGTAAGCCATGTTCAACTCCCTGCTCCCTGCTGACAGGGCAGGTGTTTGAATCTGAGTCTCCTGCATCTCAGGTTAGGAGACCACTGGGCTATTGGCTATCCTGGGCTCTCTTCACCATAAGTGCCACCTTGGAGCCGAGAAAACTTCCAGATGAACTTCTCATTGAAACTGCTACATTTTGGCAAAGTTTCAGTTTTGATGAATCTGAATTTTCAGATGAACATCTGTTTTCTCAAAATATTTCTGGCCAACTCTAATAAATAGTCATTTAATAGATGAGGTGCCACTCGGTGGCACTCAAGAATATGTAGCATAGCTCCTGTGTTTTATAGGCTCAATAAAAGATACTGAGCACTGGAAATGGCTTCCTTTGTGCATCTCTGTAGATCAGCACTTAACGCTTAACAGATTGGGCCTGATTTTCTTCTCATTTTCTCTGGTGTGAATCAGGAGTAACCCCATTGAGGTCAATGAGTAACACTGGAGTAAAAGCAGTGTAAGCAAGATGAGAATCAGGCTCTAAACCTCTATCAACCAGTCTCTAGGCCCCGAGTCCTCAGAAGGTTAACATACGCCACCATAGCATATCCAAATTTCCTGCCTGGAACACACAGAAATAGAGATCTGGGTATCTTCCTCCTCCTCCTTTTTTTCCTAGTGTATGATCAAGCTGAAGCAAATTTTGTATTTGTTTGGCACTTGATAGCTAGTAATAGAACCAGTCAGTCATGGGCAATACAAAACCCAAATTCTGACACTGTAGGGATTCTGCTCGGGTGCTGGAAAAGAGCAGCACTAGTGAGAGACACACAACACGCATGGGCAGGTCCATCTGTAGGGATTGAACCAGGGAACCTAAAACAAAAGGCTCTACTACTTGAGCCAAAGGACACATGCCTTAGCTTGGAGGCGGGAAGAAACTCAAACCTCTTTAGACAGTCCAGCCACTAGGGGGAGGCAGACACACAGGTGCATTACACAAAGAAGCAATGGTTGCCTTGGTCACCATTGCTCACCATGATCAATGTTTTATCATTCTATATAATAGTCTCCTACCGTTTCTCATTCTCCTTTATCTTCTTGGCAATGTCGGCCATCATGTCATCTAGTGAAGGTAACTTAAGCAGACCTGAGAAAAACAGAATATTTTGCGTTTAGACAGGGCGACTCTTTCTGGATCTCTAAGCATTTTACAACCTCTGACAAGGGATGCTTCACAACACCATTGTGTCTATTTTTACTTGCCCTTTACAAATGGGTAAAATGAAGTGGAGAGCAGTTAAGTGACTTTCTCAAGGTCACACATTGAAGCAGTGGCACAGTTATCCTTACACTGAGCTTCCTATAACCTGAACAGGGAGATGAATCAGAGATTCCATGGTGTTGACTAGAAACCATGCTATCACACACCTATTTTATATAGAAGGTGCTCAGTTACAAGGGTGATGGGTGGCAGCACAAAAATATAAGCAAGACAGACAAGTGAAGCTGGGGAAAAAAGACAGGGATCCTGACTTCCATTGTACTGCTCTGCTCACAAGACCACACTTCCCTTCTAATAGGGCACCACTGAACAAGACACCTTCCCCCACTTCACAAGTCTGGGAAACGTTTTGTTTTCTCCCTTTCTTTCGCCACATAGTTCAGCTCAGGTGCATCATCTGCTTTATAACACGGTTCCTTTGTTAAATTTTGAAACTGCCAATGCAGAGAGATGGCAAGTGGCTTATATCGGTCCCATTTGGGAGCTGCTGAGCCCCTCGCTACTCTGCTTTAGTCACTTTAGCAGAGTGCACAAATCCCCAGGGTATAAGAATGGCCTGGCCGTGCCTCCTCCTGCCCCCATTATACTCAGAGCCTGCCAAGATAGTAGCTTAGCTACAGACCCATATTCCTATCCAATTCAGATGGTACCCTTAGGCTAGAGAGTGGCCTGCTAAGTATTTGGCCTGTAGCTGGTATTTATGAGGCTGACATGATATATCCAGATTGTTTGAATCTCAACTTCAAATAAAATAAGTTTCTAACCCTGTGACTGCAGAGGTACTTTCCAATCGTAACCTGAATGTAACCAGTGCAGCGATATCTGCAGCCAGTTTGAAACAATGACTCAGAGGGGTAAACTCCCCTGTTAATCACCTTGTCATGCCAGGTAAAACCCAACAATGACCCTTCAGAGTCAACGTTAACTGTATCTCATGAAAGCTTATGCTCAAATAAATTTGTTAGTCTCTAAGGTGCCACAAGTACTCCTTTTCTTTTTGCAAATACAGACTAACATGGCTGCTACTCTGAAACGTTAACTATTGTGTGGCTGCCCATTTGAGAAAATGAAAGGGGCAAAAGGCGGTGAGAAGCCAAGCAGGGTGGGAATTGAGATTTGCTCCAGGGAAGGATGTGCAGAGGGAAGAATAGAAGAGAGACAGGAAAGGGGAGAGGAATAGCTAATGAAGGATGAGGAAGGAAGAGAAACAAGGAGCACGGGTAGCAGTGGCCTACCAGGAAGTAGACTGACCGAGTGATGAACATGGCAATAAGGCACTAAGAATATAACTGAACGTTAAGTTAGTAAGTAAAGGCTGTATTCACCCCTCAGTGACCCCTCACTGATATCTGTAACAACAGTAGCTCTTACACAGCACTTTTCATTGTTACATTTTGCAAAGGGGGAAACTCCGCCCCAGAGAGATGAAATGACATGCCCGAGGTCACTGACAGGGCTGGAATGAAACTCAGCATTCCTGAGTCCCTGGCCACCACTTTAGCCAGTAGGCCACATTGCCTCTCTTCATTTGATACTCTGCCCATGGGGCATTATCAAGCATGGATTTCAGCCTTCTCCTTCAAATCAGCCTCGCATTGGGTCTATGCCGGTCTATATAGGTTCTCAGACTGGGCTTGTCACTGTAAGTATGGGAGATCCTGAGAAATGTACGGAATGCTGCTGGGAAGTGTTAGCAGAGTGACAAGTGGAGAACCTCTGGTGCCCATTTTCCTTACCCTTAAAGACCCTGGTGGCCCAGCGAGTTTGAAGCTCTGCAATGGGCATGATGGCCCCCAGTGGCTGGAGGAGGCCGATGATAGCCAGCGTGGGCTTCTCCAGGTGAGGAGGGAAGACAAACTTATACAGGGGGACACGGTTGTTGTTGACTTTGAGAATGTTCTCCTCCAAGAAGGGAAAGGAGAAGTTGTATCCTGTGGCAAAGAGCACGATGTCAATGTTCTCCTCCTGGCTCCCGTCCTCAAAAATCACAGCCGTGTCGGTGAACTCCTTCACATTGGGCTTCATCAGCACCCGGCCAGAAACGATGGCATTGGGCAGGTCATCCCCCACAATTGGGTACTTGCTGAGAAACCTGTAAGGTCAGGAAGGAGGAGAGAACTGAGTGTGAATAGGCTGTGCTGGGTTAGAACAGTGGAGACTCAAGAGAAGGTCTGATTGCAGTGTGAGTAGCTATACCTGTTCTACCTGTCTGGTAGATCTATGCTGCAGTTGAGATGTGGGATTGCAGGACACGTAGAGATACCTGAGCTAGCTTTGCTCTAGCAAGCTCAAAGCTCACTAATGTAATAATACTGGGGTAGCTTCAGCACCGGCAACCCACTCAAGTATGTACCTGGGGTGGGGTTGTACTCAGAAGGCTAGCCCCTTCACTGCCCCCACTGCCATGGCAACATTGCTATTGCTACCTGTCCACATTCTTCCCTTCCATTGTTGCAATGATCTAGCTAGAGCAAAGCTATCTCAGATCTTCCCGCCTGAACTGCAATCACACCTCCCGATGGCAGTATAGACACAGCACAAGTAACAATAGCAATGAAAGCAGGGTGACACAGGATTGCACTCTTACTTATTTTGGGTGCTTACTCAGGTTGCTAGCTAGCCTGTCCTGAAGCCTTTTCTGCCATATTTTCACTACCGTCATTACATCTGCGTGCTAGATTAAAGCTAGAGTGGGTATGCCTACCTGGGCTACAGCCACACCTGTGCTTGCAGTGTAGGCATACGCTAAGGCTAGAATGGTCAAAGGTACCTAGATTTATTTGGCACCCTGTTGCAGGGTGCAGCTGTCCCTGAGCACCATCTGCTGATTGAGGGTCCCGACACTTACTACTCTGACACCATTTTAGCACAGAAAGCACCCATGTGTAGGTTTATTTACTAGTCTTTCAAATAACTGTCCACAATCTTCAAGCAAACCTTAATGTCCCACTTCTCTGCACTGAGTTCTTCAGGGGCTCAACTCCCTCTTCCTGGGCAAAGACCCTCATTGTTCCTTCACCAGTGAAAGACAACTAAAATGATAGCCTCCCATCCCAGGGTAATCACAGTCTTTCCCAGTCCATATATGCCACTCCTTGGTGCTACCTTCTTTCCAACGGGTTCCAAGCAGCTTCCTCCTGTTACTTCTGGTTCTTTATTTCTGGAGACACAAACCATGGACCACCTCCCAGGAGCCTGGCTTTGCCCCAGGGCCTATCCTAGTTCCTTTCTGCAGCTGCCATTTGCCACATTCTTCCCTCTCTGCAGCTTTCTTCTTGCTCTTAACTCCGGCGTCACCCTGCCCCTCATTTGGCCCAGGCTCAGTCATCAGGGAAGTGGACCCACTTCACTTACAGGGGCTGGCCACCCTGTGCCATACCCTGTGCCCAAGGGGTAGAGTGCCTAACCCCTTGGGGGGCTTTGAACTTCTCTGCCCAAGTTCTTGTAGACATGCTAGTTGTCTAGTGCTTAGTGCAGGGAATTTAGAGAGAGGACTCCTGATTTCTGCTCCTGGCTCAGCCAGTGACTTGCTTTGTGACCTTGGGCAAGAAACTTAAAAGTCTATGAGGGATGGACTTGAGCTGCAAAGTTCAGCCCTCCATCCTGAGTCTGTGAGTATTCCTGTCCCAGGCTATGGATCTTCGCCCTGTGGGCATCATTTTACCAGCCTGTGAAATAGGAACATTACCACTCACCTCCCTCACAGGAGGTTTGTTAGGCCTCATTCAACCACGCCGAGTACAAGAACAAGACACTATGCACATGCTCATGTGACCAGCCCCTCCCACTGCTGAGGTGACACTATTTTTAGTGTCATAATTCGACCAGAGCTAGCGCACGTACATTTACTTGAGCTGGGAATTACCTCCCCAGCTTGAAGTCCAAAGTCACATGTTACAGTGTCGCCAGGTCTTGTGATTTTATTGCGAGTCTCACGATATTAGAGGTTTTTCTACAAGCCCAAGCTGCAGGAGTTAAGTGATCAGGCGGGCACCTCAGCTTTTTTTAAGAAAAAGTAAGTCTCTAGCCCTCACGGTTGTGAGGAAAAGCTGGAAAACGTGATCCAAATGCACCCTAAAACCTAAAATCTCATTGACTTTCAGTGAGACTTTGGCTCTAAAGTGCCTAAGTCACTTTTGAAAATGGGACTTAAGAAACTAAGTCACTTAGGAGTTTTGGAAAATTTTACCCATAAAATGCCCATGGCTGGGAGAGTCCTGAAACAGAGGTGTTACCTGAATTGAGGTTTCAGTCCATAGTTTTCATGGTTAAACCTCGCATTCAGTTTGTTCTCCCCCCACCGGTTCATCAGGTACAAAGGGATGATGTGGCGCAACAGATTTTTAAAGCGTGTGAAGTGTACCACGTCGAGGGGGAAGCCGTTGTCAGAGACGCGATTCACCACCCAGGCGCCTGTCCTGGTGCTGAGAAATACCTGCCGGAAGAGATGCAGAAATGCAACAGGTCAGGGCTTTTGGTCTTTGTTCTGTGCTTGTACCTTTCTGCTTGCGAGGTGCAGGCTACTTGGGGTTAGTTTCATTGCTAAGCAAGTAGTATCATTTGGGGATATCATGGTGCGATGGCCTGGCCTCTCTTTGTATGTGAATAAAAATAAATATGTTTTACACACACACAAAAAGAAGACAAAATGGATCCAATCCTATAGTCCTTCCTCATGCAAAAATCCCACTGAATTAATTTATTATCATCATTTGTATTCCAGTGCTGCCTTGGGGCCCAACTCAAGGATCGGGGCTCCCTTGCGCTAGGTACTGTACAAACAAAGGTGATGAAGACAGTTTTCACTCCAGAGAGCTTGTAGTTTAGAATGAGGACAACACATGACCAGTGAATGAAAGAGACACATGGAAAGGGAGGGAGGTGGGATACGGTAACAGTAAGATGAACAGGTTCTGCATATCAGACAGTAATTTCTGCTTGCCACTTGCTTAGGGAAAACTTTCATTGAGATGGCTAAGTAAAGATTAGGACTCTGCAGGACTGGGCCCATTTTAAACGACTAAGGACAAAATTCTTCTCTCAGATTCACCCAGTAATTCTGACCGTGGATTTCCTACAGAATTAGGGTGAGCAGAGCAGCAGAGAGGAGATCCACTGTGTGGACCCAACAGTCGAAGTTTGCCCCAGTTTGTTACTCCCTCTTTTAAGTGTGGCTGTAACTAAATCAGTTTTCCCAGATAAATGCCCAGGAATTCCTTAGGAGCTATGCTTTTCTTTCCCAGTCTGGGGGAACCCCAGCGAATGTCTGTGGTAGTTCTGGGAATCAAACAGGGGACAATAAGCCATACTGAATATGTGAAATCACTTTGGTTTAAGACACTCCCCCTTTTCTTTTACTTACAGCTTCCTGGACATAAATTGCAATCTGAAAACCTTAAGAGGTCATTTGGTAGCCTACAGTGATGGTCCAAAACACTGCCTCTTACAGTAGACCTTGATCTGAAGCTCACTGAAGTCAGTGGGAGCCTTTCCACTGACTTCAGTGGGACTCAGGTTGGGTCCAAGCTGTATTACACACTAAAGTGACTTTAAGGCTAAGATGTATTTGTAAAGTGAGACCAGTTACAATTTCTGCCTTCTTACCATTTGCATGGCAGTGGGTACATAATGAGTTGCATGCACTGTTAGCATGGGGCTGGGCTGGGCACACATTGATGTACATCGGGAATAAATTTAGCACTACAGCTTGCAATTACATTATTGGGCCATTACTGTCTAGTACTGTCCTTACATGATGCAAGATGAAGATTCACTGTGAATGAAACTTGTGCAGTCATATCAGAGGCAGAATAGGAAGAAAAGTCTTGAGCAGAAACTCGGATAAGAAAAAGTCTTATTCATACCCAGTAGCTAAATAAAACAACTCAGCACCATCCAACCTGTGAGGCTAAAATTGCTGGAAGGTGATAGCCAACAGTACCTGTTTGGTTGTGTGACTGAGATCCAAACTAATGTCTACTCCAGAATTTCCCAAGCCAACCACAACTATTCTCTTGTCCCGAAATTCTTCTGGATACTTGTATTCCCGGCTGTGCATTATTTTTCCTTTAAACTTCTCTACACCTGCAAGGGGAGAAGAAACCAGAAGGTGAAACCTCAGCCAGGAAGTCATTACATAAAAAAGAGCACTTCTACACCTGGCCAAGATGCATCTCCAATGCCTGGAGAGGGTGTGAGAAAGTCCATGGAGAGTCTCTGGATAAGGGAATACCTCCATGCAGGACAACAGTATCTCTAGGGTCATTACAAGGGTGTGTGTACGGTTTTTAGATCCACTCACAGCAGGTCTACATGCCCTGAGGGAGGAGAGCAGCAGGCCATAACCAAAACTTCTCTCAGACCTAACTATAGCTGGATGTTGCCCCGAGATGTGGGCACCCAAAACTTTGTTTCTGGTTCAAAGGCTTGGA
Organism: Dermochelys coriacea; assembly: GCF_009764565.3. Classification (NCBI taxonomy): domain Eukaryota; kingdom Metazoa; phylum Chordata; order Testudines; family Dermochelyidae; genus Dermochelys; species Dermochelys coriacea. Next base: position 46,670,037 of record NC_050075.1, read on the forward strand.
ATCCATCTCTCCCATCACAGCTCCCTCAGTTTCCAGGAGCAGAGCCCTTCTAACTGGATGTTGCTTTTGGGTTAAGGACTCAAAGATTTTTGCCCTTGGCACAAAATGGGACAAGTCCTAGGGAAGGACAATATACATGAGCAGGGTGTGCTTCTGCTGACCCTGCCTCCCTCTATAGTTTGACTAGGCTCAAAATGAGATGAAGATTTCTAACCATCTGAAGAGTGAAGTTCTGGAATAGCCTCCCAAAGGGAGCAGTGGGGGCAAAAGGCTTAACTGGCTTCAAGGATTGAGCTTGATAAGTGTATGGAGGGGATGATATGATGAGACAGCTTACAGTGGCATCTGGCCCATTGGTGACTGCCGGTTGCAAAAATCCCCAACTGCTGGAGATGGGACACTAGATGGAGAGGACTCTGAGTTACTACAGAGAATTCTTTCCCAGGTATCTTCCTGGTGGGTCTTGCCCACATGCTCAGGGTCTAACTGATCATCATATTTGGGGTCGGGATTCGCAGAGACCCTGGGAGGATTTCGCCTTCCTTTGCAGCGTGGGGCATGGGTCACTTGCAGGTTTAAACTAGTGTCAATGGTGAATTCTCTGTAACTTGAAGTCTTTACTTCATGATTTGAAGACTTCAGTGACTCAGGCAGAGGTTAGGGGTATATTACAAGAGTGGGTGGGTGAGGTTTTGTAGCCTGCAATGTGCAGGAGGTCAGACTAGAGGATCATGATGGGCCCTTCTAGCCTTAAAGTCTGAGTCCATGAGCTGAATTCCTTTGAAAAGATTCACAAGCTCTAGGGCTGCGCAGCCACCCTAAATAGCCCCCTTATCTCAACCACTGCAGCCCGTTCATTTCCAGTTAGAGTAGGTCACACCCCAATCACCACAAGACTTGATACTTAGTATCCACTGACCTGGGAAGCATTCCAGGGGTAAGTAAGGATCTATGTGGTGGCCAGTGCAAACCAAAATGGCATCGAAGATGGCCCAATTCTGCTTCCCATCTGTCTCCGTGACAACATCCCACTGGCCAGTGGTGGAAAAATCGGAGCATTTTCTTATACTGAGCACACTTGTCTAGAAGAAAAGCAGACAGCCCCTTACTTTGGCTTGGCTTTATTTTATTCCTCTATTCATGCTGAAGCATGCGGTATGAGAAAGCCAAGATACCACATACCCAAAGAAGAAGCCACATACCCAAAGCCAGTCAGGCAAAGGAAAACTGTCTGAATGACAGCTTACGCATGCTTAGCTGGAGCCATGGAGAAAAGTACAGGGAAAGCACTATACGTGTACTAATATACCGGGTACCAGCCATCACAGTTTTGGGGGGTAACTGCACCGTTGACACCCCCCTTCCTGGGCTGCTCAAGGAATACCCCATGTCACCTCCCTCTGGGAAGAGACCTGCATCCTTCCTACAGACCATGAACTTTAGGCTACAGCCCGTCTGCACTTCCCTGTGTTTCTCTCCGCAGGTAGGACTAAAGTCCAGCCCTTGCGCTTTGCTCCCTCTCCAGGGTCTATGACCACCATATACCAGTGGTTACCAGTAACCGGAGAGCTCTTTCAAAGCAGAGTACATTTATTTTAGGATACATGCATTACAGAGTAAATATAAAATAACTAAAAGAGTCTAAATGCATATTTAAGCTTGCCAGTTTCCCCATCAGTCCTGACAGATTCCAGTCCTTCCAGCCCTTCCTATGGGTTTGGTCCCCTTGTACATAAGGTCACATCCGTTTGTTGGTTTAAAATGAAGGCTTCTCTATCAAGTCAAGCTGGCCCTCTATATCCCAAATCTCTGACTCCTAGCTCTCTTGAGCCTGACTTGAACCAGTGTATGAAAACCACCCGAGCAGCTGGTTCTTTGCCGGAGCTATTTACAGCTCCTGGGACTTCATAATTACCCACCCCCTCCTTGATTCTAGGTCCTGGTCAGAGTTTGGTAGACCTGCCCAACCAGCCAGATGACAATCCTTGGCTCACAGAAATCTAGATAACATATACAGATAACATTCAGGAAGTTAATACAACAGTCCCCCCCATGCATGTGGTTGTAAATATCTGTCATACAAGCCCTGAAAAATGGGGGCTTACATGCAGAAGAGGTACAGCTGGAGGGTGTGCAACCCCAAAGCTATATCAAGGCTGAGGTTTCTTTGTAAAACATAATCAGTTGCAATTTCTGCATCCTCATCATTTGCATGGGCAGTGGGAGACTCACACTCAGTGTGCAAGGCTGGATAGGTCATTACTACTAATACCACACCAACTAAGTGCTTCACCAACGTTAAAAATGTACAAGCAACACAAGAAGTGAAGAAAGTAAGTGCATCCAATCAAAATGGCAATTAAGGGAGGGTAAGGAGAATGTGAGTAATTCAGGACATCAAAGCTAACAACTTGTTCTTGGGGACTGTGTCATGGAATTGTTGATGACCGCAGTTGGTCCGGGCTTGGTTTTCACTTCTCATCAGAAAAGTTATTTGTCATTGAAGCTTTTTTCGGGGTGTGACGCTGGCAGACCAGGTGCCTGCTCAGGCCAAGGCCCCAAGGCCAACTGAACACTGACAAATGCATAGCTGGAAACCAGTCTGGCTCACCTGTGTGTTAGTATTGTTAAAATAGGTATTCGAGTTACAAGAATGTGTTTAGTGCTTGGATTTTATTGAATGCTTGCAGTTGCCGCCTGCATTCATCTCATTTATAACATCTTTATTCCATGTCATAAGATAATATTTATTGTTGGCTCTGTAACTGTAAATCACCAGACAGGAGAGAACTATTAATGAGACTGAAATACAAATTTCCAACAGGAGGTGTTATGCACTGCCCATAAAAAAACGAAGACCCATCAACACCAGACAAACCACTGTGGAACATCAGAGGACAAAAGACTGTGTTAATTACTCTCCCTAATGAAGAGCTGTGCAATTGAATTCCTCCCAACAGCTGAATCTGCAACTCAACACAGAAGAGGGAAGGAATAAAAAGCCCTAACAAGGAGGAATTGTATCTTTTATGCTTCTTGGACTCTGAAGGGCAAGGGTTACTATGCATGAGCAAAAGATCCCCAGGCCTGGGTTAACCCTAAAGGCCGTATCAAGCTTATTTATCATAAAAGCTTCTATTACTTTTTGAAACTTAAGATTGGACACACATTTGTGTGTCTATGTTTACCTGTTTTAACCTTGTAAATAACTATTTCCTTTTTCTAGTTAATAAATCTTTAGATTGTTATAGGATTGGCTACAAATGTTGGCTTTGATGTGAGATCGAAGGTGCAACTGATCTGGGGTAAGTGATTGATCCAGGGAGTTACCTGAATATTGTTGTGATTTTTGGTGGAAGGCAAAAGGCAAGCTTGCCTAGGTGGCAAGATAGATCGGAGTACACAAGGGGACTGTCTGTGGCTCCATGTTAAGGCTGTTAAAATGCCTGAGGAATTTACACTTGATACATGGTTGATGAAATCCAAGTATAGACCTCACAGCCAGTTTGGGGTTTGTGCCCTGCTACTTAACAGTTGTTCTGAGGTTGGTACTCATGCTCATGAACCACTGCAGGACAACTTGACAGAGGAGCAGGGCAGGAAAATCTTTTTGAGTAGCTCTAGACGTGCTATCTATTACTACTATCCAGCCTTCCAGGAGAGCTAATGTAATTAAGTTTTGCTGAAATATCACCACACAAGACATTGTTTGGTGACCATGTCACATAATGTCATGTGTGATAATATCACAGCATCCCATGCAAGGTCATCAAATGGGGGGTATTTTATTGGGAGTAGGGGGAGCAGTTAGCCCCCAGAGCCGCACTTGACTTCCACACCTCCAAAGAGATGTCATTTTTTACCTGAAAGCGTATGTATCGAAGAAGATCAAAATGCTTGGCATACATTCTGAAGTAGTCCATGACTTTGCTGTTGTGCATGTAGTTGGGGTAGTCCTCTGGGATGGGGAAATCACTGTAACCCATCATTTCCTTGGAAGTGTTAATGGTCACAGATTTATAAATACTGGCTTTCCAATTTGTATCACACTCCTATAGGAAACAACAATACCAGGACAGGATTTTCAAATAATTAGTCCGGAGGCAATACAAAAAAGGTTCATCATTCAAGTTTGCTTGACATAAAAACATCCCAAAGTTCAGATGCTTAACTCAACCTATTTCACGAGTCTGAAAATCTAGGCTGCAAATTTTATGAGGAAAGACATGCTTACAACATTTCACCACTTCCAATTCCAGCCCCAGCTGGGACCCAGAAGGGAAGAAGCAATGCAAAAAAGAATGAGCAAACATTTCTAAACCAGTCTGGCTTGGATGTGATGTGTGTGATGTTTTAGAGGGAATGGGAGTTTTGTTTCAATGGACGCTGTTCACCTTTCGCTGTGAATACTACCCTTGGAAATGGAGTGAAACCTGAAGATTTCAGTCAAGATTGTGGGCACCATATTTTTACAATAGAGGGAAAAATTGGAGTCATTGGGAGAATTTGTCAATAGCTGAACAGGAATTTATGTCGTCCCCCACCCCCTCCATTATATAAGAATTCTGAAAACTCCTTATATCATTCTTGACAAAAATAGTCATTCAAACCCCCCTCCCCCAAATCCAATCTTACAGGGGTAGTACTCAAAAGGACTTAAACCACTACAGGTGAAAGTCAGGAATTTTCAAGCTCACATGTATCCTGTGGGATTTGAAATTCCCCTCAAAACTATGCCTTCCTGAAAGTAAAGAGCAATATTGTTCACCAGGGCTTCCAGCTGATAGATACTAAATATTCCAAACAATTTGGCTGTGCTATATTACTGTCTCAGAAATCTTATTCAACCAGTTGGTACCTACTGTATTTCATGTAGAATATACTTACAATGATCACTTTTAGAATGAAATCAAGACAAATGTTTTGTTTTAGCTAGAGTTTTCTAGATTGTAAAAGTCATTTGCAGCTCTCCAAAGCACAGGAAAACAGAAAAAGGGCCCATTACGTAGTGGAAACCAATATCTCTGGATATAAATTACATTCCTAGTTATTGTTCACGTTTTAAGAGGTGATCTGATCTCCATGTTTGGAGCTGAGAAGGAATGTCTCCTGGGGCATACTGACAGGACATGGATACTTGCGACTTTTCACTTTCATTCAAGGATCTCAGTGTTTCATGACCATTAAAAAATAAAATCTCATATCACTCCTGGAAGGTAGGGAAATATTATCCTCATTGTTAAAGAGGAGTACAAAAGAATAGCACAAGTATGAAGGGACAAAATCAGAAAAGGCACAAAATGCGTTACATATAGCAAGGGGCATAAAAGGCAACAAGAAAAGGTTCTTTAAATACACTAGGAGCAAGAGAAAGATGAAGGAAAATGTAGGTTCTCTACTTAGTGAGGAAAGATTGCTAATAACTGATGACATCAAAATGGTTGAGGCGTCCAATTCCTATTTTGCTTCAGTCTTTGCTAAAAAGGTTAATGGTGACCAGATATTCAAAACGATTATCATCATCAAGGGGGAAGGAATGCAAGCTGAAACAGGGAAAGAACGGGATAAAGAATATTTCAATAAAGTTACATGTTGTCTAGTCAGCAGGGCCTAATTGAGTTCATTCAAGGGTACTTAAGGAACTAGTTGAAGCAATCTCAGAACCATTAGCAATTATCTTTCAGAACTCATGGAGCACAGGTCAGGTCCCAGAGGACTGGAGAAGCACAAATGTAGTACCTATCTTTAAAAAGGGAAACAAAGATGACCTTGGGAATTATAGACTGGTCAGCCTACCTTTGATATCAAGAAAGATAGTGGAATAAATGTTTAAACAATCAATTTGTGAGCATCTAGAGGATAATAGGGTTATAAGGAATAGCCAGCATGGATTTCTCAAGAACAAATCATACCAAACCAACTTAATTTTCACCTTTAACATGATTACTGGCTTAGCAGATAGGGGGCAAGCATAGTCATGATATATCTTGATTTTAGTAAGGCTTTTGACTCAGTCTCACTTGACATTCTCATAAGCAACCTAGGGAAATGTGATAGAAATTAAATTGCTATGAAGTGGGTGCTCAACTGGTTGAAGGACCACACTCACAGAGAAGTTATCAATGGTGTGCTGTCAAACTTGGAGGGTCTATCTAGTGAGATCTTTCCAGGGTCAGTCCTGGCTCTGGTATTATTCAATATTTTTATTAATGACTACAATAACAGAGTGGATAGTATGCTTATAAAATTTGCAGATGTCATCAAACTGGGAGGGGTGAAAGCACTTTGAAGGACATGAGTAGAATTCAACATGATCTTGACAAATTGGAGAATTGGTCTGAAATTAACAAGATGAAATTCAATAAAGACAAATACAAGGTACTTCATTTAGGATGGAAATACCAAATGGCAAACTACAAAGTAGAGAATAACTGGCTAGGTGGTAATACTGCTGAAAAGGATCTAGGGTTCACAAATTGAATATGAGTCAACAATGTGATGCAGCTGTGAAAAAAAAATCTAATATTCTGGAATGTATTAACAGGAGTGCCATAAGTAAGTAAGTCTTACTGTACTTGGCATTGGTGAGGACTCAGTTGTCGTAGTGTGGCCAATTCTGGGCACCACATGTTAGGAAAAATATGCCCAAATTGGGGAGAATCCAGAGGAGAGGAAACAAAAACGATCAGTGGTTTAGAAAACCTGACCTGTGAGGAAAGATTTAAAAAACTGGTCATGTTTAGTCTTGAGAAAAGTCGACTGGGGGGGGACATAATAACAGCCTTCAAATATGTTAAGGGCTGTTATAAAGAAGACATGGAGCAATTGTTCTCCATGTCCCCTGAAGGTAGGACAAGCTGTAATGGACTTAGATCTGCTGAAAGAGAAATTTAAGTTAGATAGTAGGAAAAACTGTCTAACTATAAGTGTACTTAAGTGCTGGAATAGGCTTTCAATGGAGGTTGTGGAATCCCTATCATTAGAGTTTTTAAGAAAGTGTTGGACAAACACCTGTCGGGGATGATCTAGGTTTACTTGATCCTGCCTCAGCAAAAGGGGCTGGACTTGATGACCTCTTAAGGTCCCTTCCAACCTGACATTTCTATGATTCTATTATTGTAACTTGTGGGGAAATGGAGGCAAAGCATAATCACACAGAAAATGTGCGAGAGAGCAGGGATCTAAACTCCAACATCCTGACTCCCATGCCTATGCTCTAGCCACATGGCCCTCCTAGGTTAATACCAATAAGGTATGCATTAGAGTTTGCTGGAAAGTGCTTTTTCTCCTTCCTGCTTCCCATGACACTTTCACAACAAATCATTTAGTGAATGTGATAGGGTGAAGCACCTAGAAAGCAAGGAGTGAGGGAAAGAGCTGATTGGCTGGATGGGCTGTCAATCACCCAGAGAGACCAGGTGGAGACTTCCCTATTGCCTGAAAAGGATTCTGGGTGGTGAAGCCCTCTGTAAAACTCCCTGTCTTCCAGCTGGGAGTCAGAGTTGCAGGGGGAAGTGTCATCTGGAGGAAGCTGGGCCTGCTGGAGTTGTGTTATGGAAGGCATTCCTGGTGGTGCTCCTTCCCCCTGCCCTTTTTAATTTAAAATCAACCCTGGTATTTTTTTTAAATCCCTTTGAACTCCATCTCACTGCTTCATCCTTGCCATTGATCACCACCACAGTGAAACCCCCAATTTTCCTTTGAAAAACCATATTGATAGAAAATGTTTGACCAGCCCTAGTAGGCATCCCTTACTCAATTCACTTTCCGTAATGGCATGGTTCTTAGGCATTGGTGGATCTCCCTTATCCCCAGAATCCTCTCTTCCCTCCTCTATTTATGATATTAAAAAGGTATATGCCGAGAAAAGTCATGCAGCAAGCAGTCTCCTGTGTATGGGAAGCCCACTCTGATTTGAGGAATAACACTGCTGTGTATATTGCCCCATGGAGAATAGGCATATTTCAATGTAGTCAGCAATCTCACTGCTCATTTCTATTTGGGGACATGTCTAGTTGTGCAGGAAGAACTGGAGTATTCAGAAGCCCTTGGCTTACTATGCTGTCTATAATGCAAGACCCTGGAGACAAACTCAACTCACCTGGAACCGCCACAGTCCCCCGATGTCTTCACTTCTCTCAAAGCATGTTGGCTGGAGTCCTTCATCTAAACAGCATTTAAGGGCTGTTAGGCCACTGGCCCCTGCTCCAATAACTGCAACTCTTTTTGCCATAGCTTTCTGTGCTAGGGAGGATAAAGCAGAGTCAATCCATCCCTGAGTAGTTCAGCTTCCATTCTCATCATCCAAGCCCAGTCTTCACACGGCCTTACCTGAGTTTGCCAATGGAGGGCTGTAGCAACAACAGGCTTTTCAGGACTTCAGTCAAATATTTTAATTAATATTTAATTAAAGTCCCTTTGATTAAGGTTGTTTTTACCTCATTGCCATTTGAGCAGAGAAAACCAATTTGGGGTAGTTTAAAAACTTTTATTCAAGAACATAAACAGCTAGAAGGTTAACTCATTTCATACGCTTCCCTGAAGTACTAAACAACATGAGAATTAGATTGAGATTACAATGTTCAATCTGGTATTTAGCTGCAACACTCTGAGCACCTTTTCCAGACCTGAAGAAGAGCTCAGTGTAGCTTGAAAGCTTCTCTCTCTCAGCCAACAGAAGTTGGTCCAATAAAAGATATTACCTCACCCACCTTGTCTCTCTAATATAAATCAAGCTAGCCAATTCAAGGAGTTAACAATAACACAAACTACAAGTGGTTAGCTAAAGGGAGACTAATAGGAGAACAGCAATTGGTCAAATATGAGTACAATCAGTGCATGAGTACAATCAGCAATCAAATGACAAAGTTAACTTACACCAGTGATTGAAATGGCTTACCTGGTCTTTCTATCTCTGTGCCGTTTACTTAGCAATGTATACTCTCCCTTGCTGGAAAAAATCAGTAAAGGGTTGGAGCTTTCCATATCATGAAAAGCCATCCCAGCGTCTGTGGCAGGAGTCTCAAACATGTGGCCTGCGGGGTTATTTTCTGCAGCCTGCCAGCTCCCCGCGACCCCCAGCATTTACCAAGAGCGGCTCTGGCCTGGTGTGCACTGGGGACAGGGCAGGCTCCCTCCCTCCCTGCCCCCGCGCCGCTCCGGGAAGCGGACAGGACCTGGGGTGGGGGAGCACAGGGGTCTGTGTGTTGCCCTGGCCACTCCTCCAGGTACCTCTCCCAAAGCTCCCATTGGCTGGGAACAGGGAACCGCGGCCAATGGAAACTTCGGGGGAGGTACCTGGAGGAGCGGCCAGGGCAACACACAGACCCCTGTGCCCCCCCACCCCGCAGGTCCCGGACACTTCCCGGAGCAGCGCGGGGGCAGGGCAGGCAGGCAGGGAGCCTGCCCTGCCCCCAGTGCGCGCCGGGCGGACCCACCCCCCGAACCCCTCCTGCACCTGAACCCCTGCCCTGAGCCCCCTGCTGCACCCCACACCCCTCCTGCACCCCGACCCCCTGCCCTAAGCCCTCTGCCGCACCCCTCCTGTACCCCAACCCCCTGCCCTGAGCTGCCTGCCGCACCCTGACCCCCTGCCCCACCCCATATCCCGACCCCCTTCCCTGAGCCCCCTGCCACACTCCGCACACCTCCTGCACCCAACTCCCTGCCCTGAGCCCTCTGCTGCACCCCGCACCCCTCCTGCACCCCAACCCCCTGCCCTGAGCCGCCTGCCACACCCTGCACCCTGACCCCCTGCTGCACCCTGCACCCCTCCTGCCCCCTCTGGGGGCAGGGAGGGGGCGGAGTTGGGGTGGGGATTTCAGGGAAAGGGTTGGAATGGGGGCAGGGAAGGGGTGGGAAAAGGCAGGACAGGGGCGGGGCCTCATGGAAGGGGTGGAGTGGAGGCAGGGCAGGGGCAGCACGGGGGGTGGTTAGTGGTGCGGCCCGCGGGCCAATGTACTAGTCCTCATGTGGCCCTCGTGGTCATTTGAGTTTGAGACCCCTGGTCTGTGGCAAAGTTTGCTTTGAACCTAGGGCAGGGGTTCTCAGGACAAATTTTTTGGTGGCCTCAGAGTGTAGCCACCAACTCTTGCTGGTGGCTACTCTCACACTTTTTCCTAAAATACTTAATTAGCTTTAGGAAAAACAAATAAATATACATGTCCAATTCACTGTAATTTATTTATTGCTAGCTAGTAAATCTGTTGTAAAATGTGATATTAACAAACATAAAAGTAAAGGAGTACTTGTGGCACCTTAGAGACTAACAAATTTATTAGAGCATAAGCTTTCGTGAGCTACAGCTCACTTCATCGGATGCATCCGATGAAGTGAGCTGTAGCTCACGAAAGCTTATGCTCTAATAAATTTGTTAGTCTCTAAGGTGCCACAAGTACTCCTTTTCTTTTTGCGAATACAGACTAACACGGCTGCTACTCTGAAACCAAACATAAAAGTATCACTTTTCACTGAAGACTTACTGATCCCTGGCACATCTGGGGACAAATTAACCTGGACGGGAGAGTGAGGGTAGGCAGTAGGGGCCAGGGGCAATGGAATTTGGGGGGGGCAGATAGTGGGGGACCAGAGTCTGAAGCCCTGTAGCCAGGGGACAGGGATGGAGTCTGAAGCCGGGCAGCCAGAATCTGCCACCCCATCACTCCAGGGGTGAAGCCCAAAGCCTGAGCCCCACTACCCCTGGGAAGGTCGGGAACTTACTAGCTGCCTACTCCTCTAGCATTTTGCCCCAGCTGTCTCCAAAAGGGGGCAAGGCCCAACCCCTGCTTGCAGCCCCAGCAGCCAACATCAAGGCAGTGCATCCAGGAGCAACAGGGAAGGGGAGAGCTGCTGCTTTGTCCCACACCCCCAGTGACAGCCCAGGAGGCTGTGGCTGCAAGAAAAGCTGCTGGTGGAGGCATGCAGCCAAGGTGGCGGCATTTGAGAAATGCTGACCTAGGTAGGGTAACTTATACTATGGGCTTATCTGCATATGCTCTTCCTGTTAAAAAAGAGTCTGTCTTATGCAGGTGGAATCGGTAAAGAAAACAAGATTGTTAAGGTGACTTGCAACAAACTGTAGCAGAATCAGAACTCCAGCCATCTCTGCATGCTGACTGGTCTGTCGATCCAACATGTAGTGTCCTAATTTGCCCAGAGTAGGCCTACTCCTGAAACTGGTTTACCACCAGGCTGGTATGAACAGCCATCTATATAAGCCAGGGGGTACTTCTCACACATTCCTTATCCTAATAGAAGTGTCTGGTCTATGTTGCAGGCAGTTCTGAGAAGTTGCTTCCTCTCCTCCGAGGGTCTGCTCTGCAGCCATGAACTTCAGCTAACCCCTGTGCAGTTAGCAATTTCTTGCTTCTGGTGCAGTACCTCTCTCAGGGCATTCCCTACAGAGCTAATGTCCAGGTTACAACACAAGTTCTGGAAACTGTTCCACTCTATCTTATCACTATCCAGAAATCTAGTGGACTGGTGGAAAGTTGCTAACATAACTCTTTCTCCACCAACATGTTCCTGAAAATTTTGGACAGCGCAGACAGTAGCAAGCAAAGCCTCATCAGGATCTGATTACTTCCTCTTACTCCACTGAAGTTTTTGCTGGCTTAAACTGTCACTCTGTCGTCAATATCATGTTTTTGGTGCAGTACAGTGACTGCCACACTAGTCAGTGGGACCCACTTCAGTGTTTCCCCTCTCTCAGGATAAGCTAGGCATGGAGCCTGGGATATCCTTTTCTTGAACTCCTTCAACTGCTTCTTCCTATTCTCGCCACCAAATCCACAGTGTTTTTCAGTGGTTCTCAAACTTTTTTTTTCATGGACCACTTGAAAATTGCTGAGGGTCTTGGCGGACCACTTAGTGATCTTTCTAAATGTTGTTTGTACCATTAGCTAACTATTATAAAGCTCTTTGGATAAAAGCACTATATAAAAAATCTTATTAATAATAATTAACAGGTTTTTTATTTTACAGATAAAAGACCACAACTCATATTTTAATATCAGTAGTCTTACCTTTCTAATGCAACCTTTCTAAGTCTTACCTTTCTAACCCACCACGGCAGCCCCGGGGCTGGGAAGTGGGGGGGTCTCTGCTTCTCTCCCCCACCGCAGCAGCCCCTGATCTGGGACTGGGAAGGATGGAGGTCTCTCCCCTGCCACAGAGCCACAGAGCTGGGGCTGGGAAGGAGGGGGGTCTCTCCCCCGTCACAGCAGCCACAGAGCTGAGGCTGGGAAGGAGGGCCATCTCTCCCCAGAGCCGCAGCCCTGGAGCTGGGGAAAGTCGCCTCTTTCTCTGGCCACCGCAGCCCTGCACATCCCAAATTCCCCCCACCCCTCTTCTCACCCCACTACCCCCTCCCACCTGCCCCTTATTCCCCCCCAAGGCCACCACCTCCCCTTATATGTCCGTCTTCTCCAGGGTCCAGGCACCTAATTAGTGGAGCCACGCCTGCACAGCTCTGCTAATTAGGTGGGTGGCTCTTCATTCTCTCGTGTGTAGCCACCCAGGCACGCACCTTGGAGGGAACTATCGGCGGACCGCCTGAATGGAGCTTGCGGACCACTGGTGGTCCATGAACCACAGTTTGAGAATCTCTGTATCTTTCTGCAACAGGATAAGAAGAGGCTGAACAATTTCTGAGTACTCACTAATCAACTGCCTAGAGTAATTACGGACGCCCAGAAATCTTTAACTCTATGAAAGTTGCTGGGGATTTTATTTCCTGAATTGCCTGTACCCTGTTGACTTGTGGCCTAATATCTTCCGGACTTAACTCTATTCTTAGGTATCACACCCTTTTCCTGCATCAATGTCCTCTAGGCAACAAAATCTTAGCTCCACCCTGTCCTGAAACAACATGTATCTTCTTTCTTTGCAATGTTTTTTTCCAGGAAAGGGTCTTGAGCAGCATGCCATCTACATATATCATATGGTATAGCTTCGTGCAGAAGCAAGTTATATTCTTCAGGGGCATTAGAGTACCCGAAGATGCACCTTTTCCAGGTGAACTCTTGGTGACTGAATGAAAAGACCTATTTATATTGATCACCTGGATCTGTTTTTAGCATCCAAAACACATTTGCTATATCCAGAGCAGAGAAGATTTTTGCCTCAGACACAAGAGCTTTCCTCTGATCTGTGTACCCCATTGGTCACTGGGATAATGTATTAATTTATTAAGCTGTCTAGAGTCTACCATGAGCTGCCAGTCCCACTGGGTTTTACAATAGGCCAGATTGGGCTATTAAAGATGGAATTACACTCTTAGAAAGGAAAATAATATATGTGTGTATCTAATGTCTTTTGCATAAACTCATAAATGGCCAATGTATTCTATACTGCCTTATGAAAACGGGGCGCTCATGGTTCTGTGGTGATCTTAACTTCCTGTAGGCTAGTTTCTCCAGTCACAAGAGTCCTTTGCAGAGATTTCACAGAATACTGTCGATAGCTATGTCAACTCTTCCTTCTGCCAATCATTCTCTAGAGCATATGTCCATTGTACCTTTCCCTCTACTTATTGTTCTAAGACCAAGGGTGGGTGACTGCGCTCTTTTTCCATTGCACTGATTTTCAGAAGTGTGTGTGTGTGTGTGTGTGTGTGTGTGTGTGTGTGTGGAGGGGGGGTTGATTAAGAAATATTTTCCTGAAAGCATCATGCCATCCCTCCTCATATCACGACTTGTTACTACACCTACACCTTCTGGGCTAGCATGACAATTTGCCTCATGGTGGTTTTATCTGGCTCTATAATCTACTCTATTCTTTCTCTGATATAGGCTGGTAACTATTCCAGATATAAAATTGTCTCAGATGGGAGGGCTGGTCCAGATCCACAGCACCACTACATTTGAAACAAACCCATTTCATCACTGGATAAAAGGACTTGGGGGTGTCATCCTTATGCAACCTAGGCTTGTAAACCAAAGTCGTGTGGCTCATCACCTGTGCATAATAATTGGTGAGCTCAAGGCATGATTTTTCAAAATTTTGGTTGATGTCTGGGGATAGTGTTTCCAACCAGACTCTGGGGTTTGTAGTTCAAGTCCTCTTTAGAAATCTCATTATATCATTTTCTGAAACACCTTCAACATTTGCTAAGAAAGTGTTAACTATAGTGATATGCTCATGAAGTCGAGCTCCCTTCATATGGGGGCAAGATTCTCAAAGTCTGTTTAGCTTCTTCAAACAATTCCTATTTATCTAGACCTTAAGGCCCGGGAGGACCATCCCCAGAAAGAGTTCTCTCTACCTCAGGAACCTCCGGGGCACTGGGGAGTCTAGGTGCTGCCAAGAATCTTCCTAACCTACACTTAAGAGTAACCCTTTCTGAAAATAACTCATGATTTTCATCACCCACCCTTCTGATTTTCATCACCCACTCCCTCTGAGAGCCTTGACCACTTTATCTATTTCTACGTATAGGCTGTCTACATCTTTTGCTAGGCCTCGAGCTTTTTTCTTCTCAGAGTTTAGCATCTCTCTTTCCTTTGACAAATTCTCCAATTCTCTGTTCAGTATGGTGGAACCACAAGCAATACACAAGGATCTATCTTCCTAGGATACAATGCTTGCCACTGCATCTTTCAGGATTTGGCTGAGGGTCTCTTGCAAACTGATTGAAATCTTGTCTTTCCCATTGTGACTTGCTAACCTCTCTCCCTAGCTAGATGGTCTAGAAGGTAGGAAGCTACCTCGGCTTCATGTTCTATATGAATTGGTGGACTCATCTTTAGGGACTGGAATTAATTCACTTTATCACAATGTGGTGTTTGAAGTAGGACACTAGGTGGAAGAACAACTGAAAAACTTAGCTCACCATTTGATTCTTCCAGGTGTGGTGACCAGAGGCCTTCTTCTGGCGTGCCGTTGGGCAACAGGTCTTCCTCTGAGAGGACAGGGAGAAAGTTCAGCTTCTCCACAATCTGAAACAAAGCTTTCCTGCAGGCGAATGTAAAAAATACAAAGGGAAGTTTTTCATCTCACAACTTTATCAAAACTCTTAGGGAATCTTCTATTCCAGACTTCTGTGTCTGGTTTGATTGAACCGTGTGCCCCTGCCCCCCCTCCCACTTTCGGCACTCTCACCAGGGAGTTTCACTTCCTTACAGGGTGAGCTTTAGGAACACAGTGATCTGAAGGCAACTTCTTCTTTTCTCACTCACTGAGCAACTTTCAGCTTGGAGCTTATTAACTCTTTACCAAACTGTTTATCTTAGAGAGAGGGGTCACAGGTACACTTATCAAAGACACCTTTACGCACCTTGAAAGGATGTCTCTCCTAATGACTGATACAGTATCCTGTCAATGATGCCAATTTGTAATAATGGGGTTTTTGAAACTTGAGTCAAATGTTTTATTAATATTTAATTAAAAGTTCCTTTAACTAAAGAGGTTTTTGCCTCATCACTATTTGAACAGAGAAATCTTATTTGGGGTGGTTTGATAACTTATTTGAGAACATAAACAACTAAAAGGTTAGCTAATTTCTTATACTTCCCTGAAGTACTAAATAATATGAAAATTAGATTGAAATTACAATATAAATCAAGTTAGTCAAATCAAGGCATTAATTATACAAATTAGAACTGGTTAACTAAAAAGAGAATAATTTGAAACCAGCAACTGGTCAAATCATTGCATGAGTGGAGATCTGGAGCTCCACGGGGGAACTGAAGAGGGGACATACGCACCCCCCCGAATGATCTCATAAGGCCCCAAATTCTTGTCAGAAAGGCCAAAAGGCGGACACTATGTGCATCCTTTATATAAATTATAAATCTCAGCAAAATAGTGACTTTTTAAAAACTCTTACAATCCAAGACTTTCCAGGGGTCTAACTAGTCCATGGATACCTGGAAGGTTGTTTATTTTTTAAATGGTGACATCCAGGGCCCCCAGAATACTCACTTGCCCTCCAAATAATGGGCCCCTAGAGTCAGCCCATGAGCACACTCAATAATTAAATCACAAAGTTAACATGCAGCAGTGATAGAATGGTTAATTAGGCCTTGTGCAAACTTTCAGTGGCATGTAGGATACATGC
This sequence comes from Dermochelys coriacea, assembly GCF_009764565.3. NCBI lineage: Eukaryota > Metazoa > Chordata > Testudines > Dermochelyidae > Dermochelys > Dermochelys coriacea. Next base: position 46,686,094 of record NC_050075.1, read on the forward strand.
AGCTACATGCTGCAGTGAAAGGCTCCGGCAGTGGGGAAAAGCTCCAGCAGCAGGGAAAGGCTCCAGCAGTGGGGAAGCAACAGGACACTACACTGCTAAAAGTAGCCATGTAGATGTGGGTGGCACTGCTTGGGCATGTAGAAAGCCATGTAGGGTACATACCCTAGGATTTTGGCATTCTCTAGTCACAAAAGCAGTGCCTCATTGTCTACACTGCTATGTATACCTATGCAGGGGAGGGTGGGCGTGCACTGTCTGTACTCTACATGCCACTGTAAGTGCGGACCTACACTCAGTCTTTCTATCTCTATGCAGGTTTCAGAGTGGTAGCCGTGTTAGTCTGTATCAGCAGAAAGAACGAGGAGTACTTGTGGCACCTTAGAGACTAACAAATTTATTTGAGCATAAGCTTTCGTGGGCTAAAGCCCACTTCATCTGATGTATTGGATGAAGTGGGCTTTAGCCCACAAAAGCTTATCTCTATGCAGTTTACTTATCTACTTCTACTTTTCCTTGTGGAAACAATAGGTTAAGGTTTGGATCTTTACGATCCCCCAGTGAAATTTAGTGATCTGTGGCAAGGTTTGCTTTGAATCTAGGTTAATTAATGCCCAATGGCAACTTATACTATGGGCTTATGTGCATGTGCTATTTCTGCCCATCCGCCTACCCACCTTATGAAGACTCAGACAAGTCTTTTCTCTCAGGTATCTCTACACAAGAATTCAAATAACCTGCTAAGGAAACCAAAAGAAGAAATTTACTTAGAAAGAGAAAATGGATCGGCTTTTCAGCTTGCTTGGTCTGTGGAGCCTCAGAGTCAGTCAGGAACTGCAGTGTAGGAACCGAGTGATGTCTTCTGCCTGAGATACCGTCACACAAGTGGGTGTTGTCCTCCGGTCAACCGGCTGGTCTGCGATGTCTTTGTCTCTACTTTCCCTGAGAAAGAAGTAGGCGTATCAATCACCTGGCTGTTGTCGTGGTGACCTCGGGAGAAGCACACTTTCTTCCTCATTTGACTGGTCTTTTATTGATGAAACTCAGACTGGTATCATCCCACAATACCCCTCTGGTGATCTGCTCATCGAATCAGGGGCACACAGGTTTCACACCCGAACTGTGTCATCCAATCCTGATCAAGTGAGGTCAGTCTGACATTTGGTCCACGCTTGGGACCCCCCTTCCTAGTGTACTAGTTCTTTGTCACATCCACAATCCGTGTGTTTTTGTCAAGCAAGCAATATTAGGGGAATAAGAGGAGGTCATGACTCTACCAAAGTAACCTCTTCCGCATGGCTTCTTGACTGTTAGGGTCTGATGCTTTCCTGGTCATAAACTTATGACCCATTGTCCTTTTACTTAGAAAGGTTGTTCCCTACCCATTCACACATCTCACATTCACATTTCCTCAAGGCCTATGAGACTTCATGACCACAGTAACAAATTACGGAACTGTCACCCTGTCTGGAAAACTGTGAAAAGTTGTTTCACTCTATCACAGCTCAAAGTCAAATAGCTTCAAAACTTCTTGTTAAATCTATTAACATAAACTTATCAAAATGTGGCAAAATTTATACTTAATGTCTATATTACCATAGGCCTATATGTCCTACTCCTTCCCCTACCTTCACTGATGGAATAAGGAGGCTACTTTGAGAATTTCTTATTACATCAGACGATCCTTACACAAGATAAACTTCAAACACAACACATTAGTATTTCAAATTGCATGATTAATTTCTCATTCTTAAACTAATAGTTAGTCTAACACTTAATTATAAAGTTATTAGTAACAATTAAACAACTGACAACACTAGAGCAATGTAATTATATAATATCCGGTGTTAATTTTATCTCATCTGATGGTAAAAAGACAAGAGATGGTAAAAAGTTTGTCAAGAGAAAAAGCAAAGACTGAATGGGTTTGACTTTGCAACATCATCGAGATGTTGCGTATGAAAGATAAGGAATCCTGGAGGTCGACTCTGATGCCCAGTTTACAACAAGCTGCCACCAAGCACGGTCTGTGCATCCTCTAGTCAGCTTTGCCGTGTTTGCAAGAGAAGTTGACACCAGCTCGTCCAGTAAAGAATCAGAATGGCAGCTTCAGCCCGAATCTACAGGGCCAGTTGCTTGTGCAATTGGTCAGCTAGATTATTTCCTTGTGCAACAGGATCCTGCTCCTTAGAATGATCTTTCCCAGTACATTGTCAGGTTTGCTTCTTGCATTAAACCTCTATTAACAAAATGTGTATAATTTCCTTGCCATGAGCCCTTTTCATGTCACACTTTTTCCATTCAGCTAATTATGCTAAAAATGTCTCATGTAGGTGGAACTGGAACAGACAACTAGCCTGTTAAGGAAGTGACTTTCAACAAACTGTAGTGGAATCAGAACTCCAGCCATCTCTGCATGCTGACTAGTCTGTCGGCCCAGCGTGTATTGAGTGTCAGGGACTGTGCCCTGCAAGGCCGGCTCCAGGCGCCAGCGAACCAAGCACATGCTTGCAGGGGCAAATGTAAAGGGACGGCAGGACGTCGGGCTCTGAGGTGGCAATCTGCCCTTGGTGGGTGGCGGGAATTCAGCGGCCGCACCTTCACTCCGCCTCTGTGTTCGGTGGGCAGGATTCCGCCTCCCCATTCGGCAGCAAGTTGGTTTGTTTTTTTTTTTGTTGCTTGGGGCGGCAAAAACGCTGGAGCCGGCCCTGGTGCCCTGATTCGCCCATACCAAGCCTACTCCTACAATTGGCTTACCACCAGACTGGTATGAACAACTGTCAATATAAGCTATAGGACATTTTTCATAGATTCCTTATCATAATAGAAGTGTCTGGTCAACGTTGCAGGCAGATCAGACATGAGGGTGTCACTTCCTCTCCTCCGAGGGTCTGCTGTGCAGCCATGGACTTCAGTTAACCCCTGTGCCATTAGCCATCAAACTTCAGCTCACCCTATGCCACTAGCAGTTTCTTGCTTCTGGTGAAGTGGATCTCTAAGGGCTAACGTCTGGGTTCCAATACAACTTCTGGAAACCTTTCCCCTCTATTTTATAACTAACCAGAATACTCATAGGCTAGTGGCAGGTTTCTACTACAACTCTTTCTCCTCCAACATATTCAGAGGCATCATTTGCTATGGGATGGGGATGGGGGTTAGTTACCCTCCCCCCAGACCTTGGTTTGCCTGCCCCAGACTTTCATATCTCCTTGCCAGCTGGTTCTGAAAGGTTTCCCAGGGCTGCAAAGCCGGGGCTCCTAATTGTTGCATTGTCAGTGCAGTGCCCCTATCCCTGCCAGCCAGCCAGTGATCAGTGGTTGCAGCTTGGGCTGGAGCTGAGTGTGGAGTAAGCCAGGCCCCAATCTCTGATCTCAACCAGCAATCAATGAGAGATGCACATCTATGGCCCTCCATCCCCACCTCCCTGAAAAGGACTGACCTGCCACTTCCCCAGCTCTCCTCTGGGATGGGCCTGGCCTGCTAACCTGCCATGAGCAGCTACAGCCTCACTGGAGATGCAGAAGTGGAGAAGCCGATGCATCTTTGCCCCCTCGCCCCTGAATTTTTCTGAATCATAGAATCATAGAATATGAGGGTTGGAAGGGACCTCAGGAGGTCATCTAGCCCAACCCCCTGCTCAGAGCAGGACCAATCCCCAACTAAATCATCCCTGACCTTAAAAACTTCTAAGAAAGGAGATTCCACCACCTCCCTAGGTAATGCATTCCAGTGTTTCACCACCCTCTTAGTGAAAAACTTTTTCCTAATATCCAACCTAAACCTCCCCCAGTGCAACTTGAGACCATTACTCCTTGTTCTGTCATTTGCTACCACTGAGAACGGTATAGATCCATCCTCTTTGGAACCCCCTTTCAGGTAGTTGAAAGCAGCTATCAAATCCCCCCTCATTCTTCTCTTCTGCAGACTAAACAATCCCAGTTCCCTCAACCTCTACTGATAACTCATGTGTTCCAGTCCCCTAATCATTTTTGTTGCCCTCCGCTGGACGCTTTCCAATTTTTTCACATCCTTCTTGTAGTGTGGGGCCCAAAACTGGACACAGTACTCCAGATGAGGCCTCAGCAATGTCGAATAGAGGGGAACGATCACGTCCCTTGATCTGCTGGCAGTGCCCCTACTTATACATCTCAAAATGCCATTGGTCTTCTTGGCAACAACGGCACACTGTTGACTCATATCCAGCTTCTCGTCCACTGTAACCCCTAGGTCCTTTTCTGCAGAACTGCTGCCTAGCCATTCAGTCCCTAGTCTGTAGTGGTGCATGGGATTCTTCCGTCCTAAGTGCAGGACTCTGCACTTGTCCTTGTTGAACCTCATCAGATTTATTTTGGTCCAGTTCTCTAATTTGTCTAGGTCCCTCTGTATCCTATCCCTACCCTCCAGTGTATCTACCTCTCCTCCCAGTTTAGTGTCATCTGCAAACTTGCTGAGGGTGCAATCCACACCATCTTCCAGATCATTAATGAAGATATTGAACAAAACCGGCCCGAGGACCGACCCTTGGGGCACTCCACTTGATACTGGCTGCCAAATAGACATGGAGCCATTGATCACTACCCATTGAGGCCGACAATCTAGCCAGCTTTCTATCCACCTTATAGTCCATTCATTCAGCCCATACTTCTTTAACTTGCTGGCAAGAATACTGTGGGAGACTGTGTCAAAAGCTGAGCTAAAGTCAAGGAATAACACATCCACTGCTTTCCCCTCATCCACAGAGCCAGTTATCTCGTCATAGAAGGCAATTAGATTAGATTAGAAATGATGCCCTTAAAAATAACCCTGAAAAAGTTGGACAGCCCAGGCAGCCGCAATCTCATAATCCAAACAAGAAAAGGAGTACTTGTGGCACCTTAGAGAATAACAAGTTTATTTGAGCATAAGCTTTCATGAGCTACAGCTCACTTCATCGGATGCATTTGGTGGAAGTGCCACAAGTACTCCTTTTCTTTTTTGCGAATACAGACTAACACGGCTGCTACTCTGAAACCTGTTGTAATCCAAATACTTCCTCTCGACTTCAAGGATGTTCTTGCTGGCATAAGCAATTACTTTCTCTTCAGTTTCATGCTTTAGGTACAGTACAGAACTGACACAGCAGTTGGTGTGATCCACTTCAGTAAGAAAGGGTTTCCCTCTCTTGGAACCTGGCAGGCAAACCTGGGATATACTTTTCTTTTAAACTCCTTCCCTGCTTCTTCCTGTTCTTCCTCCAACTCCATGGCGTATTTTTCTGCAACGGCTAGGAAGTAGCTGAACAATTTCTGAGAACTCACTAAGAGACTCCTAGAGAACTTCTCAGCGCTTTTAAAGTTTTGGGGCATTTTATTTCTTGTAGTTCATTCTCTGCAATCATCATCAGTGTCCACTCTTCATATCGCCTTATGCAAGATTGCCAACAAGGGTCTGTAATACTAATAAGGTTTTCAGGACTTGAGTCAAATGTTTTATTATTATCTAATTAAAAAGTCCCTTTAATTAAGGTTGTTTTTACCTTACCGTCATTTGAGTGGAGAAAACCAATTTGGGCTATTTTTATAACTTTTATTCAAGAGCATAAACAACTAGAAGGTTAACTAATTTCGTACATTTCCCTGAAGTACTAAACAAGATGAAAATTCAATTGAAATTACAATGTAAATCAAACTTCTCAATTCAAGGAGTTAACAATAATACAAATTAGAATCAGTTAGCTACAAGGAGAACCATTTGAAACCAACAATTTGTCAAACCATTGTATGAGCAGTATCAGTAATCAAATCACAAATGATTGAATGGCTTACTTAGTCTTTTTATCTTTATGCATCTTACTTAGCAGCTTATACTTTCCCTGGTGGAAATGAGGGGTTAAGAACTGGACCTTTAGTGAGCTGTGGCAAGGTTTGCTTAGAACCTAGGTTAATGACAATTAGCAACCTATATATGGGCTTTAGAGTAGCAGCCGTCTTAGTCTGTATTCGCAAAAAGAAAAGGAGTACTTGTGGCACCTTAGAGACTAACAAATTTATTTGAGCATAAGCTTTCATGAGCTACAGCTCAGAAGTGAGCTGTAGCTCATGAAAGCTTATGCTCAAATAAATTTGTTAGTCTCTAAGGTGCCACAAGTACTCCTTTTCTTTTTATATATGGGCTTATGTGCAGATGCTATTATTGGTACCACACACACACGCACGTGCATCCCCTCCCCACAAAAGGCTAGGACAAGACTTTCCCTACACAGGTATGCAAATCCCTACACAGGTATGCAAATATCCCATCAAGGAAACAAAAAGAAGATAATTAAAAGAGAAAAAGGTTCTGCTCTTCAGCTTGCTTGGTCTTTGGAACCTCAGAGTTGGTCATGAACTGCATTCTAGGGTACCAGGCGATGTCTTCTGGCTGAGGTACCATCATGCTAGAGGGCATCATCCTTCCAGTCAACTGGCCAGTCTACAATGTCTTTGTCTCTACTTTCTGTGGGAGGGAAAGTAGGAGTATCAGCCATCTGGCTGTAGTCCAGGTGACCTCGGGCAGAGCACACTTTCTTCCTCGTTTATCTGGTCTTTTATGGATGAAACTCAGGCTGGTATCATTCCATAAGACCTCCCTGTTAATCTTCTCACCGAATCAGGAGATCCCAGGTTCCGCACCCCAACTGCATCATCCAATCCTGATCAAGTGAGGTCAGTCTGACTTTTGGTCCACTCATAGGACCCTCCTTCCTAGGGTACTGGTTCTTTGTCACGTTCACGAGTCCATGATTTTTTCTCAAGCAAGCAATATTAGGGGAATAACAGGTCATGACTCCACCAAAACAATCTTAACCCTCCTTATTTGGGTGAACAGTCAAGGCTCCTAAATGGCTTCTTGACTACTAGGGCCTGGTACTTTTCCAGGTCATAACTTATGACCCATTGTCCTGTTACTTAGAAAGAGTGTTCTCTACCCATTTACACTTTTCATGTTCACACTTTCTCAAAGTCTACAAAACCTCATGACCACAGTTAGAAATTACAGAACTGTCACCCTGTCTGGAAAATTGGGGAAGTGCATGAAAGGTTCTTTCACTCTATCAAAACTCAGACCCAAGCTGCTTCCAAACTACTTGTTAAATCCATTAACAAACTTATTTAAATATGGCAAATTAAAGTTTGTATGTGATGTCTACATTACTATTGGCCCATATGGCCTACAGGTCTCCATTATAGCTACTTATACAATCCTCTTTCTTATGAAAGGGACAATTCACCATTAGGAACTGGAGAGAGAATTCATTTCACTTAGACCTTCATACAGCACTGAACACTCAGCTTTGGGTATCAACCTGGGTCAGATTCAGACAGCTGCATAAGAGAGAACTGTTGTCTAGCTTTTACTACTTGCTTTCAGCCTTGATCACATACAGCATCTGTGTTGCTTTAACAAGTTTTACATCACACAACAAAAGCAAATCCTTTTAGTGGATCAAACCTCTCAATTTAAAATATTTCTGACACTTGGCCCTTATTTTAAGCCTTTTTGGCAATGTATTTTCTCTAAAGTACATAAATTGTAAGATATTCTTGCTGTATGTTATACAATCTCAATCAAAGAGCTGTATTCCGTTGCTTTCTGGGGCTGCACATACTACACAGAACCATAATGGGTCAGATCCGTAGCTGGTGTCAATGTGCATAGCTCCATTGATTTCCAATGGAGCCAAGTTATTTATACTAGCTGAGGATATGGCCAAATGGAGTAAATAAGTGAAGTTTCCCCATGTAACCAACAGCAGAATTTGGCCCCATATTTCCATTATTAAAGTTCTCTGGATTGTGACTGTAACCGATGTCTGTATATAGATGTAAATAGTTAATGGACGAAGTATGAGTAGGATGGTGTGCAAGAATATGTAGTATTGTCCTGGTTTTGTAGGACCAATAAAACTTGGTCTGATGAATGGCTAATGGTTTCCTCTGCATCTCTGTACCTCAGCTCTTACCAGGGGAAGTGGTGGCAGTGGGAGGAGGTGTGGGATATTACTGTGCTCCTGATATTCCCAGCAGTCAGATAGCTGTTAGCAGGAAATGTATTTTACGTTCTCCATTGCAGCTGTGGCTCCCTGATTCTTAGGCTGAGAGCTGCTCTGACTTAATGTCTTGATCATCTCACAATTGTAGGCCACCTCTCACACTTGTCCAGCCATCAAAAACCCAACAGTCTCTAGCTGCCAAGGCCTCCTTGTCACAGGACATCCTGCACTTGTAACTGATGTAGGTCCAGCTCCCCTGGGCCAGGCCCAGGCCCAGAACAATTGACCCAGTTGGGATATCTATAGGGGTGGGGCTGTAACCAGGGCTTTAAAGGGTCAGAGAGCCCTGGGAGAGGGAACTGGCAGAGAGCTAGGAAGCTGCGGGAAGCCAGATTGCAAGAGTCTCCTGGGAGGGAGACAGTGAAAATCTAGAATGTAAAGGGTGAGCAGAGGAACTGTTTGTGCTCCTTTAAGTTTGGGCAGTAAACCTGCCTATAAGAGACTGTAGGCTTGGCCATGAGTCCTTAGCAAGCTGAGGAGAAGCCCTGCCTTGTGCCATGTGGTGGCAAATGTGGGCATAACGTCCGGCTGCTGATGCAAAGGGAGACCGAGGAGAATCATTGGTGCCAAGGAAAAAGAACATGAAAGCCAAAATATTGACTGACCTCACCAAGGTCAAGGGATTAAGAGGATGGAGGAGGTGATCTGCCCATTGGCAATGATGCAGCAGCAGACGCCCACGCAGCAGGAGACTGCTTCTATTCCTGCCACCGCTGTAACAAAGCTACAGAGCCAGCCTATGTTCCTGCAGTTGATGGAGAGCCATAATGGGCACAATTCTCTACTCAACGGCATGGCAAGAGGCCCCCTTCCAGCAGCTGGTGGGGCTGCAGAAGTGGTTGGGCCAATGGCCTCAATGGAAAATAGCTGGTGATGGAGAGGGAAGCCCAAGCAGGCTAGTCACTGGCCTGGTGTGGCCTTCTTTCATACCTTCAAGATAGTGGTATGAGCAGTAGCATGGGAGGAATCTACTTGGGTGGCCCGCATAGCGCTGTTTCTGATGGGGAGATGCATGTCTACCCCACGGCAGAGGTTGATCTGGGAGTCCGAGGTCAGAGAACTCAGCTACACGCTGGGGTAGTCAAGAATCTGCCACGGCCAGTGATCTTGGGGAGAGACTGGCTGGGTTTCCAAGCCCTGATGCAGGTAAGAGTAGAACAGCTGCCTAAGACAGGAGAGGACCAATGGGCAATTGGAAAAGGAATGGAAGGAGCTGAAAGACCTCAACCATCTACAGAGCTTATGGGAAAAAGCTAAAAGGTATCAACAAGAGCTAGAGGACATAAGCTCCTCCCAGCAGAAGAGAATCAACTGATTGATAGGATGGGAATAAGAATTAACATTGGTTAAGTGCAGGCAGAGTGGAATACAGCAGTGCTTAATGTTGATGTGAGCCAACAGTCTGAAAGAGCTCTCACCTGCTGTCTATTGATAAACTGGGAGGAAAGACTTCAGGGTCAGGCTATTTGCAGAGACACACCTACTTCGCCTAGATGATCAGGAGACAGACCTGGTTTGCTAAAGTGATAGATTTTGGCTGTTTTGGGTTAAATTTCACTTAAGTCCCAGATGCAGGGGTAATGAATGTTATCACCTCATTGTATGACTGCAGAGCACTTGGCCTGGTTTTAATATGCCCAGACTGAAAGTGTGTAACCCAACTGGCAATGTGATCCCTTGCTTTCACCAAAAGAATGTCATGTAACATCTCTGCTGAAAGCCTGTGTCAGACTGATCAACATAGAACTTGTGAGCTGTATGTAAAGAAACTTTGTGAGGAGTTGTGTATATATACATATTAAGAGCTATGTTGTCTAGTCTAGGGCATGTCATTAAAGACAGGTTACTCAAAGGAAGCATATTCTCCAAACACGAGGTGGGAGACACTTAATGTCCTGGTGGACCATTGTGTTTCTTGCAATAGAAGTCTATTAGCATTCCGAGTCAAATGCTAAGAAAGAGCTTGCAAGGATTTCAGAAGGAAATGAATTGGAAGAGATAAACAGTGAGCAGGGAACATGATTTTCAGTTGAGCATCAAAGGGCTAGTCTGGTACATCTGGGGTGCAGCAGAACCCCTCAGGTATCATTTAATCTGTGAGGACAAGTTACCAGCGGGTTGGAGTTTACAAAGAAATCTTTGCCAGTCTGGTTGAAAATACTGGGAGAAGGACTTGGGTAAGCAAGCCTGTAGGAGACAGGGAAATGTCTTGTGAGCTGAGTTAAGGATCTAGCAAGCATATTATGATTTTTTATATGCAACCATTTGTTTCCAATATTCTTACTTATTTGAATCTCTGTTCTTTGAGAACAAACATTGTTTTCACTCTACCTAGAAGTACTGCAGACTAAATGGAGCAGCGATCCCAAGCTGAATCCTGTAAGCTGGTGTGTGTGCTATTCCTTTGGGAACAGAGGATCTGAGAGCTCTGGGAGTGTTCAGTGGATCAGGATCTGGGCACTCCTGATAACGCTTGGAGGACTTGGGTTGGCTAGCCTGTATGGAGAGCGCAAGGCCTGGCAGACTTGTGTTGCCAGAGGATGGTGGTTTCAGGGAGCTGACCCACAGCAGGCACAGACAAGACTCCCTCAAACGCAGCGCAGATGGTGTCAAGGTGCCCCACAGCCCTGGGAAGTGGCACAGGCCGTCACCCCAAGTTTAATTTCACTTGTCAAACGGGGCTAGTGAGGCTAAATCCAAGAGACAGTCAAGATGGGTGAGGACAGTTGTTCCTATGTGGTGGTGTGGACTGTATTTAAAGGATCTTAGATACAATCTGACTCTGTGTGATACTTTTTTGGGGGGGGCAGGGGGACATCACCTGCAGTGTCCGGGGGTGAGTTGCTACTCCCTGCTGGCCATGGGAGGGAGCCCTGTGAGCCCACCTGGTGAAACTCTCCCCAGCCACCAGCTGCTTGGCAACACAGCCTCTGCTCCGGGTTCCAAGGCCACCTAGTAATGAGCACACCCCATTTTGTTACACTCAACCAGTCCCCTCTCTTCTGGGCATCCACAATGCTCACCAAGCTGCTGTCTCTGTGGAGATAATGCAGCCCAGTTCACCGGCTGCACCACAAGGCATCACTCTCCTCAGCACCAGGCACTGCGTCAGGTTTATAGTAAAATGGAATTGAAGTTTATTTAACAGAGAGTGAGGTAAAGATTTAAATAAAAGCAAGTAAAAGGATATGGAAACATCAGGTTACGGGTAAAAGAAAAACATCAGACAACCTACAACCTATGCTTTGTCTAATTGGGTATTTTTGAGAAGTTTCTTATGGTGGGATCCACTTTTCATGAGACATCCCAGCTGATATAGTCCCCTCCTGTAGCGGATAAACCACTAGGGCCAACCTTCTGTATACAATCCTCCACTATTGTTTCCTGGCCAGTGGCCCCTTCTTCCAAGAACACTTGTGGGGTCCTTTTGTCCTTGTAAGTCTCCAGCCTGCATTTACTCCAGCCAGTAAACCAAGGCTGTCTCTACAGGCATTTGTTGTTCTTCTCACGTTGATGGGTCGGTGATCTGGCTCCCGCTCCTCACGTGGTAGGTTTCACTCCCAACAATTCTGGAACCCAATGTCCTCCTAAATGCTACTAACATCTCACAATAGCCGTCACAATCAGCTAGACCGTAGCTTTTGCACAACCCCCTTCGGTGGAATATTGAAAAAGTGGTTGGACACGGATATCCCTGCCAAGGCAAGTCTGTGTTGCACCCTCCTCGTACAGTGTTTAAAGGCAGGTGATTGGACTCAACTGGGAGCCCTCGTTTCTGCTCAGCCATCAGCAGAGCTAAAGTCACTGATAAGCCAGTCTACGGGGCTGAGCCTTACAGCAGTTGGGGGGACAGTGCTCCGGCAATAAACAATGCAGAAGAAGTGGCAGCAGGGAGGTTCTCCACTCCCCAATGAAATCACTAAGGGCTGGAACCTCAGAACACGGCATTGCAACTAAAGGTGGCAGCAGCGAGCAGCAGCAGAGGCATCACCCAGCCATCCCACCCCCAGGCAGGAGGAGAACCCAGCTGAACACACCCGGGATTCCGATGACAATCCACCATGTCTGGGGTGTAGCAGAGGGAAAAGGGGAGTGATGTGTAAAAAGCACTTTTGCACTGCAAGGTGGGAAACTGAGGCAAAGGACTACTGCCTAGGATACTGAGGGGGCCGGCATTTTATTTCGTGTTGGCATATATTGTTTTGGTGTTTTCCCAAATTAATACTCTGTCCACTTTCTCTTAATAAAAGCTTTCTTGTTATAGCCAGGCTCACCACTTGTGAGTGGGGAAGTATTGCCTCTTAGATGTGCACAGTGGTGGGGTTTAGTTTCCATAGTTTCTGGGTGGGTGCACGAGCCACTTTTGTTTTGTATTGTTAAGAGGAACCCCTCGATATTGCTGCTGACATCACCTGGCTAAGACCAGTGTCTGGTTTTGGACTGAAACACCTGGTCGAAAAGGGATCCTGGAGGCTCTCGTCAGCACCGCTGACTGGGCCGTTGAGTGTCCTGTTCATGGCACCGCACAGCCACCGTGCCACGCAGCTCCCATGTCGGGAAACAGCCAGCCTGTCCAGCTCCTAGCCTTAGGAGCTTCTGGGGGCGGAGGTGGTCCGGGTGCTGCCCCATCACCCACCCACACGCATAGCTCCCATGGGCTAAGGCAGGGCAGGGGAGGAACTAGTGTGACTCGTGAGCGCTCAGCAGGCCTTTTCCGCAGCTGCCCAGCCCTCTTCTCCTCACACTCCTCATATGGCTGGGTTTGAACTGCGGTGCGTACCCTGTGGTGAACCACAGTCTGTCGGTCACCCCATTGCCGGCACCCAGGAGTTCAAAGTATCTGTATTCATGTCTCCGAGTGCTGGGAAGGGGGCTACACCCCCACTCCCCCATCACTGCATCCCTCCCCATCCCAACCCCCCCCACTCTCATCCCTGAAGCCCTCTCAGTCCCAAACCCCCACACCCCCATCTCCCATCATTGCATCCCTCTTCGTACCAGCCCCTGCTCCCTTCTCCCTCACTACATCCCTCTCCCATCCCACCCCCCACACCTACCCATCCCAGCCCTGTACCCCTTATAGCTCTCTCCCACCCATCCTCTCCACCTCCTAGAGCCACCACCCCCATGTCCCTCACCCCCCCACATCCCTGCACCCCATTTGCCTCCATACACTGCTGCAATCCCATTATGTCCCTGTGCCCCCTACATCCTCATTTACTGTAGCCTTCTGCCTCCCCCTGCATCCCCATCCATCCCCTCCCCTCTCCTTCACCGCCCCCTCTCACCTCCACCCTGCTCTCATCCTTGGCCTCTTTCCCTCCCCATCCTCTCTCCTCCACCCCCACCCCCACCCCCACCCCCACTTTACCCCTCCAGCCCACTCTCCTCCCTTCCCAGCTGGGTGATTTAGGTAGCCCCTGGAAAAGCGTTTGAAAAAGTGTCTCTGTGTAGGCAAGTGTGTGCATGCATGCACTGTATATGTGTAAGAGACTGTGTGTAAGTGTCTTTGTATAGGGAGATGCGTGTATTGCCACATGGGTGTATATCTGTGTGAATAAAATTTGCAGCCTAACTCTTTGACTTTTATTCCTTTTGCTGGCTTGCGCCCAAAAATATGATGGCATAAAATATGTGTTTATTCATTTCATAAGTTTTTAAAAGAGAAGGGAACTCTAAAAGAAATGTATTATTTCTTAAACAGTGAATGTTGTTGACTAGTAACTGAAGAAGAGCCAATGTGCCATACGTTTCTTCCCACCTTTGTCTAGCTACATTAAAAACTCTTTATTGCATACTTTCTCTTTTTATATGTATGTCCAGCACCTACCACCTGATCTTCGTTGGGGTCTCTAGGCATTAAACAATAATTGTAATAATAAATAATGTGGAAGTATATTTGTTAGTGCATGCTAAATGTCTGCACATGAATACACATGTACCTGCATGTAGTTGTAGAAGTCAGTTTCTACAGATTTATTTATATAGTTATCTGGACAGGTGTGCATTTCTGTAGTTGTGCTCTATGGATTTGTATTTGGGCTTCAGGAATGGGATTTTAATGGCCCCATTGCAGCTGTGATAATGTATAGTCTGAATGGAGAGAGGGGCGAAGGGAGTGAGCAGGGGATGGGGCCTTAGGAAAGAGGCAGAGCAGGGGGTATTTGGTTTCCTGGAATTAGAAAGTTGGCAACCTTACACCCGGCTGAAGAGTTACACTGGAGAAGAAGTTGGCCAGGCTCCAGGTAGAGAAAGGAGCCAGGGACCAGAGACTGATGGCAGAGTCAGATCAAAGTACAGTGGTGACCCAGAGACTACTTCACCAGTAGGCCTGGGCCCAGATAAGAGGCCAGGGGTAAAAGCAGTGGTCCTCTTTGGGAAGAGAGATGAAAGACACCTGTTTCATGGGTTCCGTTATGAAGACTGGAGAACTGCCAGAGTGACTAGTGGCCGCAGAATGCAAGATACAGCTGATTCAGTGAGAAAAAAGGATCTGGCTGTGGAACATGAGGCCACAAAGGAAGAGAGGGTGACCAATCCTCTGGTCAGCAAATGTGAGGGAGAACTAGAGACTCTGCTTGCAGAGACCTTGAAGCCCTGGAAAGGAGGAAGTTAGGTGGACTGTGCTCTGGGGAGGGGGTGAGTTTTGAAGCTGGCTTTAAGGACGGAGGGGACAGTGCTGTGCATGAGTTTATATGTAGACTCTTATGTGGTATTTTGGTTTGGGGGTGAGGTGAGAGCAGCCCCCCATGGGGCAGAAACAGCCTGCCTGTGAAAGAGGTGAGGGAGGTATGTCACAGCGGGATGGGCCCTGCAACTGATGTAGATCCAGCTCCCATGTGTCAGAACAGAAGCTGCCAGTTGGGCCAATTAATGGGGTGAGGCTGTACCTGGGGCTATAAAGGGTCAGAGACACCCTCACTGAGAGGGAACTGGCTGGGAGAGAGCTAGAAAGCCGGACTGCCAGAGAGTCCCCTTGGAGGGGAGGAATAAGACACTAAATGACATCTGAGCAGAGAAACTTTTTAAGTTTGGACAAGAAGCCTGCCTAAAAGAGATTGTGTGTATGGCTGAGATCATGTAGCAAGCTCGGAGAGCCCAACCTCATGACACTACCTTTCCCCTGACATCTTCTGTAACACAATGAGTGCAACAGTATGTGGCTCAGTGAAAAATTTGGGGACACTATAAAACAAATTGAATTTAATACTAAAGGTCTCTAAGCCAGACTACTGCACTAATAGTCATTTTCAGATGTAGTTCATTAAAACCCTCTCTTTTTAACCTAAGGATGCTGCTGGTGCAGAGTTTGTTTGCTGCAGACTCTAGATCCAGTGAGCTGTGCAGCACATGAGCCCCTGACAATTGCTAGCTCTACACAAATTGTGTTTGTGGTCTTACATCACCCTATACTTTTTGTAGGGAAAGAACAGCTGAAAAAGCCAAGCAAAAGAGACATTGAGCTTGTCTAGACTAGGAAAGCCTCCAAGAAGTTAACCCATTTTAAGACTGGCTCCACTAAAATCAATGCATCCGATGAAGTGAGCTGTAGCTCACGAAAGCTTATGCTCTAATAAATTTGTTAGTCTCTAAGGTGCCACAAGTACTGCTTTTCTTTTTACTAAAATCATGGAAACTGTCTGGAACACTCTTGTAGGCAAGAGAAAGCCACTTGGACCCTCTAAGTAACCGAGTTGATTGTTAAAATAAACAATTGTTCCAGCCACTCTTCTGCCCTGGGGATATTGCTCCAAAGCAGATAAGGCCAGTATATGCAAGGCTTGTGCAAGGAAAAGGGCTAAGAGTACAGTTGGCCAAAAAAAAAAAAAAAAAAAACACAACCCAAAGCAAAACAAAAAACCAACACAGTAAATACACATTAAGCAGATTGAAATTAAAAGAAACAAAAACTAAAATATTTATTTCAATATTCAAGACATTCTGACAGGCTATGTTGCTGGTTGATTAAGCATGAAGGGGGGCGGGGGGTTGGGTGGTCAGTTTTTATGATTTTACTGAGGTGCCAGTTAGATTTAAAAGCTGAAATCTAGCAAAGTTGGTTTGTCAATTGGGTAAGGGTTACAGCTAATACTGAATGGAATCTAATAGGAAACCCTGAGTCCAGGAGCATTAACTTGGTAATTTTCATGCTGGATGCTTTTCAGGTCAACTTAACTTGTCATGATTTGAGAAACATTGTTCATTTGCTTATTCTTAAGCAACCATTTATTAATTCACCCAGAACCACACTGGTGATTAATTAGTGCACAATTAACAGTTCACCACTCGAGTGTAGACACAACCAATGTTCTAGATGTATACCACACACACACACACACTACAGTTCTGCAAGAAATTATCACAGTCTAGAGTGGAGGTTCAGCAGTTATGCCAAAGAAAAATGCAAATTGCCAAGTTACATTTACTTACGATAGTTAATTTTTAATTCTTTTGTAACTAGCATTTAAGCACACTAAGAATGCACGTATCTTTAAGGGACTTTTAAGAATGTGGTTACTACTGTATGAATGGATTTCTTATGCCAATTTATCTGGACTTAGAGTTAAAATTTAAAATATAGTTCTTTGATGTCTCACTACACAGTGCAGACTTAAGATAATTTAGTTATTTCTATTAAGCAACAGAAAGGGAAATACAATCACTGAAACCAAATCTCAACACTTCTTATCCTTTCCACGTGGCTGGTCCAGGTGTCAGTCACCCTTGACTTATGTCACCATGCCTCAGTGGGTCACAACTGAGAATACCAAATTCAGGACAAGCTGCTGACACACCCCAAAACTGGTGGTTATTCTTCCATGAGATATATCAAACCAGCAACAAAAGTAAACATCTGTCTCACCGCACTGGCTAACAACAAGTCAGAAATGCAGTCTTCTTAAGAATTCCAGTCTTGGATACAACACTGAGACACTAGACTCAATTATGAATAATTATTTAAAACCAGTTTAATCAAACGAAGTGTTGTTCTGATCCCAAAGGACCAGCCGCATACCCACGTCAATATATAACTCAGATCTTACCCAATAATCATGCAGTTGTCAATCCTTTAGTATCTAAAGGTTTATTTATAAAAAGAAAAAAAAGGCAAGAGTTAAAATTTGTTAAAGGAATCAAATATATACAATAAATGCAAAGTTCTTGAATCAGCCTTGTAGCCGTGATGGAATAAACTGCTGGCTTAAGTCTATGGTTACTTCCAAATCGTTGGAAGGCCCTCCGTCCCTTGGTTAGAATGCTCCCATTTGTATAAGTCCATAGTCAAGGGGTTTGAGCACGAAAGAGGCAAAATGGAGATGTTTCCAGGGCTTTTTTTGGCTTCTGCCAAGTGAAGGGGAACCCATTATTCTCACTGTGGAAAATTACAGGTAACTAACAACAAGATGGTGTTTGGAATCACGTGGGCGAGTCACAGGTCCATGCATGCTTCTCTTAGTCATAGTAAAAGCCATCACCCATACTTCAGTTAGAACATTCACAGGAAAGTCCATTAAGTGTAGATAGGTGGACCCCATGGTCCATTGTGAGTCAAGTGTTCTTTTATGGGCCATTCAACTTGAATAGTTCCTTCACAACGTGTTGGGTAAATACCTTGTGGGTGCTACCCAGAAGCAAACACATTTGAAATACAGGTACATAGTTAATATTTATAACTTCAGATACAAACATGAAATATGCATACAAATAGCATAATCATATTCAGCAAATCATAACTTTTCCATGGACCCTTATTTGACATACTTTGTACTAGATCTGTAGTAATGATATAACAGTGGTAGCAACAATGATCTACATGGTCATATTTTAATCAGATAACATCACGTGCCACTGCTTGTTGGGTACAGTCAACTCTCCACTTGCACCTGGTGACCTCTGTTTTATATACTCTAACTTCAGTGCTCACTGGAGAACTGGACACATGCTGAATGAGTACTCAGATTTCAGCTTCCATCAGCATCTAGTAGACAGCGTTGCTGCATAACAAATGGGGGAGAGAAGCAGGAATGTGGCATGCTCAGGGGAGGAGGCGGGGCTGGGGCATGGATCTGGGGAAAGAGTTGGAATAGGGGCAGGGAGGGAGTGGAGTTGGGGTGGGGTCTTTGGGGAAGGGGTTGGCATGGGGGTGGGGCAGGAGTGGGACCTCATGGAAAGGGTGGAGTGAGGGCAGGGCAGGGGTCAGAGGGGGTCGAGCAACAACGGGAAAGAGGGAAAGTCGGCACCTATGGTTGGGATCCCCCCTTAAAGGGATTTTTCCTAATATAAACCAGGGTATAACTTTGGGATCGCTTTCTACATTTCTCCTTCCTTGTGCCAGACAATTCCTACTACATCTAGAGGGCAAGAGTTATTTACAATGAAAAGCCTCAAAATTCCTTACAATCTTCTAAATCTGGAGGACATACTGAATACATTCTTTGATTGTACACAAACATTTCATGTTATTCAGGACTAATAATTGGACAAGAGAGATTATCCATGTACAGAAAGCAGTATATGTGACTCAAGGCAAACAAATGTGCAGATTCTAATTTGCAATGAAAAATTACAGTTTATAATTTGGAGTGAATATGTGGTTTGCATTTCTAGGGGTAAAAGATAGTTTGCCCCATTTGACTTCCCATCTTACAGCCAGTGATTTCTAGTTTGACTAACTTGCAGCTTGCCCACTCATCTCTTGATCCACTCACAATGTGCAATTGCAACGTGCCTTTTCTTTTTGTCCGGTGCTCAGGCAAAAGCCTTATTGCTCTAATTATAGCTGATGTTTCTACTTCTTCCAGGTCAACTTTTCATTTTCAGGCTCCTAAAAAGTTTCAAATGCAGGTGGAGACCCCTTTGGAAATCTTAGTCTGGGGAACCCCAGGGGTCCGTGGACCACAGGTTTAAAACCACTGCTATGGGGCTGATATTAGAAGGTGGCAGTATGGTGACTGCAAACAAGTAGCTGCTATTTTAGCACACTGGAGGCAGTGCAGGAAGTTGTTAACCATGCACAATAGCTGTTTTAAAGTTGGTGAGAAAGGCTTCATTAAGGGCAGACACTCCTCCATGGGCACATTCCCCCTTAGTTAGAAGCTGGATGCTCCTGACTAGTCAATACGGGGTTCTGTTGGGGTCCAAAACTGGTGTGGTGGCTGTATTGAGCACCACTCCGACTCAGATCCAGCCCTGCAGGGATAAGGTAGAGCTGCCAGGAGTAACCCAGACTGGATCTGTGGACTGGATCTCAATACCTTTAATTTTACAGAAGTCAGTGGGAGGGAGAGTGGGAAAACACCATAAGAGGAAGAATCATCGACTGGAGCGAGGCCAAACATCTTTTTGTGAGTTTTATTAAAACTCAGTAAGCCAAAGGCACTGTACCAGCTTAACAGCCACAGTCATTGAAAATTTCTCATATTTGAAGTTGAGTATGTACTCTATATTGTGGACAGTGAAATAATTGGTTATGCTGTACAACTCAATGTTTTATTGCCAATACCAAGGGTGAAGATAGGTGAAAGCAGAAGATCTCATTGTCAGAAGTCCCAATCCTGTACTTATTTTGTGAGATTTAAATATGTATATTAGGCCCTGTGTTATATTGTTTGTTTTAAGGGAAAAACAACAACTCTTTATTTAGTGATGTTAATCTAGCTAGAGCATATTGTAATGGTCCACCTTTGGAGTGTTATTCAATTAAAAGAAATTTCAAACTGCAAGTCATGTGCGTGCGTAAGTAACTGTTGTATGGTAAAGACTGGTGCTGGATTCCTAAGAAAAAAAAGCAAATTATATTATGACTTCCACTTTTTAATCTTTAGAGGGTTCCTGAGAAAATCCAGCAGTAGTCTCTCGGGGGAGATATGAATTAATGATCTGTGCTAGTCAGATAAATGTCTTCTGTAGAATACAATTGGTAAAAACTCAATTTACCTCCCCTCTACGCAGGTTACAGAATGGGCTATTTTGCATAGGAAACAGGGCCAGTTCCAGTGTTTTTGCCACCCCAAGCGGCAAAGGGTAAAAAAAACAAACCAAGCCTGGTTGAGCTGCCGCCGAAGTGCCGCCGAAGACCCAGACATGCCGCCCTGATGACGGACGGAGTGCCGCCCCTTTCTATTGGCCGTCCCAAGCACCTGCTTCCTTCACTGGTGCCTGGAGCTGGCCCTGATAGGAAAGCAGGGCGTCACCCTTGCTTGCTAACTTGGGATATACTTACACTAGTTTAAAACCCACAACAGGAAATGTCTGAGTCTGTAGATCCACACTCTGGCTACACCACTGAAAACAGCTGCTCAGACATTGGGCTTGGGCTGGATCGCAGGCTCTGAAATCCAGGAAGGGAGATGGGTTTCAGATGCTGAGCAGCAATGTCTACACTGCTGTTTTTAGTGCCATAGCATGAGCCCGAATCTGTAGACCTGGGCTCTGAGATGCGCTGCCACAGCTTTTAAATTGCAGCATAGATTCTCGCCTAGATAGATAACAATACTCATTTAGCCATTTTAGTTTCTATTCTCAGGTAGAGGAACTCCTGACAGTGGCTGATCTGTGGGTCCTTAAGGTGACTCACATGATGGGAACTATTTTCCTATTGTCTTTACTTCCTAGGTAGATCTTATTTGTGGATAAAACAGCGGGATGGCTTTTCTAATCTTAACAGTGCCTTAAAGACAAGTGTATCCTTGGAAGTGCAGGGGTGAAAGTAAGCTGGTATGGGCCAGTACGGCGTACCAGTAAAAAGTGGCTACCGGTACCGGCCCGCACTTGGCCAGCGTTAAAGCACCAGAGCCCCAGGCCCTTTAAATCACCGCTGGAGCCCTGGGCAGTGCGGATAAGGCAGTGCAGCTGGGGGACGCGGACCCCCCAGCCCTGCCATTTCCGCACAAGGTGCCCGCCCCTGTACCGGTAAATGTTGAATGTTACTTTCACCCCTGTGGAAGTATGATAAATGTTAGGTACTAAAGAAGTGGGACTTGATGGTCAGAAGT
This sequence comes from Dermochelys coriacea, assembly GCF_009764565.3. Lineage (NCBI taxonomy): Eukaryota > Metazoa > Chordata > Testudines > Dermochelyidae > Dermochelys > Dermochelys coriacea. Next base: position 46,707,157 of record NC_050075.1, read on the forward strand.
GGCATCTGAGCCCATTCGTCACAGAGTCCACTCACCGTAGGTGGCACCTCCCTCCTGGCTGCTCTGTGGAAATTAACAATTTCCAGGTCCTAAAGCTCTTTCTGCTGCTCACTGCATGCCCTGCTCCTGTGCTGTCCGTCCCAGTCAGGATGCTTCTTCTTCGTGACTTGGCCCTCCAGTCAGGTAACTGTGTTTCCCCCTTCCAGGGAATCAAAGTCTTTCTTCATCAGCAGCTGTAGACAGTTTTTTCGTTCACTGCCTCACTTCCCCAGTGGCTAGTAGGGGAACCCTCTAATCAGCATCCAAGGTCTGCATCACCCTGAATCTTTCTGCCTTTTCTCCTAGCCTTTCCAGCACACTCCCGCCCCCCCAAGCTTTGCCAACCCAAACTCCCACCTCCCAGGGAGTAACTGAGGACTAATTTCTTGAGCCCCAAACACACTTCCCTTCCCTCAGAGAGTCACTGAAAACTGCTTCCCTATTCTGCTATCAGCTCCCTGATTTTATAGAAACCCCACTTGTTCCTGCATAGGTGAGCTTCCCCTAATTGGGGCTTTCCTCTCAGCCTTAATTTCCCCAGTTTGCAGACTAATAGTTTAATTGGCCCTTCTGACCTCCATTAACCCCTTCAGGGTGAGCCTGGGGAAACATACCCTATTGCCCCTTTTAAACAGATTCAACATCATCAGGTAGGAACACCTACCCCAACCCACTCTGTGACATACTATGGCACAATCGAGACTTCTGGGGGCCTGCGTCACCCCTGCCATGCAAACTTGGGTGCCTCAGAATGCTTTGTGTAGTAACTCCCCCCTAGGCTTATCACAAATTATCTTACAGTAGTTAGTGATGGACAGGGGAGCTTGAGCTGGGTTGTTCTTGGCATGGTGTGGCCTTCCTCAATACCTTCAAGATAATCATTAGAGCAGCAGGGTGGGAAGAATGCACTTGGGTGGCCTGCATAGCACTGTTCCTGATGAGGAGATACACGTCTGCCCCATAGCAGAGGCTGAGCTGGGAGTCCAAGGCCAGAGAACTCAGCTACATGCTGGGGTAGTCAAGAATCTGCCACGGCCAGTGATCTTGGGGAAGGACTGGCTGGGTTTCCAAGCCCTGATGCAGGGAAGAGTGGAACAGCACTGTAAGGTAAATGAGGACCAATGGCCGATTGGAAAAGGAATTGAAAGAGCTGAAAGCCTTCGACCATTTTCAGAGCTTATGGGATCAGCAAAAAATCTAAAGAGCTGGAGGACATAAGCACCTCCCGGCAGAGAATTATCAACCAATTGATAGGACTGGAACAAGAATTAACATGGATTAAAGTGCAGATGGAGAGTGGAAAACAGCAGTACTTAATGTTGGTGTGAGCCAACAGTCTGAAAGGGCTCTCACCTGCTGTCTATTGATAAACTGGGAGGAAAGACCTCAGGGTCAGGCTATTTGCAGAGACACACCTACTTCGCCTAGATGATCAGCAGACAGACCTGCTTTGCCAAAGTGATAGATTTTGGCTGTTTTGGGTTAAAATTCACTTAAGTCCTGGATGCAGGGGTAATGAATGTTATCACCACATTGTATGACTACAGAGCAGCAGACCTGTATTTAATATGCTCTGACTGACGGGGTGTGACCCCCAGATCTCTTAATGTCAACTGGTACAGGGACTCTGGGATCCTCTGGTTTCACCAAAAGAGCGTCATGTAACATCTCTGCGGAAAGCCCGCTCAGACTAGTCAACATAGGCCTTGTGAGATGCATGTACAGAAAGTTTGTGAGGAGTTGTGTATATACACACACACACACACACACACACACAAAGAGCTATGTTGTCTAGGCCATGTCGTTAAAGACAGGTTACTCAAAGGTATCTATCTAGTGTATCTTGGAACTAACTTCTCCAAACAGGAGGTGGGAGACGCTTATTGTCCTGGTGGACCATTGTGTGTCTTACAATAGAAGTCTATTAGCATTCTGAGTCAAATGCTAAGAAAGAGCTTGCAGCAACTTCAGAAGGAAATGAACAAGATAAACAGTGAGCAGGGAACACGATTTTCAGTTGAGCATCAAAGGGCCAGTCTGGTACATCTGGGGTGCTGCAGAACCTCTTAGGTATCATTCAATCTGTGAGGACAAGCTACCACTTGGGGTTTATGACAGGGGTGGGGTGAGGTGGAATCTTAGCCGGCCCAGTTGAAAATGCTGGGAGAAGGACTTGGGTAAGCAAGCCAGTAGGGGACAGGGAAATGTCTTGTGAGCCGAGTTAAGGCTCTAGCAAGCATATTATGATGTTTTATATGTAACCATTTGTTTCCAATGTTCTTACTTATTTGAATCTGTGTCCTTTGAGAACAAACTGATTTCATTATACCTAGAAATACTGCAAGCTAAGTGGAACAGCGATCCCAAGCTGAATCGTGGAGAGAGAGAGAGAGTGTACGTGTGTGTGCGCGCGCGCGCGCTATTCCTTTGGGAATAGTGGATCTGAGACCTCTGGGAGAGTTTGGCAGATCAGGGGCTGGGCACTTCTCCTGATGCTTGGAGGAGGTTGGCATGTGCCTATAGCTAGCCTGTATGGAGAGTGCAAGGCTTAGGGAAACCTGGCAGGCTTATGTTGCCAGAGGCTGGTGGTTTCAGGGAGTTGACCCACAGAAGGCACAGACAAGATCCCCTCACGCTCAGCACACATGGTGGCGACATGCCCCACAGCCCTGGGAAGTAGCACAGGACGTCACCCTAGGTTTAACCTCACTTGCCAAATAGGGGTAGCAAGGCTAAATCCAAGTGACAGTCAGATGGGTGAGGAGAGTTGTTCCTATGTGATGGTGTGGACCGTGTTTAAAGTATCTTAGACGTGATTTGACCCTCTGTAATACTTTTTTTGGGGGGGGGTCACCTGTGGTGTCCGGGGTAAGTTGCTACCCCTGCCTGCCATGGGAGGGAGCCCTGTGTGCCCACCTGGTGAAACTCTCCCCAGCTACCAGCTACTTGGCAACACAGCCTCTGCTCTGGGCTCCAAGGCCACCTAGTAATGAGCACACCTCATTTTGTTACACTCAACCAGTCCCCTCTCTTCTGGGCATCCACAATGCACACCAAGCTGCTGCCTCTGTGGAGATAATGCAGCCCAGTTCACCGGCTGCACCACAAGGCTTCACTCTCCTCAGCACCAGGTACTGTGTCAGGTTTATAGTAAAATAGAATTGAAGTTTATTTAACAGAGAGTGGGGTAAATATTTAAATCAAAGCAAGTAGAAGGATGTGGAAACATCAGGTTACAGGTAAAAAAAGCATCAGACAACCTACAACCTTTGCTTTGTCTAGTCAGGTATTTTCCAGAGGTTTCTTGTGGTAGGATCCACTTTTCATGAGACACCCCAGCTGACATAGTCCCCTTAACAGATAAGTCACTCAGGCCAACCTTCTGTATACAATCCCTCGCTATTGTTTCTTGGCCCAGAGGCCCCTTCTTCCAAGAACACTCATGGGGTCCTTTTAAGTCTCCAGTCTGCATTTACTCCAGTCACTAAACCAAGGCTGTCTCTATAGGCATTTGTTGTTCTTCCATATTGATGGGTCAGTGATCTGGCTCCCGCTCCTCACGTGGTAGGTTTCACTCCCAACAGTTCTGGAACCCAATGTCCTCCTAAATGCTACTAACATCTCACAATAGCTGTCACAATCAGCTAGACCGTAGCTTTTGCACAACCCCCTTCGGTGGAATATTGAAAAAGTGGTTGGACACGGATATCCCTGCCAAGGCAAGTCTGTGTTGCACCCTCCTTGTACAGTGTTTAAAGGCAGGTGATTGGACTCAACTGGGAACCCTCTTTTCTGCTCAGCCATCAGCAGAGCTAAAGTCACTGATAAGCCGGTCTAGGGGGCTGAGCCTTACAGCAGTTTGGGGGACAGTGCTCCAGCAATAGACAATGCAGAAGAAGTGGCAGCAGGGAGGTTCTCCACTCCCCAATGAAATCACTAAGGGCTAGAACCTCAGAACATGGCATTGCAACTAAAGGTGGCAGCAGCGAGCAGCAGCAGAGGCATCACCCAGCCATCCCACCCCCAGGCAGGAGGAGAACCCACCTGAACACACCCCGGGACTCTGATGACAATCCACCATGTCTGGGATGTAGCAGAGGGAAAAGGGGAGTGACATGTTATGGGCACTTTCACACTGCAAGGTAGGAAACTGAGGCAAAAGACTACTGCCTAAGATACCGGGGGGCAGACATTTTACTTAGTGTTGGTGTATGTTTGAGTCATGGCTGAGGCGTTTTCCCAAATTAATGTTGTGTCCACTTTTCTCTTAATAAAAGCTCTCGTTACACACAGGCTCACCACTTGGGGTTTAGTTTCCCCAGATTTCTGGCAGAGGGTGTGAGCCGCTTCTGTTTCTTATTGTTAAGAGGAACCCCTAGATATTGAACCTCACCTTTCCCGGTGACACCACCCAGCAGAAGAGTTATGCTGGAGCAGGAATTGGCCCGGCTCCAGGTAGAGACAGGAGCCAGGGACCAGAGACTGATGGCAGAGTCAGATCAAAGTACAGTGGTGACCCAGACACTACTTCACTGGTAAGCCTGAATCCAGATAAGAGGTGAGGGGCAAAACCAGTGGTCCTCTGTGGGAGAAGAGATGAAGGACACCTCTTTCATGGGTTCCGTTATGAAGACTGGAGAACTGCCAGAGTGACTAGTGGCCGCAGAATGCAAGATACAGCTGATTCAGTGAGAAAAAAGGATCTGGCTGTGAAACCATGAGGCCACACAGGAAGAGAGGGTGACCGATCCTCTGGTCAGCAAATGTGAGGGAGAACTAGAGACTCTGCTTGCAGAGACCTTGAAGCCCTGGAAAGGAGGAAGTTAGGTGGACTGTGCCCTAGGGAGGGGGTGAGTTTTGAAGCTGGTTTTAAGGATGGAGGGGACAGTGCTGTGCATGAGTTTATATGTAGACTCTTATGTGGTATTTTGGTTTGGGGGGGTGAGGTGAGAGCAGCCCCCCATGGGGCAGAAACAGCCTGCCTGTGAAAGAGGTGGGGGAGGTATGTCACAGCGGGACTGGGCCCTGCAACTTACATAGGTCCAGTTCTCATGCGTCAGAACAGAAGCTGCCAGTTGGGCCAATTAACGGGGTGAGGCTGCACCTGGGGCTATAAAGGATCAGAGACACCCTCACTGAGAGGGAACTTGCTGGGAGAGAGCTAGAAAGCTGGACTGCCAGAGAGTCCCCTTGGAGGGGAGGAATAAGACACTAAATGACATCTGAGCAGAGAAACTTCCTAAGTTGGACAAGTTGCCTGCCTAAAAGAGACTGTGCGTATGGCTGAGAGCATGTAGCAAGCTCGGAGAGCCCAACCTCATCACACTACCTTTCCCCTGACATCTTCTGTAACACAATGACTGCAACAGTTTGTGGCTCAGTGAAAAATATGGGGACACTATAGAACAAATTGAATTTAATACTAAAGGTCTCTAAGCAAGAAATTATCACAGACTAGAGTGGAGGTTCAGCAGCTATGCCAAAGAAAAATGCAAATAGCCAAGTTACATTTACTTATGATTATCAATTTTTAATTCTTTAGTAGCCAGCATTTAAGCACACTAAGAATGCACTTGTCTTTAAGGGACTTTTAAGAGTGTGTACATTTATTACTGTATGAATGGATTTCTTACGCCAATTTATTTGGATTTAAAGTTAAAATCTAAAATGTGGTTCCGTGATGTCTTACTAGACGGTGCAGACTTATTAAGATAATCTAGTTAATTCTTTTAAGGAACAGAAAAGGAAATACAATCATTGAAACCAAATCTTAGCACTTCTTATCCTCTTAACCCTGGGATGGGGGAGAATCCTTTCCATGTGGCTGGTCCAGGTGTCAGTCACCCTTGACCTGCCACTACTTGCTGGGAACAGTCAACTCTCCAGTTGCACCTGGTGACCTCAGTTTTATATACTCTAACTTCAATGCTCGCTGGAGCACTGGACACATTTCTACTGGACATATGTCAAATGAGTACTAGATGCTAACGGAAGATGAAAGCTGAATAGACGGCATTGCTGCATAACTAATTATTCAATCCATATCTTATTGGAAGTTTTTTATGTTTGATTCATTTCTAGGATTGTATTTCACCAATCTCTGCTATCAGTTGGGATCCCCCCTCTAAGGGATTTCTCCTAATATAAACCAGGTCATAACTTTGGGATCACTTTCTACGTTTTTCTTTGTGCCACACAATTCCCACAACTTTTAGAGGGCAAGAATTATTTACAATGTAAACCAACAAAATCCCTTATACTCTTAAATCTGGAGGACATACTAGGTACATTCTTTGATTGTACATAAGCATTTAATGTTATTCAGGATTAGTAATAGAACAAGAGACATTATCCACATACAGAAAGCAGTATATGTGACTCAGGCTAACAAATGTGCAGATTCTAATTTGGGGTGAAAGATTAGAGTTTGTAATTTGGAGTGAAAATATGGTTTGAATTTGTCGGGGTAAAAGGCAGTTTGCCCCATTTGACTTTCAGTCTTACAGCCAGTCATTTCTAATTTGACTAACCTGCAGCTTGCCCACCCATCTCTTGATCCACTCACAATGTGCAATTGCAACACCCCTTTTCTTTTTGTCCGGGGCTCAGCCAAAAGCCTTATTGCTCTAATTACAGCTGCTGTTTCTACTTCCTCCAGGGCAACTTTTCATTTTCAGACTCCAAAAAAGTTTCAAAAGAAGGTGGAGACCCCTTTGGAAATCTTAGACAGTCTGGGGAACCCTGGGGGTCCATGGAGCACAGGTTTAAAACAATTGCTCTAGGGTTGATATAGAAGGTGGCAGTGCGATGGAGAGTGGAAAACACCATAGAGGAAGAACCGTAGACCGGAGGCCAAAGGCACTGTGTAAGCTTAACAGCCACAGTCATTGTCAGTTTCTCGTATTTGAAGTTGAGTACGTACTCTGTGTTGTGGACACTGAAATAATTGGTTATGCTGTACAACTCAATGTTTTATTGCCAATTGCCAATACCAACTGTGAACTTAGGTGAAAGCAAAAGGTCTCCGATTGTCAGAAGTCCCCTTCCCTGTACTTATTTTGTGAGATTTAAATATGTATATTAGTTAGGATTTCGGTCCTGTGTTATATTCTTTGTTTCAAGGAAAAACAACAACTCCTTAGTTACAGGTTTCAGAGTAGCAGCCGTGTTAGTCTGTATTCGCAAAAAGAAAAGGAGTACTTGTGGCACCTTAGAGACTAACAAATTTATTAGAGCATAAGCTTTCGTGAGCTACAGCTCACTTCATCGGATGCATTTGGTGGAAAAAACAGAGGAGAGATTTATATACACACACACAGAGAACATGAAACAATGGGTTTATCATACACACTGTAAGGAGAGTGATCACTTAAGATAAGCCATCACCAACAGCAGGGGTTAACTGCTGGAATTAGCCTACCTGCTTGTCACCATGAAAGGTTCTCCTCCTTTCCCCCCCCTGCTGTTGGTGATGGCTTATCTTAAGTGATCACTCTCCTTACAGTGTGTATGATAAACCCATTGTTTCATGTTCTCTGTGTGTGTGTGTATATAAATCTCTCCTCTGTTTTTTCCACCAAATGCATCCGATGAAGTGAGCTGTAGCTCACGAAAGCTTATGCTCTAATAAATTTGTTAGTCTCTAAGGTGCCACAAGTACTCCTTTTCTTTTTGCGAACTCCTTAGTTAGTGCATGTTGTAATGGTTCATCTTTAGAGTGTTAGTCAGTGAAAAGTATTTTCAAACTGCAAGTTGTGTGCATGTGTAAGTAATTGTTATATGGTAAAGACTGGTGCTGGATTCCTAAGAAAAGAAAATCATATTATAACATCCACTTTTTAATCTTTAGGGGTTCCAGTAGAAAATCCAGCACTAGCCTCTCGGGCAGATATGAATGCATGGTCTGTGCTAATCAGAGAAACGTCTTCTGTAACAGACAATTGGTAAATAAAATTAATTTACCTCTCCTCTATGCAGATTACATAATGGACTGCTTTGCATAGGAAAGCAGGTCATCGCCCTTGCTTGCTAACTTGGGATATGCCTACACTGGTTTAAAACCCACAGCAGGAAATCTCTCAGTCTGTAGATCCACACTCTGGCTACAGCACTGAAAACAGCTGCTCAGACATTGGGCTTGGGCTGGATTGCAGGCTCAGAAATCTGGGAAGAGAGATGGGTTTCTGACGCTGAGCAGCAATAAGAAAAGGAGTACTTGTGGCACCTTAGAGACTAACAAATTTATTAGAGCATAAGCTTTCATGAGCTACAGCTCACTTCATCGGATGCATTTGGTGGAAAAAACAGAGGAGAGATTTATATACACACACACACACACACAGAGAACATGAAACAATGGGTTTATCATACACACTGTAAGGAGAGTGATCACTTAAGATAAGCCATCACCCACAGCAGGGGGGGGAAAAGGAGGAAAACCTTCCATGGTGACAAGCAGGTAGGCTAATTCCAGCAGTTAACAAGAATATCAGAGGAACAGTGGGGGGTGGGGTGGGGGGGAGAAATACCATGGGGAAATAGTTACAGACAGCCCCCCAATCTGAAGCAAATACTCACCAGCAACCACACACCACACAACAGAACCACTAACCCAGGAACCTATCCTTGCAACAAAGCCCGTTGCCAAGTCTGTCCACATATCTATTCAGGGGATACCATCATAGGGCCTAATCACATCAGCCACACTATCAGAGGCTCGTTCACCTGCGCATCTACCAATGTGATATATGCCATCATGTGCCAGCAATGCCCCTCTGCCATGTACATTGGCCAAACTGGACAGTCTCTACGTAAAAGAATGAATGGACACAAATCAGACGTCAAGAATTATAACATTCAAAAACCAGTTGGAGAACACTTCAATCTCTCTGGTCACTCGATCACAGACCTAAGAGTGGCTATACTTCAACAAAAAAGCTTCAAAAACAGACTCCAACGAGAGACTGCTGAATTGGAATTAATTTGCAAACTGGATACAATTAACTTAGGCTTGAATAGAGACTGGGAATGGATGAGTCATTACACAAAGTAAAACTATTTCCCCATGGTATTTCTCCCTCCCCCCCCACCCCCCACTGTTCCTCTGATATTCTTGTTAACTGCTGGAATTAGCCTACCTGCTTGTCACCATGAAAGGTTTTCCTCCTTCCCCCCCCTGCTGTTGGTGATGGCTTATCTTAAGTGATCACTCTCCTTACAGTGTTTATGATAAACCCATTGTTTCATGTTCTCTGTGTGTGTGTGTGTGTATAAATCTCTCCTCTGTTTTTTCCACCAAATGCATCCGATGAAGTGAGCTGTAGCTCACGAAAGCTTATGCTCAAATAAATTTGTTAGTCTCTAAGGTGCCACAAGTACTCCTTTTCTTTTTGCGAATACAGACTAACACGGCTGCTACTCTGAAACCTGAGCAGCAATGCTTACACTGCTGTTTTTAGCACCATAACATAAGCCCGAGTCTTTAGACCTGGACTCTGAGACATGCTGCCACAGCTTTTAAAATGCAGATAGTTAATAATACTCATTTAGCCATTTTAGTTTCTATTCTCTGGGGGAGGAACTCCTGACTGTGGCTAATGTGTGAGTCCTTTAAGTGATTCACATGATGGGAACTATTTTCCTATTGTCTTTACTTCTTAGATAGATCCTATTTGTGGATAAAACAGGGGGATGGCTTTTCTAATCTTAAAAATGCCTTAAAGACAAGTATATCCTTGCAAGTGCAATAAATGTTAGGTACTAAAGAAGTGGCAATTGATGGTCAGAAGTGGCATCTGAGACCCTTCGTCACAGTGTCCACTCACCATAGGTGGCACCTCCTCCTAGCTGCTCCTTGGAAATCAGCTCTTTTCAGGTCCGAGGGCTCCTTCTGCTGCTCATTGCACGCCCTGCTCCCATGCTCTCAGTCTGAGACTCAGAGTGCTCCTTCTTCATGACTTTGCCCCCCAGTCAGGTCACTATGTGCGTTTCCCCCTTGCAGGGGATCAAAGTCTTTCTTTAATGGGTATCTTAGACAGTCTTTTCATTCACTGTCTCACTTCTCTAATGACTGGTAGGGGAAGTGAGCCCCACTCTGTACTCTGGGTTCCAGCTCTGGAACCCTCTAATCAGCAGCCAAGATCTGCACCCCCTGAACCTTACTGCCTTTTCGCTGAGCCTTTTCTTCTCTTTTAGCTCCCTACACCCTACTTTGCCTGCCCAAACTCCCACCTCCTAGGGAGTAACTGAGGACTAATTTCTCAAACTACAAACATGCTTCCCTTCCCCCAGAGAATCACTGAAAACTGCTTCCCTACAACCCTTGTGCTATCAGTTTCCTGGCTTTATAGAAGCCCCACTTGTCCCCGCATTGGTGAGCTTCCCCTAATTGGGACTTTCCTCTCAGCCTTAATTTCCCCCAGCTTGCAGACTAATAGTTTAATTGGCCCCTCTGGCCTCCATTAACCCCTTGTCAATATACCCTATTACCACTTTTAAACAGAGTCAACACCACCAGGTAGGAACACCTACCCCTACCCTGTGATATACTAGGCACAATCCAGACTTGTGGGGGCTTTATCATCTCTGCCCTGCATCCTTGGGTACCTTACAATGCCTTGCTGTAGTAAGTCCCCCCCCCCCCCTTACAGCACACAAGCTACACTGAGTATCTGTGTGTAACTGCAGACTGCCAGCTACACCCTGGCTCTCACCAGCCTTGGCTGTACTGCAGGGTGACTCCCAATACACCCCCAGTCCCAGATCTTCCCCCAGAAATGTATGTCCTACACTGCCCAATCCTCTCCTGGACCATACAAATATATATATATTAAGTCACTTATTCCTTTAAGGGACTAATATGCCAGTTTATTTTAACTAGAGTACCCAGGCATTCCAAGTTATAAAACCACTGGATTAGACAAAACATGTTTATTAACTACAAAGAGATACATTGGGGGTATAAGTAATGAGGCTTAAGAGTCAGAAATGGTTACCAGATAAACAAATGCTTAATACCTACTTAAGAAACTCTCTCTCACCCCAGGCTCCAGCAGATTACTGACCAAATTCTTCTGGTCAGGACCCCTCCCCCAAAGTCCAAAAGCTGTTTCCTTTGCCTTTTCAAGTGCAGAGAATGTGAGGCACCACGGGGGGGGGGGGGGGGTTTGAGAAGAGAGTGTCTTGGGGTGTTTCAGTCCCCACTCTCGAAAAACATTTCCAGCTGAGATCCAGGAGACAAACTATGTGGAAGGATATTCCCTGTTGGGTTTTTTTTCCCCCACCTGTTAGAATTTCCTGTGTTTTCCCTCCCTGCTTGTTGACTGCTGCTTAAATCCAAATTAAGGCTGGCACACAATCCTTCCTCTGTTTAGGACACACCTGCTTTCTGCCTGGGCAGGGTGGTGAGTTTTGGAATATGCATTAACATCATCATACAGGGGAATTGTATAACTGCACAGACTATGTTACCACACATTTTATAAGGACAATACTGACCAACAAGTTATGAGTTTTCAAATGATACCTTAAAACGCATACCTTGTACAAAAATTACTATGATAACATATAAGATGCAAATATAAGGATATACTCCATCACACCACCCTTCTGATTTTCACTTGGATTTGGCATCACTTTGCCCTGCTTAGCAAGTGAGGTTAAAATTAGGGTGAAACCCCCCACCCCCAAGATATATTAAGCAGTTTGGCTAATCTTTAGTCATACAATAAAGATATCATTGAATTATCCCTGCATCCAAGACTAGAGTGAATTTTGACCCCAAACTGATCACTTTAACAAAGTCTGCTGATCACTTAGGCAAAATAGATGTGTCTGTATTTGCACCGTCTGCTCCTGAGGTCTCTTTCCGCAGTTCATCAACAGATGGCAGGAGAGAGCTCATTCAGACCTCTAGTTTAGGAGACAAATAGATCACTCCTGGTTGCCTGTTGAAGAAACTAAACTATCTCACAGAGAATACAACCAGCTGAGTCTGTGGTAAAGACAAGAGTTCAGCTTGGTTATGTGCTGGCAGACTCTGGCCAACAGGACACAGGATGGAGGGGGGAGTCTGGGCATTGCTTGCTTGCTTTTGATCTTTATATTAAAGTGTTTGTAAAATAGGGATGATGTATCATGATCTTAGAGAGATCCTGTTCCATGGAGAGTATGATAGGACACCAGGAAAAAAAAAGATAGAGAATATGGAGAGTTAGACTAGAAGCAACTCAGCCACAGGGCCAGAGCAGTGTGCAGGGTTTAACAGAGTCCCACTTGTTCAACTTAACCTGCATTCAGCATCTCTCTTGACAAATGAAACAGGGCTTTGCTCATTCATGTTATGTTCACAGCATACACAGAAGTTAAAGACAGTCAGATATTCTTGCTAGAAGGTAGAAATCTAACACTACTTTGTTTGTTATAATCCAGAAGAATAACACAATAACCAAAAAGAGAGAGGCAAAGCCAGCTGCTCTTTAAGGCCAAGAGGTACAACTCACATCACCTTGTTCTAGATTGATTCTTTCCAGACTGATCACTTCTAGGCCCAGACCACACACTTCCCTACAGAGACCCTTAGTCTGCAAGCAGGACCAGGAACACCCTGCCCTCCCCCCCCAAGTAATAATTTGCAATTCTAGCCCAGTCCTCAATACATCACAGCTAGCTAATTCAGGCCCCCTATTCCCTCCAGCTAACTCATTCCCTGCTAGCCCCCTTTTACCTTAGCCCTTTTCTCCATGCATAGCGAGAGCCTAGTAGGCAACAAACTTCCTCTAGTAGCATCTTCCTGTTCTGAGGGAAGAGGCAGAATATATACAGACTTCTTTCCCAGAGCTTGTTCTGGTTGGCCAAGAAAGAGGGGAGCATTTCCTCACCCACTCTACAAGACTCCTGGTCCTGGACTCTTAAATACAGACTATTCCCCAGGACTACTTTATTTCTCCTCCTATCTGCATCTGCTATTTTCCTAGACCTTTAGAGACCTCAAAACTCCCCAAATCTTACCATGTCCATGCTATGGAACAGGGGTTGCCCTGCTACCCTTATGGGATCAGATCACCCAAAAGAATTGTCCAGATTAACTGAAGGGATCAGCCAGAAGTTGGGAGATTGGAGGCTGATATCATCTGAATGGTTCAGAGATGCTTTCCACAGAGAAGCAAGTCCCATGACTTTAGTTAGTGGAAATAATAAAAGAGCCAGTATCTGAGCCTTGATATGTATATTGTTAGAGAAAAAAAGTGTGGAGGAAGAATGGTCTGGGCACTGGACAATGGGCAGTGGACAAGAAAGCTGGGAGACCTGGGTTCAGTGCCTGACTCTGCCGTGGACTTCCTGTGTGACCTTGGGCAACACTTAACCTCTCCATGCCTCAGTTCCCCACCTGTACAGTGTAGTATTAGGGTAATACAGTGCTTTGCCTCACAAGGGTGCGGGGTGTCACTGCTTGCCCTGTAACCTTGGGTGCCTCACAATGCTTTGCTATTGTAGCTCCCAGCCTGGGCCATTCACAACCAACGTACGAGCATGCAGATCACTCCCTGAGTGTCTGTGGGCTATCCAGCCCTGGCTCAGCCGCTCTGATCCCAGCAGCCTGTGTACAACCCCACAGCTCCACTCTGGCTCCCACCAGCCTGGGTCATTAGTTGCAGGGTGACCCCAACACACTCCCAGTACCAAATTTTCCCCAAACCACGTGGTCCAGCCCTCTCCTGGGCAGCTCAGAGAAATAATGTTTGTTTGTTCCTCTAAAGACACAAAAACACAGTGTATTAACTTAACTGGGTGTAAATACACCCTTCCCTTAATATCATATGTATATTATCAAAATATACAAGTTGCAAGTCAAACCAAACAAAATATGCTTCTAAAAGTCTAAAACTTAATCTAGCAAGAAACAGGCTTTTGTTCAGGATGGTTTCTCTCATCAGTCTACCTTCTTCCCAGCAATGGCTGATTTTCCTTCAGCCAGGATCTTCCGCAAAAGTACAAGGTGCCCACTTCCTTTGTCTTCTTAGGTGAAAGATCTTTGCCTAAGCAGGTTTCTTCCCTATACTCAGTTCCAGAGATCTCAACCCTCGTACTGGTTGAAGGACCCATCTTTCTCATTTTGCATCTCTTGTGTCTGTCTAGTGATGGATGCCAGACATGGCTTTCCATCTTTACTTATATCTTCCAAAGTTCAAACAACTTGCTTCAAGAGCCAGGATGACTTTGTGCTGTTCTTCCCTTCCCATGGGCTTCCCGTTCTCTATATGGAAATGGGGCTTCCATTGTTTTGATTCTAGCATGCTTGCTTTGCATAGGAGACTGGTAGATAACCATGACATTCCCTCCTGTCTGGGCAGACTCTATCAATGAGTATCCATAGTTCCTTACATAGTGTTAATACATACACTTCCCAAGGATATTAACTACCAGTGTGTCATTAGCTGTCAGAAAAGACCTCTTACTCTACACACTCTTATAATACAATAATATTCTGTACAACCAGTTGATTCAATTGCTTATCTCTGGAGATTTAACCCCGCACTGTCTTTATAGCCCAGTAAACATTTGAAATTGATTCTTCTCAAAAGTAAAACCCAGACCAAGTTTTTCTCTCTTGCTGGGTGCAGATGCCAGGCTATCTTCTCCTCCACTTGTTAGTGTGAGGTTTGCCTCCACTCCTTGTTAGCTTGATGGGCTGGTTTACAGCTTATAGGGGAATTGAGGGACACACACATTCCTTTGTTTAGGACAGATCTGTTTAATACCTGCCCCAACACACCTGGTTTGAACACATTTTAGTTATCATTTCAGCATATGCCCGTAACTCTTAATACCCACCATATATATACATGATGCGATATTATTAATGACCAGTGAGTCATTAGTTTTCAAATGATACCTCACAAGGCATATTTTGTACAAAGATTCATACACCAGGGTCTGAACACAGGGGCACTTAGTGTCGCAGCTCAGCACCGCAGACCATTGTTTGGTCTGTTGCTGAGCTTGGCATAAGAGTGAATGCAGCTGGCTTCTGCCCTCTGGAGCTGCATTCACTTGTGGGAAGGCTGGAGAAGGGCAAGGCTTCTACAAGCCCCTCCCCCAGGGGGCCCAGCTCCCTTGGGAAGTGTGGAGGGGATGTGGCCATATCTCGAAGCTCAACCCCTTTGGGGAAGCTAGCACTACTCTGGGCTCTAATCTCACATAGTTCACACGGCACCTGAAGAAGAGACTTTGAGTCTTTGTTGTCCTCTATCCACTGTAGCTTCTCCATCTGGGCCAGTCTGGACTTGAACGGGTGCTACAACGGGAAATAAATCTTAAAAGGAGATTTATGTAATGATTAAAGCTAATTGGCTTGAATGATGCCTCGGAAGGGAAATGTTTTCTTATTTCAGTCCCAATCTCCTTGGGCACAAGCCTGTTTTTCATAAGGTCAGTAATTGCAAACAGACGGCATAGGATAGAATGAAAGAAGTATGCGCTGGCATTTCAAAGCCCTGTTTTCAATTATGGCCATTTGCAGAGTATTAAGGGGAAATATTTTATACAAGACCACTGCAAAAATAGATTTTGTTTGTCGTTAACTTTGAAACAATGTTTGACTTAAGGGCTGAAATTTCCATCGGCCAGGTCTGGCTTTCACAGCACTGTCCTGATTGGTGGGGAAAGAAGTGGGTCAATATGGCAATGTACTTAAGAGCAGATCTTCCTATATAAGGACTTATTTTCATGCGGGAAATACCCTACTTTTTCCCTGGCCAGATTTCTCTGTGCGTCAGCTTGGAATTGAATCATGGGTTTGTCTCAGACATGAGAAACCCACCCAAAGCAGCTTGTTTTTTTATAGAAATCTGGGCATCTCTGTCCTCAGTTGCCATCTGCTCCAGAAGTGCTATTATATCAGTGTACATGTGGACATGCATCTGTGTACATCAGTGGTCACCAAACTTTTTACCTTGCACCCACCATACCCTTGTCCATGCCACCCCCTGAGCCAGAAACAGGACTGTGGCTCCAGGACTGGGAGGACACAGACAGGGGTAAGGGGGCCGAGGCTGGTGGTGGGGGCCGAGGCTGGCAGCTGGGACTCTGGGCATGAGAGCAGGGCCCTGGGCATGGGGCCGGCAGCTAGGGCACTGGGTGCAAGGCATGGGGCCGGCAGCCGGGGCCAGGTCCAGGAGCAGTGCTGGGTGGCACTTCCTCCCCACCCCCTATGGGGGCTGTCGCCCCAGCCATGTTCCTCCAAATGTTCCGCCATACCCCCTGTGATAAGTGAAGAGGTGGGAGGGAGCTCCCTTTTATGGACACCCAGCCAGCCAGTTAGCTATAAAATCCCTCTTGGTTGCTGTTCTCTACTTGCTTTACCTGTAAAGGGTTAAAAAGTCTGACTGCATGCACAGGTAAAAGGAAGTGAGTGGGCACCTGGCCAAAAGAGCCAATGGGAAGGCTAGAACTTTTTAAAATTGAAACAAGACTCCCCTTTTGTCTGTGTGTGGTTGTTCTCCCGGAAAGCAGGGACAGGGCTGGACTATGCTGTAAGAGCTTGCGCCGGGTATGGAAAATCATTAAATCATACCTAGAAACTACTCATTTGAAACCTCCGATATGTAAGTAGATCAGGAAATGTCTAGGAAGACATGATTAGGTTTATCCCTTTTATTTCTTTAAGGCTTGTGGACTTCCCTGTGCTAACTGCCAAATGCTTTTATTTTGCTTGTAACCATTAAGCTGGACTTCTAGAAAACAATTCTTGATGTTTAATTATTATATTCGCTCTTTTTAAATCTATCAATAGTCTAAGTTCCAGATGTATTTTCTTTCTTTTTGTTTTTAATAAAATTTACCTTTTTTAAGAACAGGATTAGGATTTTTGTGTCCTAAGAGGTTTGTGCATGTTGTTTCATTAGCTGGTGGCAACAGCTGATTTCCTTTGTTTTTCTTTCTCATCTCTTCCCTGGAGGGGGAGGGGGTGAAAGGGCTTGAGAGCATCCCACAGGGAGAAATTCCCAAGTGCTCCTTCCTGGTTATTGGTTTTTTTTGCACTTGGGTGGTGGCAGCATCTACCCATCCAAGGTCAGAGAGAAGCTGTAACCTTGGGAGTTTAATACAAGTCTGGAGTGGCCAGTATTAATGTTTAGAATCCTTGCAGGCCTCCACCTTCTGCACTCAAAGTGCCAGAGTGGGGAATCAGCCTTGACACCCCCTAAGGGGTGTGCCCCACAGTTTGGGGACCTCTCATGTAAATGGATGCACACAGAATCATAGAATCGTAGGACTGGAAGGGACCTTGAGAGGTCTTCAAGTTCAGTCCCATGCGCTCAAGGCAGGACTAAGTATTATCTAGACCAGGGGTCCCCAATGTGGTGACTGCAGGCGCCATGGTGCCTACCGGGGCATTTTTGTGCACCCGCAGGACATGCCACCACCGAAATGCCGCTGAGAAGTATTGCCGTTTCTCAGCGGCATTTTGGTGGCGGCGATTATTGCTGCTGCTGCTTTTCGGCGGCGGCATTTTAGCGGTGGGTGTGTGGCACCCGCCACAGTCTTCTGGGAATAGCAATATGCTATTCCCACAAGAAAGGTTGGGGACCACTGATCTAGACCATCCCTAACAGATGTTTGTGTAACCTCCTCTTAAAAACCTCCAGTGATGGAGATTCCACAACCTCCCTAGGCAATTTATTCCAGTGCTTAACTACCCTCAAGGGTATGTATACTTGTGTATCTGTAGATATGTACACAAGTGGGCACATCTGTTCAACCAGATCCTTTTCCTTCTCTATCTCTTCTAATTTCTGTCTTTTCAAAGTCTCATCCCATTACTTTTTTTTTTTTGTAGCCCTCACCCATTTCTTGATGACATGAGCCTTTTGTCAGCACCGTTGTGCCAGGACCCTTTAATCCAGCTCATCCTCTCATGGGCCACCCAGTTGCATGTCTTCTGCCCATTGCTACACATTTCCCCACCTGCAGTCAACTAATGGACAGTGTGAACAAGATGAGACCCAGCACCAATCTCTGTGGCTCTGCACCTTTCTCCTGCCAGTTGCTTTCTGGCCTTCTGTTACCTGCCACATCTCTCAGCCCAATCTGCACCTGCCCATTTCTTCATGCTGAGTTTCTCATCAGGGGAAGAATTGCAGTGGGCTGCCATGCAGGACGGTCTAGGGTGAGGCCTCAGTTGAGACCTTCATTCACCACTGAACTAACAGCTCCTTTCCACCTTCAGTGCTTACATTTGATGAGTTAGCATTGGCTGTTCATTGCAGCGGATGTGCACTCAAGCAAAGCCTCACACCGCTATCTCTTAGCCCCTTGCTTGCGGATGAGTGGAGTGGCATCCACAGACTCCATCTAGCCCCACCTATGGTAGAAACAACTCAAGTCCTGGGAGGGAGCATATGTGTCCTAATAGAAAAGTCCTAGAGCAGTGAATAGCGATGAAACCAATAGGGTCCTACAAAAATTACTCTAAATACCTATAGAACTGAATAGTGAACAAGAGAACCTTGCCATAGTTTTTTTCAGCTATCCTATAAGAATTCTGTAGCGGGGATATATTTCTCCAATCAATTTTATAGGATGATTTAGAACAAAAACCAATGCAGTGGAAAAATGAAGGATTTCTATGGAAATCAGTAGAGCTTTCCCACAGGGATATGCTTTATGAAAAGGGAATTTCGTAAGGCTTAAGTGTTCAAAAACAACTCTTGATTTTGGGTGCCCAATGTGAGCCACTCCAAAGAGGCCTGATTTTCAGAAGGTGGGTGCTCAGCACTTTCTTAAAATCTGGCCCCTTTGAGGTGTCTCAGATTGGGCACATGTAATCAATAGTGACTTGGAGAACCTGGGCCATTCATGATTCCAGGATGTGGAGGAGCACACTGGGGGTCGGGGGAAGGAAATAGAAGGTACCAAGCAGCAAAGAGAGTTGCACAGAGTCCAAGTTTCCATTTAAAGTGGCTGGAGAGACCCAGGCCAATGGTGTAAGTAGACGCTTCTCTTTTGTCCCTAAGCCCTTGTCCCGCTGAGCAGTTGAGATGGAAAAGACACCACGCCCTAGGTTTCAGCCAGACAATTTAGTGACAAAGCCAGGGAGTGACGGCTTGGAAGATGTTTTGTGCAGCGGGAGGAGAGAATAAGGGACGAGGCCCTCTGCAGGAGCAGTGTGCTCTTGCCTCAGAAAAGCGGGACAGTGTGAATGAAATGGAGTCCAAGAGCATAGAGCACCTTTGGGATCTGGCACACAGAGCACAGATGGCCTCTCCAGGCCACAGCTGGAGAACATTGGTATGGGGGTGATGAGAGAGCTTGCAGTACCCACGTTGCACCAGACTGTTGATACATAAAGGAGACTGGTCCCTAACATCTGTAAATGCAACATTTTTTACCAGGGCTAAATTCACTCGTGATCACAGTCAGGGTCTTCTTGCCAGTATCACAGGGGGACAAGAACAAGGCAGCCCCATTGCCATCATATTCAGGAGAAATTAAGTATGAGAATGTTTGGGGTGCATTCTGCCTTCATTTAGCCCTGTGCACCTTCCCCTGTAGTCAGGGGAGCTTCACAGCCATCCGTAGATTAGGACAGTCCATATATCTGTGTAAAAATAAATCTCCTGGTGCCAGCGGTGCTTGCTCTTCTCCCTTGAGTGACAAGAGATCTTGAGCAAGAGACAATCATCGTGGGAGGAAGGATAGGGTAGAGATTAAGGACCTACTCAGGGCCTCCTGTTGCTGCTATAGACTTTGCACATTACCTTGTGCATGACAGGAGGAGTGGGATTTTTCAAAGCACCTAAGTGAGTTAGAAGCACATTGACTTTCTAGGGGACTTGTGCTCCTAAATCTTCTAAGGATTCCACTGCTAGTCTCTCTGTGCCCCAATTCCCCAGCTGTAAAACTAAAATGATAAACATTCCTTTGGCTGTTTGGACTGTGAACTCTTTGGGGAAGATTGTCTCTTACTGTATTATTACCCTGCTATGATGCAAAAGGAGTATTGGGCGTTGTTCCAGGTTGAAGAAGAAATTGGTGTTGGAGGCCAGTGTTTCTGTTGATAAAGTTCTGTTTATTTGCAAATATGCACAAAGTCCTGTTTTCCTGAACACAAGAAGAATAAAACAACAAGAGACAGTATCTTTGCACACAGTTCAAGTCCCTTTCCAGTCAGCACTTAGCCCAAAAGCTCTCTCTCTTAGTTTTTCTCAGGGCCACATTCCCAGTGTGTGTCCTGTCTATCCTTGGCTTTTTTGGCTGTTTCGATCTCTGCTCTGGTGCTTCTGCCTCTTTCTCACACACAGCTGCCCCAATCACTGCATTTATAATCAGTCTCCATGGAAATCCCTTAGCCAGCATGGCCCAGTCACTGGTTTCACTCAACTAACATAGGGGCATTTAATGGTTCTGTCATTTAGCCTGAATGGGTGATTCTTAGTACACCCATTGATCCCATAGCTCTGTAATCTATGCAGCCACAAGCACCTCTCAGCATAACAATATGTGCAGCACCTGGCACAACAGAGCTCTGATTTCAGGCAGGGCCTTTAAGTCTTATCCTAGCATTAATGACAACATGGGAATGAACCGCTCTATGCTGTAGTTTGAAGAGTGATTCTCCACTAAGGTCCGGCTTACAAGCCCTCTAGGCTTCAGTGGTGGACGTCACCAGTTTTAACCAGAAGACCACGAGAAAAGATTTCTTTGTGCTGTTTACAAAAGCCAAGGACATATTTTCCTTTTGGAAATACCACAAAAAGGATGTTTCTCATGGATATTCAGAAGGATGTGTCCGCCTTTGAGAGTAGCAGAGCACTGGGGGGTGAAGCTGGGAGCTATAATGCAAGACACAAAGGACCAAGTATGACCAGATGTTTTTTTTTGGCAGCTCCACATCTCAGAGTGAGGGAGCCACAGCACCAGCTCAGATTTGAGTTTGCGAGATAAAGTCAAAGAGCTACATTTGTAGTAGTTCCTGAGGATTGTAGGCCTCTGAAAGGCACGTTTGTGTAGCCAATACAATATGAAGACCCAGGTAGCTTTCCAGAAAACCACTTCTCTCTGAGTACGTGGAAGAGCCATAAGTGGAGCACCTTCTCTTATATGCACCATGCTAAACATCATCATCAGCAAGTGCTCACTCGGTTATGTGGAATGGGTGAAGAATTGCAGCTGATAGAGCAGGAAGAAGCTATCACCTACAGCATAGGCTCCCCCCTATGAACAACAGTTCTTAGGAGAAGTAAAGAATACGCTAGCCATTGGCAACTACCAAGGAATATAATTACACAAGCTAGAATTTGGAGAGGACCCCCCTGTGTCTTGTGAAAAATGCCCTGGGGTCTTCAGTGATGGCAGCTGATTACCTCTCACCCTCCAGCACCTTGGGCCTATATGCTGGGGCAGTGGTTCACCACTGATGGAGAAGGAAGACTGTCATTCATTGAGTTGCCAGCACTTCTTCAGCCACCCCTGAGGTAAACAATGGGCAAAAAGGCAAATCCCCATCCAGCAGGGCAAACTCTTGCATTCTGAGCATACCCCTGTTGCAGTGGGATGCACAGTGGCTCTGAGCTTCAGGTTTGGCATGGGTGCTTCTGGGAGCTTGGGGATAGGTGACATTTCCATTCCTGGCTTCACATCTGGGGCCTGCCCATTTCTCAGTGATCCTCCAATAGTCAGACCTTAACAGCTAGGCTGTGACATGGAGTCACAAAGAGGCGAGCGTTGGGGTGCACTTCATTCATGGCCTCAGAAAACAGCAGCAGCATCTTCCCTCTATGAAACCAGCTTTGGAGATCTGCTGAGAAACAGAGATAACATGTCTCCACAGCTTCCCCAGGAACAGGGCTGGTGCCTCATCACTGTGGGTCCAATCTTGAGGTCCTTCCACTGCCAAAATTCCCTTTGGGAGTCAGCAAAGGGCTTATACCAGACTGCAGAATCAGGCCCCAAGAGTTTTGCCCACTGCTGCTCAATAAGCTTTCGGCTGAGAGGCTTTGCCTGCCAAACCCCACTGACAGCTAGCAGGGGACATGCTGCTGATTGTCAGAACACTGGAGAGAATGAGGCCACGGTGCTTGGGCTGGGAAATATTCCTCCTTGTCCTCAGTTCTGTGCAAGCAGCACATTCCAGCCTTCTTGCCACACCAGTAAGCCCTGGCTGGTTGGGATTTGGCAAGGACTTTCCTGGGTCAGCTTCCATTCTGCACAGAGCCCACATGTGAGAGTTGTTAGATTCAGGTCTGCCTGGGAGAATGGAACTGACAGTCTCGCAGTGTGGGGGAGCAACATGGGAACACAGGAGGTGTTTTTGGATTCAGGGTCTGGGACCTGCTGCACCAGTTCTGGAGAAACGCATTCATAGGTCAAGGCAAGGGCCATTGGAGTTGGAGATGACAATGGTGTGGTGGCAAGGGAGCATTCACTTGCCCCTTTTCTTTCCCTCTTCTCTTCCCCTATTTCCCTTCCCCTTAGCAACTTCTCTTTTTTTCCTGTCCATCCCTCACCCAAACCTTTTACACCTTCCTGACCCATCTCTGCTCTTCCTCCTTGTGACAGGGGCTGGGCTTACTGGTGGTTAGGTCACTGGGTCCCAGTTTTCTCCCAGCTCTGGTCTTGCCAACAGTCACTCCAATGGTGGATCACCAGCTGGGTTCTTCTGGGGTAACAGAGTCCAACAAAATAGATATAGTCTAAGGTCCCATGACAGAAAGGATCTTCAGCCCACCTTCAGACTCTGGCATGCCCCTGACCAAGGGATCACAATGTCTCTACCCTCTCCTGATCTCCAAGGGGAGGATGAAGGGGATTTATGTCTCTCTACAAAATGTGTGGTTGGTAGGGGCCCCTGGGCCCTCCTTCTCCACCCAGCTCTGACCCAGGGCCCTACAAGAGGCAACATCAACCGCTCTGGAGTGTTCTGAGTCTGCCGCTCTGGGTCACTTCCTGCCACTCGTCTGCACACAAGGCCGCAAAGTCCTTCTCTTAAAGCCTAACAGAAAATGGCAAAAGCAACTGTATCTTCAGCCCTGCGGGGCTCAGTGGCTGGTCTTCTTCTTTGCCGGCGAGCCCCAGCTTCCCACTGGCCCAAGTTCTTGGCTTGCACTCCCCATGCCTAGTGGGTGCCACACACTCTCCTCCCCAGAGTTTCAGTCAGGCAGGCTACAGAGCCAGAGCAGTCCATATCCAGTCAGGCTCCCAGTTCAGGGCACAGCCTTCCAGGCTTCTCTCAGCCCAAGAGAAACCTCTCTGGCACCTCTCAACTGGGTGTCTTCCCTGAGGCCTAGGTTGGTTCCACTTGCAGGCCTCTCCTTTTCAATAAGGACTCCGGCTGGGCCCTTACTCAGGAGCTCTCAAGAGAGGCCTGTTCCCCTCTCCTGCTGCCCCCCTTTGGAGCTGGAGGGCTCCCTTTTAAATCCCTCCCCCAGCTGGAGCAGGCCCTGTAAGTGTAGCAGGATGGAGTCACAAGGGCCCAGAACCCCATTAGTCACAGAGTGGGGTTTATACACCCCACTCCACCCATATTTTCCCCTTTGTCCTCTCTTCCTTTCCTTGCCCTGTTTCTTCACCATCCTTTTGCCCCTCCCTTTCTACTTTTCTACAGCCCTTTTCCTTTCCCTTTGGTCTCTTTCCCTCACCCGTTTTCCTGCTCTCCCACAGTTCTTCCATCTCCTTTGCAGGTCAGGTTGTGCTCCCCTCTACCACCTCTGCCCCTCCACCAAAATAGAACAATGGAGAGAAGAGTTTGGCTCAGAAGCTCCTAACCCTAATTCTTTCTCTACGCAGACCTTCATGTTAACCTTGACCCCCTCACTCTTCTGTCATTTTCTTCTCCTTTCCTGTTCTCTTTCTTTCCTTTACCTTTTCTCACTGCCCTCTTCTTTCTTTTGTTTTAAGAATAGTTGTTCTTTGACTTTAAGAACCCAGCTCTGCATCATTACACCTTTGTTCCCTCCATAGGCACAAAGCAGTCACCACACGAATCAGATTCATGGTCCATCCAGTCTAGTTTCCTCTCTCCAACAGTGACCAGCACCAGATATTTCTGAGGAAGGTGCAAGAAGCTCCAGAGCAGGCCATTAATGGACTGGCCTACCCATTGGGGAAGTTTCTTCCTCTTCCCCTTGCTGGTTTAAATCCCAGAGGATGAGGGCTAATCATCTTGCCTAATCTAACATGGCTGTTCTTATGACTACGGCTACGATTTAATCACAGGTATTTTTGGTAAAAGTCATGGACAGGTCATGGGCAATAAAAAAATTAATGGCCTGTGACCTGTCCATGACTTTTACCAAAATTTTCCTGACTAAATCTCTTCTTCTGTGGCCCCTGCTGCTCAGGCGCTCCCTGGAGCCAGCTACACTGGCCACTACTCTGGCGGTCCCTGGAGCCAGCTGCCTGGGGCTGCCCGAACAGCAGCTGGTGCGGCTGGCCCTGGGGCAGCCCCCAGGACCGCTGCTCAGATGCTCGCCGAGGCTGCCCCCAGAACTGCTGCTTTCATGGTCCCTGGAGCCAGCCGCACTGGCCTCTGCTTGCGCAGTCCCTGGAGCCATCCACACCGGTCTCTGCTGTGTGGTCCCCAGCACCAGCTGCCCGGGGCCGCCTGAGCAGTGGCTGGTGCCGCTGGCTCTGGGATGGCTCCCAGGACCACTGCTCAGCAGTCCACGGGACCAGCGGAACCAGATACTGCTCAGGCGGTCCCCAGACCCAGCTGGTCCTGGGCCTCCTGAACAGCAGCTGGTGCAACTGGTCCTGGAGCAGCTGGTCCTGGGTCTCTCCAGCAGCAGACTGCGTGGCTGGCCCCGGGGTGCCGGAGCAACTGGCCCCGGGTTGCCCAAGCGGCTGCTCTGAATAAATGAATATTTAGACTAGATTTAATTCAGACTAATTTGACTGTTGATTCATGGAGCAAATTACTTAGCTCTGTGCCTCAGTTTCCCTAATTGGTAGAGTGGGGACCATAAGACTTTTTGAAATGTTATGAGGTGTTCAAATTAAAGGCACTAAGTGCAAGCCAGCATCCATTCCCTCAGCCTCAGGCTAATATTATTTATGAGCAACGCTTATCTGATTTCTGTGCACTCTAGCCCTCAGGGCCAACTGCTCGGGTAGCCCTGAAGTCAGCTGCACCAGCCACTGCAGAAGTCATGGAAGTCATGGAAAGTCATGGAATCCATGACTTCCACAACCTCTGTGAAAGAATCACAATCTTACTCATGACTCATATACACGTCCAGTCTTTTTTTGAATCCTCCTAAGCTGTTGATCTCACGGACATCTGATGGCAGCAAGTTCCACCTGCTAATTATGCTTGGCATAAAAAGGGATTCTTTAGAGCAGTTTTAACATTTGCTGCCTTCCAATTCTATCAAATATGTCCTCATTCTTCTGTTATGAAAATAGATAAATAGGAGTGTTCAAGGTGCCTTCTCTCTACTGTTCTTTATATTTCTATATGTTTATCGTGTCCCCTCTTCTCTGATTCCTCTCTGAGCTAAACAGTGACAATATTTTTCGGTCTTTCTTCGTATGGAAGACTCTCCAGGACCGGGATCCTAATCATTCTTGTCACCCTTTGCTGAACTCCTCTAGTTCTGTTCTGGAGACCCAAACACAGCACCTCAGGTAATATCTTTCACTATTGTTTTTTGTTTTGTTTTGTTTGGTATTATGTCTAGTTCTGAGTGCCACATTTCAGGAAAGATGTGGACAAATTGAAGAAAGTCCAGAAAAGAGCAACAACAATGATTAAAGGCCTAGAAAATATGACCTATGAGGGAAGATTGAAAAAATTTGATTTGTTTAGTCTGGAGAAGAGAAGACTGAGAGGAGACATGACAACAGTTTTCAAGTACTTAAAAGGTTGTTACAAGGAGGAGGGAGAAAAATTGTTCTCGTTAACCTCTGAGGATAGGACAAGAAGTAATGGGCATAAATTGCAGCAAGGGCAGTTTAGGTTGGAGATTAGGAAAAACTTCCTAGCTGTCAGGGTGATTAAACAGAGGAATAAATTGCCCAGCAAGGTTGTGGAATTTCCATCATTGTCTAACCTGCTCTTAAAAATCTCCAAACGCCTGTCAGGGATGGTCTAGATAATACTTAGCCCTGCCATGAGCCCTTCCACTCCTACGATTCTATTCTAGGATTATTTCTCCTTTGAGCATTGTGCTTTCTTCAGCTCATTTTTTTTTCTTCTTCCATCCTTCCCATTTGTTTCCAGGACCTTTTTCCTTTAGCTAAACTTTCCCTTCAAGCGATTTTTTACAATTTCACTGTACTTTCTTCATATATCATTTATTCAATATTCATTGAATAAATGAATATTTAGACTAGTTTTAATTCAGACTAATTAGCAGTCTAATTCTAGAGAAGTAGTCTGAGACTCTGGTCAGAATTTGGCTGTTGATTCATGGAGCAAACTACTTAGCTCTGTGCCTCAGTTTCCCCAATTGGTAGAGTGGGGACCATAAGACTTTTTGATATGTTATGAGGTGTTCAAATTAAAGGCACTAAGTGCAAGCCAGTATCCATTCCCTCAGCCTCTGGTTAATATTATTTATGAGCAATGCTTATCTCATTTCTGTGCACTCTAGCCCCCAGTTGGCTTTTGTATCCCTCATCACACCTTTTCCCTCTGTTATGAGGTCAGATCCTCAGCTGGGGTCAACAGAGCTACATCGACTGATTTTGGTGGCTAGGGGCTCAGAAACTGGACCCTTTTGCCTCCTCTAGGGTGACCAGATAGCAAGTGTAAAAAAATCGGTATGGGGGTGGGGGGCAATAGGTGCCTATATAAGAAAAAGCCCCCAAAATCAGGACTGTCCCTATAAAATTGGGACATCTGGTCACCCTAGCCTCCTCCCTCCCCAGGCTTCCTGGTTGTCATTTTTCTTCCTTCGGTTTGTTGTGTTCTTGTCCACAAGGTGGCACTGGGGTCTCCTTAATGCCTTTGCACAATGGCCATGTCAGAACTGAATTCTTTCTGACTGTTCTAGCTTAGGTACTTATATGGCCCTCATTGCTGCAGTCTCTGAGCCCCTCACAGTCTAATGCATTTATGCTCACAAACCCCCTGTGAGCGAGGGCAGTGCTGCTAGCCCCATTAAAGAAGAGGAATTGAGAGTATGCCCCAAATCTCTTTGTTCTGAACACATGCATTCCAAGTACCCAGGGTGGGAAGGCTCCTCCTAGGTTTGTACCAGGGTAGAACTTTCATATTTCTTGTCCTTTTCCTTTGGGACATTCCAGGATTAGCCTGTGAGAGTAACTCCCTACCTGTTGCTATGGTAAAACATTCCTAGGTCCTGCTCCTGACAGTTTTCCTATCCACTTAAGCCAAAGCTTACTTCAGCTAATGCCAGGTGTTCTGGTATACTTGCAGTGCTGAATTTGTGCCAGGGCTGAGCCCTGGAACCTCTAGACTTGGCAGTTCATAGTCTTGACACCTCTGGTGCTTGCTGCATCAGTTATGAATGTAAAAAAATATTGCTTGTGCCCCAGCACCTAATTGCTTGAGTTCCGGCACCTCTTTCCTTACAAATGAAGTACTGGATACTCGATGTGGGTGGACAGAACTTTGGGGAGAGTCTGGAAGACTCAGTTACTGTAACTTCCCAACACTTTTATTAATACTATGCCTAACATTCTCATTCACTACATAAGAACAGCCAGACTGGGTCAGACCAAAGGTCCATCTAGCCCAATATTCTGTCTTCCAACGGCGGCCAATGCCAAGTGCCCCAGAGGGAATGAACGGAACAGGGAATCAAGTGATCCATCCCCTGTCGCCCATCCCCAGCTACTGGCAAACAGAGGTTAGGGACACCATCCCTGCCTATCCTGGCTAATAGCCATTGATGGACCTATCCTCCATGGACTTATCTAGTTTTTTTTGAACCCTGTTATAGTCTTGGCCTTCACAACATCCTCTGATAAGGAGTTCCACAGGTTGACTTATGTTATGTGAAAAAATACTTCCTTTTTTTTTTAAACCTGCTGCCTATTAATTTCATTTGGTGACCTCTAATTCTTGTGTTATGAGAAGGAGTAAATAACACTCTTATTTACTTTCTCCACACTAGTCATGATTTTATAGACCTCTATCATATCCCTCCTTAGTTGTCTCTTTTCCAAGCTGAAAAGTCCCAGTCTTATTCATCTCTCCTCATATGGCAGCCATTCTATTCCCCTAATAATTTTTCTTGCCCTTTTCTGAACCTTTTCCAGTTCCAACATAGTATTCCATTAGTATTCTATGAGTGTGAGTGAGAGAGCACACACATTTTCTCTCCACACTAGTCTGGTGGGGCTTTAACACACACTGTTGTATATCTCGAGGCTCCCCCGCCTATTTAAGCATTTTGGATAATACGCAGTACTACAAATCAATAAAGAGCAGTTCTTGATATCACCCAAATTAGGGTCAGTCCTGGATGGTGTGGACTACTCTGGCCCAGATCCCGCAGAACACTTAAGCACATACTTAACTTTAAGAATATGAATGCTCCTATTAAAATCAGTGGGCTTATCCACATGCTTAAATTTAAGAATGTGGCAAAGGCACTTTCCTGGATCAGTCCATAGTGAGTCAGAGAGATATGCCAGGGAAACCTATGCTTTTTGATTAATCCACTTTTAAAAAAAAAATATGTTCAGCCAAACACAGGTGTTTCTACCAGTTTGAAAGACATCTCCTGTAGGCTGAAGTTTTCCAAGTTACCCAAGGTGTTTGGATGTCCAGTATCTATTGAAAAATCAAGGGATTTGGACTTTTAGAACAAGTGGCTTTTACAATCTCAGCCGTCATGGGGTATATACCATTAGGAGCAGTAAAAATGTCAAGCTGGTTCAAACTTTTAAAGTGAACCCATTTCTGTTTGGCAGAGATGGATGCAAAGGCTTAATCAGGCAAGACAACTCTACTTTGGAAGTCACTGTAGACTGTGTTGTACTAGTACAATAAAGTCTTGTCTTGATTACTGTCTCATATGTAATCATTGGATTAAATACCAGCTAGCTAGCTATTCATTGCTTGCCCATAGTATTAACTATCAGGCAAGCATCCATTTCATAATTTTTAGAACTCTGCACATTTCCTGAAAGCATGTAAATGAACTGGAAGCGTGTTCCCTTGAAAGTTCACCCACAACTCATGAAGCTGGACACATCCAAGATCTGATCTTCAGCCTCGGGGATTCCCATAGGAGTGGAACACCTGACTAGTTTCCAGAATATCACAGAAGGACACAGCCCAGGCAACTGATCAGGGTGCTGATGGATTTGTGAGAAAATACAGACACCACTATCCAGTTATCAGTGCACTATTTCCTAAAGTTTCTGAAAGACCTTCAAGGATTACTGTGGTTCCCACATAACCTGCATCAGAAGAGGTATAAAAGAAACAGGTTAGAGTGTTGGCGGAGCAAAATGAGAGCCAACCTTGATAGGTTGGTGAGCAGAATCCAATGCCATGGTCACAGGGGAGGCAAAGTCTCCTCATGTCTGCTGTAGAAACTGGAAATTCACAGTGCTGAACTATTCTGAGTGGGAAACAATTTGTCAACCCAGTCTGTCTACACTCAAAACCGTTGCACTTGACAGATCAGAACACCTGGATGTGAGACAATCTCTGGATCCCAGAAGCTACAGAATTCAGAGCATGCACATAGCTGGCTGAAGCCACATCACACTCCGCTGTGGGTTTCTGTCCATCTGTTGTCTGGATGACACAGTCTAGGCCAGGGTAGGCAACCTATGGCACGCGTGCCAAAGGCAGCGTGCGAGCTGATTTTCAGTGGCACTCACACTGCCCGAGTCCTGGCCACCGGTCTGGGGGCTCTACATTTTAATTTAATTTTAAATGAAGCTTCTTAAACATTTTAAAAACCTTATTTACTTTACAGACAACAATAGTTTAGTTATATATTATAGGCTTATAGAAAGAGATCTTCTAAAAACATTAAAATGTGTTACTGGCACGCAAAACCTTAAATTAGAGTGAATAAATGAAGACTCTGCACACCACTTCTGAAAGGTTGCCAACCCTTGCTCTAGGCATTTTTTGGACATTTCACTACTCCTGGACATCCAAATGGCACCAGTGATCAGAAATGGTCCATCTCTGGATATATCTTTGAAGAGCCAGGACCCGGCCTGCATCCTTGTTAGATGAGGATGATTTATAACATCCAGAAGTGTACTATAAATATGGATGTTACAGTGACATAAGAGAGAGAGAGAGAGACAGACAGCTGAGCCAGGCGGAGCAGCATAAACCAGGACCTGCGATCAGACCCCCACTCTTTCCTGGTCCTAGTGTTACTGCAGATTTTATCTCCTTTTGTGGGCTCTGATTTTACAGACCTACTCTGCTCTGGCAATACAATGGTTACATTAAAAAAAAAACACCAACCAACAACATGTTTCCTGTTTATGTAAATAACCCCAATCTCTCTGCGGAGAACAGCAATGTTCCTAACCTTGGGTCACTTATACACTTGGAAATCCTGTCTTTAACAGGAGTCGAGACATAAATTTGAAATATGTGGGGATCTTCTCATGCAGATCCCTGGGGCATCCCGATGAAAGACAAAACATCCTCTCCCTGGCAGGCGAAGTTTCCATTCTTTGCTGTGCTTCACCTCGTGATGCCAAAATCTCAGTCTTCTGTCCCAGGTGTTGATTCTGCCTCTGTCTTTTGACTGCTGCACGTGTGTAACACCCCCCCCTCCATCTCTCTGCTTTGCTAAGGGCAACTCTCAGGGGACTCAGAGCAGCAGCTAAGTCCCCAAATCTTGCATTTGTGGTTAAAACCACTCAGCTTGGCAGAAATAAATATTTACTTCTGCTGTAGCTCGGGGTGTCTCTAGGTGGCAGCAGGAGGGACAGAAGTATTTTAAATAGAACTGGCCACAAAGTAGGGATATTGAGGCAGGCCGATTTCATCCATGCAATACTCGTACGCTGAGCTCATGTATTTCAAGTATTGGCAGCAGTGGCCCTTGGATAAGCCATCAGCCTTTCCCAGTGGATCTCAGTGCACTTCCATTCCAGGTACTTGGCTTCAGAATCATTGATCTTCTCTGTTCGGGAGAGATTATAGACCCCTGAGCAAAGCATGCTTTTCTTGCCAGAACTCATGATGGGGGCCCCATCAGCAGGGTTAATGCTTTTGGCTGAAGGAGAGAGAGGTGCTGTGGGCTTGGCCGAGGATCCTAGACATTAGAGGACCTCAGGGTCTGAGCTATCAAGTATCCCAGTTCAAGAATGTGAATGCACCAATGACAAGTGTCCTTTACCAAGAAGGTTCAGACCTTGGTGCCTTGTGTCTGAAGAAGAGGGCCACTCTTTCTGTGATCAGTGGAGGTCTATGTACTTGTGTTGCCCACCATTTAGGATATACACCTTCAGAGATGGGTACAAAGCAGGGGATCATTATAGATTCATAGAGATTCATAGATATTAAGGTCAGAAGGGACCATTCTGATCATCTAGTCCGACCTCCTGCACAGTGCAGGCCACAGAATCTCACCCACCCACTCCTATGAAAAACCTCACCCATGTCTGAGCTATTGAAGTCCTTAAATCATGGTTCAAAGACTTCAAGGAGCAGAGAAGCCTCCCTCCAGTCAACCATGCCCCATGCTACAGAGGAAGGCGAAAAACCTCCAGGGCCTCTCCAATCTGCCCTGGAGGAAAATTCCTTCCCGACCCCAAATATGGCAATCAGCTAAACCCTAAGCATATGGGCAAGATTCACCAGCCAGATACCCAGGAAAGAATTTTCTATAGTAACTCAGATCCCATCTATCTAATATCCCATCTCAGGGGATTAGGCCTATTTACCCTGAATATTTAAAGATCAATTACTTACCAAAATCCCATTATCCCATCATACCATCTCCTCCATAAACTTATCGGGTAGAATCTTAAAGCCAGATAGATCTTTTGCCCCCACTGCTTCCCTTGGAAGGCTATTCCAAAACTTCACTCCTCTGATGGTTAAAAACCTTCGTCTGATTTCAAGTCTAAACTTCCTGGTGGCCAGTTTATACCCATTTGTTCTTGTGTCCACATTGGTGCTGAGCTTAAATAATTCCTCTCCCTCTCCTATATTTATCCCTCTGATATATTTATAGAGAGCAATCATATCTCCCCTCAACCTTCTTTTAGTTAGGCTAAACAAGCCAAGCTCCTTAAGTCTCCTTTCATAAGACAAGTTTTCCATTCCTCGGGTCATCCTAGTAGCCCTTCTCTGTACCTGCTCCAGTTTGAATTCATCCTTTTTAAACATGGGAGACCAGAACTGCACACAGTATTCTAGGTCAGGTCTCACCAGTGCCTTGTATAATGGTACTAAAACCTCCTTATCCCTACTGGAAATGCCTCTCCTGATGCATCCCAAAACCGCATTAGCTTTTTTCACAGCCATATCACATTGGCAGCTCATAGTCATCCTATGATCAACCAATACTCCAAGGTCCTTCTCCTTTTCCGTTACTTCTAATTGATGCGTCCCCAACTTGTAGCTAAAATTCTTGTTGTTATTAATCCCTAAATGCATAACCTTACACTTCTCACTATTAAATTTCATCCTATTACTATTACTCCAGTTTACAAGGTAATCCAGATCCTCCTGTATAATATCCCGATCCTTCTCTGAATTGGCAATACCTCCCAGCTTTGTATCATCTGCAAACTTTATTAGCACACTCCCACTTTTTGTGCCAAGGTCAGTAATAAAAAGATTAAATAAGATTGGTCCCAAAACCGATCCCTGAGGAACTCCACTGGTAACCTCCCTCCAGCCTGACAGTTCGCCTTTCAGTAGGACCCATTGCAGTCTCCCCTTTAACCAATTCCTTATCCACCTTTTGATGTTCATATTGATCCCCATCTTCTCCAATTTAACTAATAATTCCCCATGTGGCACGGTATCAAATGCCTTACTGAAATCTAGGTAAATTAGATCCACTGCATTTCCTTTATCTAAAAAAATCTGTTACTTTTTCAAAAAAGGAGATTAGGTTGGTTTGGCACGATCTACCTTTTGTAAAACCATGTTGTATTTTGTCCCATTTACCATTGACTTCAATGTCCTTAACTAATTTCTCCTTCAACATTTTTTCCAGGACCTTGCATACTACAGATGTCAAACTATCACTTTTTTTCCCCTTTCTTAAAAATAGGAACTATATTAGCAATTCTCCAATCATTCGGTACTACTCCTGAGTTTACAGATTCATTAAAAATTCTTGCTAATGGGCTTGCAATTTCAGGTGCCAATTCCTTTAATATTCTTGGATGAAGATTATCTGGGCCCCCCGATTTAGTCCCATTAAGCTGTTTCAGTTTTGCTTCTACCTCTGATATGGTAATATCTACCTCTATATCCTCCTTCCCATTAGCCCCAAGATCCTCTTTAGCCTTATTAAAGGCTGAGGCAAAGTATTTGTTTAGATATTGGGCCATGCCTAGATTATCTTTAACCTCCACTCCATCCTCAGTGTTAAGCAGCCCCACTTCTTCCTTTTTAGTTTTCTTCTTATTTATATGGCTATAGAACCTTTTACTATTGGTTTTAATTCCCTTTGCAAGGTCCAACTCTACTCGACTTTTAGCCTGTCTCATTTGATCCCTACATGTTCTGACCTCAATTAGGTAGCTTTCCTTGCTGATCCCTCCCATCTTCCACTCCCTGTATGCTTTCTGCTTCTTCTTAATCACCTCTCTAAGATGCTTGCTCATCCAGCTTGGTCTACAACTCCTTCCTATGAATTTTTTCCCCTTTCTTGGGATACAGGCTTCCGATAGCTTCTGCAGCTTTGATTTAAAGTAATCCCAGGCCTCCTCTACCTTTAGATCCATAAGTTCTTCAGTCCAATCCACTTCCCTAACTAATTTCCTTAATTTTTGAAAGTCAGCCCTTTTGAAATCAAAAACCCTAGTTGCAGATTTATTTTTGTTAATCCTTCCGTTCAGTTTGAACTGAATTAGCTCATGATCACTTGAACCAAGATTAACCCCTACAACCATTTCTTCTATGAGGTCCTCGCTACTCACCAAAATTAAATCTAAAATGGCATCCCCTCTAGTCGGTTCAGCAACTACTTGATGAAGGAATCCATCAGCTATCGCATCTAGGAAAATCTGATCCCTATTATTATTACTAGCACTGGTCCTCCAGTCTATATCTGGGAAGTTAAAGTCTCCCATGATCATGCAGTTTCCATTAGTATTAACTTTAATAAAGACATTAAAAAGGGCTTTATCCATATCCAAATTAGATCCCGGAGGTCTATAGCACACCCCAAGCACTATCGTAGGAGAGGCTTTACTAGTTTTCTTCCCCAATGTAATTTTTGCCCAGACGGACTCTGTCTTATCCATTGCATCGCTTCTTATTTCTTTACATTCTACCTCATCATTGATATACAATGCTACTCCACCACCTTTACCTTTGTTTCTGTCTTTCCTAAAGAGCACATACCCTTCAATACCTGTAGTCCAGTCATGACTACTATTCCACCATGTTTCTGTTATCCCTATAATATCTGGTTTCACTTCCTGCACCAGTAGCTCTAATTCCTCCATTTTGTTACCTAGACTCCTCGCATTGGTGTACAAACATCTTAATTTTTGCTGTTTGGCCTCGCTCACATTTTGTACCCTATTAGGCACAGTCATTCTACACCAGTATAACCTATTAGACTAGTATCCACACCGCCCTCGCTCCTTATATACATTCTCCTACCTACGGCTGTATCCATTCTTACTTCATCTTCTTCCCTCTCAATGCTAAAATCTGGCATGGAGATTTTCTGGACATCTCCCATCCATCTCCCCCCAATTCCTAGTTTAAAGCTCTCTATCAGTTGTGCCAGCCTCGATCCTAGAAGTCTATTTCCTTCCCTACTCAGATGAAGTCCATCCCGAGAGAACTGACCTCTGTCCGTGAATGCCTCCCAGTGGCCATACATCCCAAAGCCCTCCTTATAGCACCACTGCCTAAGCCATCTGTTGACAGTCATAATCTTGTCAGACCTTTGTTGCCTTTCTCTAGGAACAGGCAGGATCCCGCTAAAGATCACCTGAGCCTCAATTTCCTTAAGCGTCTTCCCCAGCCTAGCATAGTCTCCCTTAATACTTTCCAGCGAGAATCTAGCCATATCATTTGTTCCCACATGAAGGATAATTAGGGGATTCTTTCCCGCTCCCTTTAGGATCCTTTTCAACCTCAGGTCTACATCCCATATCTTAAAAAGAAAAGGAGTACTTGTGGCACCTTAGAGACTAACAAATTTATTAGAGCATAAGCTTTCGTGAGCTACAGCTCACTTCATCGGATGCATTTGGTGGAAAAAACAGAGGAGAGATTTATATACACACACACACACACACACACACAGAGAACATGAAACAATGGGTTTATCATACACACTGTAAGGAGAGTGATCACTCTCCTTACAGTGTGTATGATAAACCCATTGTTTCATGTTCTCTGTGTGTGTGTGTATATAAATCTCTCCTCTGTTTTTTCCACCAAATGCATCCGATGAAGTGAGCTGTAGCTCACGAAAGCTTATGCTCTAATAAATTTGTTAGTCTCTAAGGTGCCACAAGTACTCCTTTTCTTTTTGCGAATACAGACTAACACGGCTGCTACTCTGAATCCCATATCTTAGCACCTGGAAGACAGCACACCCTTCTATTCTCAGGATCAGCTCTAGTTACAGGCCTGTCTATTCTTCTCAATAAAGAGTCCCCGATCACATAGACCTGCCTTTTCCTGGTGACAGTGCTATTCTCCAGTCTCTCCCCTGTTCCCTCTGGCTGCAAGTTCTTTCCATTCCTATTTTCCCTTACAATCTTCTTCAACCCATCCTGTATCCTCCTGGGGCTCATATTTGGTGTAGTCTCCCTTGACTCTTCCCCTTTTTCTATAGGACTAGCCTCTCTTCTCTTCTTCCTTACCCTTCCACCTTCAACAAGTACCTGCTGAGCCCCTTCTTCATTTTCCAACTCTGCAAACCTGTTCCTAAGCTCTATTTCTCCTTCACTAGCCCGTCTTTTTCTCTGCCTGGTTCTTTGAGTCACATGTTTTCACTGACCACTTTCCTCATCCAGTCTCTCCTCAAAATTCCCCAGCCCTGGTTCCATCTGTGAGTCTGAGCTTTTCCCTTCAGATACCTCATATCTTTGCTCCATCATCTGCTCAAACCCCTTCCTAAACTCAACCAGACTTTCCACCTGCATCTCCAAACCTCGGATCTTTTCCTCCATCAGCTCTATCAGACGGCATTTCATGCAGAAAAAACTCTTACCGGTTCCCCCCTCCAGGATCATGTACATACCACAGCTTCCACATCCAGTCATCCTCAATGTGTCTTTCACTACAGGAGTCACTCCCACAGCTGCCTCTGTATCTGTCATCTCCTTCCCACCTAAATCCTGTTAATCTGGGAAACACAAGCCACACCAAAAAGACCACACCCCCCCCCAGCAAAAGCAAACCCCAAACAAGCACCACAATACAAACTCCCCTTGAAAACTCCCACTCAAACTCCCCTGTTTAGAGCTCTGTTTGCTAGCTCCTGTGCCGCTGCAGCTGTCTGTCATTAGGGACATTAGGGATTGTGCCTCTCGAAGCCTAGTTACTGACCTGGTGCCAGACCTTCAACTGGTATAAATCCATGTAGTGCAATGGCACACCACTGATTTACACCAGAGAAGATCTGGCCAGACAGTGTGAATAAGAGCAATACAGCTTTGCTTTGCAGATGTGAAGAAAAGGTTATTTCAAGCAAAAAGAGCACAGGTTGGAGGCTTAGAAAAGGACTGGCTCTTCCACTCATGTCCATAGCATGCCAGTCCCAGCATAGGAATTCCAAAGGCCCGTTTAGGCATATAAGGAGCAGCTCTGACCATCCTCCCTGCCACAAATGCAGGGCAGTGAGGCAGCCTGATTTTACAATTAGCATAATAAATTCTTCTGTAAATTAACAGATTTGCAAAATGAAGGTCTGGCATTGGAACACCCCATTATTCAGGCCTGGGGTTTTGGTTTATGGGGACAGGGCAACTTTCAGATCAGGATCCAAGTTCATATTTTGGATAACTCCAAAGTTGGAGAGTGTTTGGAGTCAGGTTTTTGGCTCAGGCCCATCTTTAGCCATTACTGGTCCTCTGAATCATCAAGTCCCTGCAGGCATTTATTATTTAAACCCTATGCTCACAGAATCCAGGCCAGCGTCATTCAGCTCTGCCCACTCACAACAATGGTGCCTCCTGCTGGCCAACCTGGGGTTAGCTCTGCCAGTTGGTACACCCTCTTCAGGTGGTGTCTCTCCCATTGTCCTCTCACCCTCCAGGCCCACTTCACTCCAGATACTGCAGCATCCTCTTCATGACTTGGCCCTCCAGCTGGGTCACCATCTGTATTTCCCCCATCTGGGGTTACCCCATTGTTTTTCTCTGCAAAGAGTCCCAGGCAGTATTCTTCTGTGCTGCCCTGATGGTGCCACTTTCCCAGTGGCCAGTAGGAGAACCCAAGGCCTCTCTCTACTCCGAGTTCCAGTCCAGGGACTCTCAGGTCAGCAATTCTGGGTTTCCTCTTGCTCTGCCCTCATTCCTCCTTCACAGGACTGCTTCCTACTCTTCCCCCCCCCGCCCGGGAGTACCAGTTCCAAATCCTCTTCTCTCTTCCTAGGGAATGACTGCTACCTGCTTTCCCAGCTTCCCTGACTGGTCTCAACACCTGGCTTTATAGGCCCCACCTACATGCCCAGCTGAGCGTCCTTTAATCAACTCTCTGCTCCCCGGCTACTCCTCCAGGTGCAGCCCGGGCAGTTAATTGGCCTACCTGGCCACCTTAATCCCTTCTAATCCTGTGTGGGGTGAGTGCCTCATCACAATAACACTTTCAGCGTCCAGAGGCATTTATAAGCATTAACTGTGGTGACTAATCTCCATTACATATCTGTATTCGCATTTTACAGACAGACATTTTACAGATGTCCTGATTTTATAGGGACAGGCCCAATATTTGGGGCTTTGTCTAATATAGGCGCCTATTCCCCCCTCATCCCAATTTTTCATATTTGCTGTCTGGTCACCCGAGTTCAGAAGGCAACAAGAAATTAGACACAGGTTATTTTTAACATCAGCCCTTAGTAAAAGGTTGAGTCCATGAGGTAAAAAAGAACAGGATGATAGGACACCAGCACAATGTCAAGACAGAGGAGACCTCATTTGTTAGTTCGTTGACACTCCCCGTTTTTTGTTTTGCTTTTCTAGTTTGGGACACACTCTAGTACTTGTGAAATAAGCAAGTGTTTATCAAGCCAGAGCTACACACAAAGGACTCTCTCTCCTGCTATTCCATTCCTGAGCCTCCCTCTAGGAAGAGACAACTAATCTTGCTATGGCTTGTGGGGAAAAAAGAGGTTTAGATCTAGATGTAACCCAGCCTTGTAACACTGACATGAACATTTTTCAGCCAGGACACAAAAGCTCCTTGCCACAAGAGTAAAGGGGAGGGTGGGGGTGCGTAAAATGGACTTGCCTATCAAATAAAATGCCTTAACCCAGGTGACTAGGAAAGTAGGAAGCAGAAGGCTGGTGTGAGCTGGTTAGCGATAATGGGATGTCATTCTCCCATTCTTTCCAGAGCATGCTTTAAAGACAGTAGAGCAATACAGATCAGTGCCCTCTAACTGAGTAAGGTTAGGCAAACAATGTCAGTGTCCCATTTATATTAACACTGACGTTAGCAGGTACATTGAAAGATTAAATTGTTTATGGGCATTCTGTGCTGTGATTTTACATTTGTGAGCTGCCCACCTTTCAAAAGCATTTACTGATCAGTACCTCCAGCACTAGTCATGTATCTAAATCATTCTGTTCCAGTAAGTGGCAGATAATGGGTACTGTCACTGCTTCTTGCTGTGGTCATTGTAGAGGTCTCAACTTCCCCTAACTGATCCTCCTCAGTTTGTTCTCAACCAGATCAATTCATGGATCCTTGCCTCAACTTGAGTCTACCAGCCCTTCCATTTAGGGCTTGCAGTCTCCTAGTGATTGTCTCAAGGGCCACCTGGTGCAGAAGTGCCTTTGCTCTCTCAGGCCTCTCTGCCTGCTTTTATTTCTATGGTCCCTCCCCTTTATAGCAGGGCTTGTTTTCTCTGGGGGTTGCAGCTGTGGTTGCCTGTCTCCATGACTGGCAATGCTGGCAGCTGCATAGGGGTGTGATCAAACTGCTTGCCTGTAAGTAGGAGAGACTCTCTTCTCCTCTCCTCCTGGGCTTGTAAATCCCAGGACCGGCAAACAACAAACACCCAAACAAACTCACAGCAGCTAGTCACAGAGCCCAAATAGCAGCGTAGATATCCCTGCATGGGCTGGAGCCCAGGGTCTGAGATCCTCCTGCTCTCCAGGTTAACAGAACCTGGGCTCTAGGCCGAGCAGGAACATCCACATTGTTATTTTTAGCCTCACCAGCCTCACTCGACTGACCTGGGCTCTGCGACTTGATGGCGTGGGTAGTTTTTTGCTGTGCAGATGTACCCCCACTCACTTAGGGGCTCAAGGCATAAATTGTCAAGTGCCTAGGACCCAGACCCTCAAGCATAGACACCTAACTTCCATCCTGTTTATTGCCATGGGAGTTAGGTGCCTAAATACCAATCTGCCAATCTGACGTGGGGGAAATTCCTTCCCAACCCCACACTTGGCCATCAGTGAGACCCTGAGTTTGTGAGCAAGAACCAGCCAGCCAAGCGCCTCAGACAGAGAATGCTCGGGGCTACCTCAGAGCCCTGCCCTCCCTGCCCAGTGTCCCATCTCTGGCCATGGCAGCCCTGATGCTTCAGAGGAAGGAGATAAAAAAATACCCTGGAAAACATTGGCTGTGGGCAGGAATCACTTCCTGACCCCCACAGCTGCGGGCTGAAACCTTGAAGCAAGAGCTTTAGCAATATAAGACATGAACTAGCAGTGAGCCCCAGGGCCGTTGCGTCCTGCACCCTCCCATCACAACCAATCCGGACTGTCTTTCAGTGAGACTCAGGCACCTAAATACCATTGAGGATCTGGACCTAGGAGACTGTTTCCAAAAATGACATCGGTACTTTGGAGCTTAACTCCCATTGGGCGGCAGGCGCCTAAATACCTGTGGAATCTGGCTCCTAAGTCATTGGGTGGTTTTAAAAATGTTCCCCATTGTTAAAATTCTTTATGTAACAGATTGAAAATTGGTTGGAGACTGTGTGAAAATGGATTGTTCCTACTCAGATGGGGGGCTGAAGCAAAGGAGGGGGAACAACCCAGAAAGAGAGAGAGAGACAAACACAGAAGGCCACATTCTATCCCAGCTCCACTGAAATCAGAATTTGGTCCAGATCCCATATAATCTACATTTCAGGTTCTCATCTCAGTCATGCCAGCATAGATGGCCTGTGATGAGGAGGTCAGATTAGATGTTCTAATGGTCTCTTCCAGACTTAAAAGCTAGGAAAGAGGAGTAGCTCCACTGATGTCAACGGGGTTACACTCCTGGAAAGCTGGGGAATGTGAGATCAAAATTGTGCCCCAGGCTTCAAGGCACACTTGGATTTGGCATGTAGGTAAGTATAAGATCAGGAGTTTTAAATGATGAAAAGAAAAATGATAGGGCTAGAACTAGATTCTCCATTCTGGCCTAACTGTGCTCACGTGAAGGAGCAGGGTGGAGGGGACAAAAGGTGTTTTTTTTAACCATTACTTTACCTCCCCATATACTGAGGCTGCCTGGAGCCTTTAGGCGCAGGGCTGCTAGAGACAACTAAGGGGGGGCGGGATAGAGGTCTATAAAATCATGACTGGTGTGGCGAAAGTAAATAAGGAAGTGTTATTTACTCCTTCTCATAACACAAGAACTAGGGGTCACCAAATTAAATTAATAGAGAGCACATTTAAAACGAACAAAAGGAAGTGTTTCTTCACACAACGCATAGGCAACCTGTGGAACTCCTTGCCAGAGGATGTTGTGAAGGCCAAGACTATAACAGGGTTCAAAAAGGAACTAGACAAGTTCATGCAGGATAAGTCCATCAATGGCTATTAGCCAGGATGGGCAGGGATGGTGTTCCTACCCTCTGTTTGCCAGAAGCTGGGAATGGGCAACAGGAGATGGATCACTTGGTGACTACCTGTTCTGTTCATTCCCTCTGGAGCACCTGGCACTGGCCACTGTCGGAAGACAGAATACTGGGCTAGATGGATCTTTGGTCTGACCCAGTATAGCTTTTCTTATGTTAGACTCAGTTTCCCTGCTCTCAATATGGCACTGAGCCTGGTTGGAACTATGGAACTACTGGTATCTGACTGGACAGCCCTCAGAGACAGCAGCTGCTATAACTCCCCTACCCTTGGTCTCCCTTATTCTTTGGTGAGGCTGACTTTGAGGCAGAGAGCACTTTAAAAGGGCCATGCAGCCTTCATGCTGCATTTGCTGCTCCAGCCATAAGCTGGCAGAGGGACAAAGCAAACTGAAGTGAAATCTCCCTGTTACATTTCAGGGCACACAAATAAAGACATTAGATAAAAACAGAAATCCTCTGCTGGAAGGTAACCATGTAACACAACTTTAGTTCTTAGAATTCTAAATGACAGCACAGAGAGAGACAAAGCAGGCTGCTCCCTAAAAAGAGAAGCACAACTCTAGGCTCGATGTTTGCAAACTGATTGCTGTGGCCTTCCCTACAGAGCCCCCTATCCTGCCAGCAGGACCAGGAAACCACTAAAGTGATAGCTCTATAATTTTAACACAGTTTTCCACCCACCACACTCCCCACCAACTTGAGTCAAGAATCTTCCTGGTAACTCGGGATACATATACATAACACTTCTCCAACGGGGACTAACTACATTTTGGGGGCTAGAGGGGAAGAAACCATTCCTGGCCCTTGAAGCTAGCTGAAAAATGAACAATTTTTTTTAAGTCTAAAAGTTGTTTTTGTGTCAGTGTGTGAAATGGACCTCTTTTTTGGAAAAATGTTCTCAATCATTATCATTCCTCCCCCAGCAAATATTTATTATTAACTATATCTAGATGGTTCCCAAACACCCACTAACAATTTCAATAACATTTTTAAATAATGATTTCTGAAAAAAAGCACAACGTGTTTATCGCAGAAAGAAACTTTGCCTCAGCGTCAGCTGTGAAACTGTCAGTTTTGGAAAAATGGCCCATTTGGGGCAAAAAAAGCTGGCTCTCCCCGCCTGTCCCCCGGCTGGTAGAGCTCGCTCTCCCCTGGTAGCCAGAGGAGCTGCATCTTCCCCTGCAGCCCCAGGGTCGGAAGAGCTGTCATCTCCCACCCTGGCCCAGGACTGGAGGAGTTCACTCTACCCGTCCCAACCCCAGAGGAGTTCTGTGCCCCCACTGATTGGCGGGCCATGCCCCTGTTTGCCCCCTCTTGCGCATGGTGAGAGAGACAAGCTTTCAAGCTACACAGAGCTCTTCTTTAGAAGTTGGTCCAATAGAAGATGTTACCTCACCCACCTTGTCTCTCCAATATCCTGGGACCAACACAGCTACAGGAACAGGGACATACTTGGCGGGATCATTGATGCCCATGTGGATGAGCAGAACAGAGGGTTGGTCAGAGGGACAGATGAGCCTGGGCAACCTTCCTGTAATGTCTCAGACACAGGCTCCAGGCAGGCAGCACACCTCCTGGGACATCAGGTCAGGTTGGCAGATGGATGCCTCTATTCCCTTCAGATGGGAGTCCCGACCAGCAACACCCTAGCCTCTGCCTCCTGGGTGTGGTGGCCGTCTGCCTCCCACCTCTGGGGGCAGGTGGTTCCTCCTCCTCAGTCTGCTCCTGACCTCCTGTTGCCAGCACAGGATACAGGACCTTGACTGCAAAGAACAGGAGATCTGGGTGGTGGGGGTGTAGCACTGTCTGCTGCCCGAGGTGGCCAGCAGTCAGCCTCCTCCTAGTAGAACAACTGGTTCCCCTTCCTCCTCTGGTGCCACTGTAGTCATCTGTAGTCAGCAAGCATCCTCCACCCCAGATGTTTCCATGTGCATCCTGTCAATAAAGTCCTCGTGCTCCTGGATGCTACACAGACAAGTCCCCTCCTCCTGCAGGTCTCTTACCTGCTTCCTGAGGGACTCCAGCAACAGGCACTCTCACAGCAGGTGATTTCCCCTGCCTGGCTTTTGTCAGGGGGGACACATAGGCTGCTTTCCCAGCCTGAGTGGAAGCCTCCAGAGTCCGGATGCCTGTCTGGCAGGGCCCCACAACTGCAGGCAGTGGAAGAGCTAGTAGTGTTGGCCGCACAC
The DNA here is from genome assembly GCF_009764565.3 of Dermochelys coriacea. Lineage (NCBI taxonomy): Eukaryota > Metazoa > Chordata > Testudines > Dermochelyidae > Dermochelys > Dermochelys coriacea. Next base: position 46,750,520 of record NC_050075.1, read on the forward strand.
CATTTTCCTCCCACTGTGGGTTCTTCCTTGCAGAGAACCTGCGGGATAAGGAAAGGAAAAACAAACCAAAAAACCCGACCTCCCTACCTTCCTCCACTGTGGATCTCAGCTGGTTAACTCTTGTCTCACCAGCCACATGCCATGGTGGATTCTCCATTCCTTGAAGTCTTTTAGTCAGGGTTTGATGCCTTTTGTAGCTCAACCAGAAGATATGGGCCTGATGCAGGAATCACTGGGGGACAGCCTCTGGCCTGGGTAATACAGGAGGTCGGAGCAGATGATCATAATGGTCCCTTCTGGCCCTAAAACAGATCAATCTATGAATCTGTAAGAGGCGGGGAAAACTCATTTGGATGGGCTCCCTGCCCCTTGCTCCAGACAATCGTGCATTCTCCACTCGTACAGTGGGACAGATTTGTGCCATGTTTTTTATGTTACTGTCCACACCATTGGTACATAAAAGCCTGGTCCTCAGGCTCAGCTGGGCCATTGTGGTAGTTGATTGTATGAATAAGGAGTTTAACACCCTTAACTTCCACCAGAGCCGTGGGCATTTCACCCACAAACCTGCTTAGCTGGAGCCGACGCATGAACTTCGGAACAAATCGGTGTAGAGAAAAAGGACATCTGAAAATAAGGAATGGTGGAAAATCACCAAGATGGGCATCTGCAGTGACCTTTGTGTTTCCATAACCAGTTCTTTTTGTTTCCCATGAGTTTGGGAGCAGCCCATTTCACTAGTTCTTATTGTCATAAAATTCCAGGCACTATTGAAATTCCAGTTCTTCCTTGCCCACCACTCAGTACTCCTCACTGGAGCTGCAGAAGCTGCTTGGGGATAATGCCCTGAGGTCTGACATATTGGTCAGGCTTGAGCCAAGGGCATCAGGCTGGAGGCCTAAAAATATCACGGCCCGTAATCCATCCATAGAGCCCAGGATAAATGAGGGACGTTATTAGAACTCGGAATCGGGGGAACTTTAAAAAGAACTGACCTGAACTTTCACCCAGTACTAAAACTGAATGCAGACTAAACCTCTGAATCCCTTGTGAAGATTAGGGGTTCAGATATGATTAGATAGATAGATGATAACTTTCTCACTGTACTTCCAGTGTGAGTTGAAAGAGAAAATGTCAGAAGCCTCATGAGAACCTATTCTTGGGAGATTTACAGCTCAATTCTGCAGGCATAAGGGATTCTTGGAGTTTAGATAAACTTTGGGTAAGATCCAAACATTTGGGGGCTTACTTCAGTTCCCAGCCATCTAAGGGCAACCCCCCCCCATCACTAATTAAAACACAGTCCGAAGACTGCTAATATTTCTTACTGTCAATGAGTGAATCAGTTGTCAAGACTGAGTTCCAACTCACAGATGTAGTACTGTAGAGCAAAGGAGTTTTAAATCTCTCCCCCTCCCCCAACAAAATAGAGCGTAATCAGATTGTTCCAGTTGGCTAGGACAATGAGTTAGAACCCATCTGGGAAATGCACTCTGATTGGCCAGTTTCACAGGGAGGTTTCTCCTTTCTGTTTGGAGAAGAGCATGTTCCAAGGAGATATAGAAATACCTGCAAAGTAACTGTACAAAGGAAGGCAGGTCCGGAGATGGTAGGACATGGGACAATGGCCTGGAGCTAAAGAAAGAAAGGTTTAAATTAGGAAAAACTAGCCACCATAGCTGCCGATGTTCAAGAAGAGGTGACATGAGGCAGTAGTGGGAACAGGATGCTATAAATCCTGTTTATTATGGAAGCATCAGTCACAACTCCATAGACTGAGGGTAGCTTCCATTCTAAGCTCTGTTATTAACCCCCCTTCCTTTGGCTTTGGACTGTGGGAACTGATTTGTTTGCAAATTGGGAGGCCTAAACCATGGTATGAGAAGGAGCCTTGCAGAGAATTTGGAAGTGCCGGATTACAGATAACTGTTTGCTACCTAATCAAAAATTACATGTGGCGGGAAAGTTTTCCACTATGTCTCACGATTTTGGGGCCCACGTGTTCTCAGAGCTCCCAAAGTCACGCACATCTCCTTATGCTGGTCACTGGAACATTCCGCCTTCTCACTGGGAAGGTAGAAATTGCATTACAGTGGCACTGGGCAGAGGCAGGACTGGTAGCTGAAAATTGGGGTGCATATCGAAATGACACCTACAAAGTTCCCTCTTCCTGGCCAACATCTGAAGCGTCACTACTCCCTGAAACCCATAGCAAAGCCAAGAGCCATCGCCTAATTGTGCAAATGTGATAAACAGCTGTTCCAATTCCATCTCATGTGCATGCTACTCGTGTGCTTCTTGTCTACATTTTAATAAGCTAATGTTCGGGACTAGTTAAAGTAGCTGTCTTGACTTGTTTAACTCAACAGCCGCAGACGTTTCACTGAGCTGATGTGGGATTTATGTCTCACTAATGCAATAATGTTTGGTAAGCAGCGCGGTTGCAGCAAGATTTATGTCTGCTCAGCAATCCGAGAACAATTTATACAGCCCGTCAGAGGTAGAGTTACAGGAGACGCTGCCTGAGAGACACTGTGAGAACAGTTTGTTATTGCTGGCCTATTGTCCTCTGGGGGGACCGAGGGCTGGAGCATTTTAGCTCACTAACATATTGCCCCTGCTAATGTTTTTCATTAATAAAAATAAATACAAGGGCTGAAATAGTGGCTTGGCTTTGTAATGTGCTCCCATCACTCACGTTTCTAGTTAGCCTTTTTGTTAATGAGCAGAAAGAGAAGGAGACAGGGTGGGGAAGAACCCACCATGCTCCAAATCGACTTGGATGGAGTGCCTTGGTCTTGTTCAGCTTCCCTTGCGGAAAAAGCAGGGTTGCAGAGTAGCCGTTTTGTCCGTCGGGTTTGGTGCATGCTTGGAGTAAAGGTGTCTCTTCTAACTTCATGTCAGGGCTGATTTGTGGCGAGGAGATAGGGTTTTTTCCTTTTTGAGCCCTGCCAATTTCTCTTGGCACCAAATGCTGGTTCCAGGCCACAGTCCAAGTGAGTGGGCAAAGGATTCCCACTGCTGCTAGGGGAAAGACATCCTCTCCGTGCTAGGGGTTGGGTGCCCCAAGGTGCAGAGCATTGTGGCTCCAATCCAGCAAAGCACTTCAGCATGTGCTTTAAACATGGTCTTATTAACGTCAGTCGGACTGCGCATAGGCTCAAAGCCAAGGCCAAGGCCAAGATGAGGAGCAGTGGCTCAGCTGCATCATGGATGGCACTACAGCTTCTGGGCTGCAGCAGTGCCTATAAGGCATTTGGACAGCAGAGCTAAATAGTTGCAGATCTGCTGGTCCAAACTCTGACCAGCCCCCAAACACCTCCACCTTCTTTGTGGCATGGGGCAGGTGGAGCTCTGCTCTGTAGTACACAGTGGGAGGTGCTGTGCCTCCCACTGTGTACTGCCCTTCCCAGTTCTTCCCGTGACATCTGAAGATCATACTGCATTTGAGGCCTTGTGCAGGCCGCAGGGAGGTAGAGGGGGGACAGGATTTACCTCTCTGTGGATTTCTCCTACCTCTCTTTTTTTGCTTGAGCCATAAGGGACCCTCAACTGCAATGTTTCAGCACCAGGTGATGTTTGGCTTTATGGGAATAGCCATAAGCAGCAGCTGCACCTAAAAAAATCTGTAATGGCACCATCAGATCACTCCCAATCAGGTTACAACCCCTTCCTCTAGAAGGAAAAGAAAACACATCTCATTCACTCTCACTTGAGACTCCCTTGAAACGTTGCTCTAAACCAAACATTCCAGAACATGGCAATTTAATTTCAAACCAGATCAGTTCAATATGAGCTTCATAACAAATGTTTATCACTTTAGTTTTGCAGGTGATTTTACAACACAGCTCAGCGCTGGCAAGAGAGTCATGGGTTTGTCTTTTGATTTCTCTAAGGATTCTGGCCACAAAACTTTTAAATGTGTTCACATTCCTCCTTTCCCAGAAGTTCACTGGATCCTTCCATCTTCCACAACAGGTTCTTTGAGCATCTACATTTCAAAGAGTTTGAATGATGTCTTTACCGTCCTAGACAATTCTTGCAATTTCCCTGCCTGAGATTTCCCCCTAGAAATTGAGCCAAAGAAATTCCTAAAGCTATAATGAACAGAAGGGGAATTGTATTTAGTTTGGGAAACCCTGCAAAACTCCCTCTAGGCTCCTCCACACATGGCTGAAGCAATCCCCAACCCAGGAACACAATAAAGCAGTGGCTTTCAACCTGTGGTCCATGGACTCCTGGGGGTCCACAGATGTCAAAGATTTCCAAAGGAGTCCACTCCTCCAGTTGAAATTTTTTAGGGGTCCGCAAATGAAAAAAGGTTGAAAACCCAGCAGCAAAGTATTATGGCCATACATATCAAGCATCATACTTCAAGCAGAATTCCAACATCCATTCTACTTCCCTATTCTTCAGTTGTTTGTAACTTTCAGCCAGATTTCCTTTGGATAGAAATTTTCCACTCTTGGTCTCAGCCTAGGGGTAAATAATCATCAACCTGATACATATTTTATTTTAATTTTGAGCAAAATTGGTTCACCTGGTTTGATTTTTGTAAGACACAGGGGGAAAACAGATTCCAAAGGCAAATGTTTTATGGTAATCTAACTGAAATGCCATTGAAGCTAGAAGGGGCAAATCTGAAGTGCTTTATAGTCTTTGCTGAGATTGAAAAGAACAATCAAAGTTGCAGGGAAATTGGTTCAACAGTTATGAATGGTTATAACTGGATATTTCATTCATGATGTCAGAAGAAGAATGAGCTAGGCCTTTACTTCCACAGACCTGGCGGAGTTGAGCGCTATTTCTCCTTTCACAACGACGTGTACTTTAAACATCATGTTTTATCCAGACTGATTAAAGTGGGAAATCAGATACTCACCTGCATTCAGTAGACCCTTCAGTGTAACATGTTGCAGATACAAGATTATTCAGCTATTGAACCACTTTTTTATAGCAGAGACACTGCAGTATCAACAGAACCCTTGCGAGTTGTCAGAAAATGTTCGGTTTCAGAATAGCAGCCGTGTTAGTCTGTATTCGCAAAAAGTAAAGGAGTACTTGTGGCACCTTAGAGGCTAACAAATTTATTTGAGCATAAGCTTTCGTGAAGTGAGCTGTAGCTCACAAAAGCTTATGCTCAAATAAATTTGTTAGTCTCTAAGGTGCCACAAGTACTCCTTTTCTTTTTTCAGAAAATGTTCGTAATGGTAGAAGAAAAAACTATGTATATTGTATGAACACAGGTCAGATTCCCCAGCTGGTGTAAGTCACAGCTATGCTTAACATCAGCTGAGGCCCAAAGTATGAAAAATGAAGCGTATCAATAGGATAATGTTCCAGGGGCGTCAAGCCATTTTGCCAGACTAGCACCTGGTCCAATATCCACTGTAGTCAAGGAAAAGACTTAGAAATTGAATCTGGTCCTCTTTAACCTGGTGCTAATGCCTGGATTCCATGCTTTGAAAAGTAGTAGAACTTGGCCAATTTCAGATCACTGCTTCTGTTGCTAACATGACAACTGAATGGAGACAATATTAATCACACAGTGGTGTGTATGTTTCCATGTTACTAATTAATAGGGTGAGATGAATGACGGCACTTTGATGGTGCCCAGCCTCTGAGGATCTCAAAGAAGCATTTACCTAATGACACATAACTACAAGATACACTGACATGAATGAGCATAAGTACAAATTTGCTGAATATTGAATAAAACTGATGATTAGAGCAGATGGAAAAAACGTATGTGTAGTTAATGAAAAAAATTGGATTTTTTTTCATTTCTTTTCAAGTTTTCATTTTTTGCACTGAAAGGTTTCAATTTGTGTGTGTGGGGAGGAAACTCATTCATGCTCACTTTTTCAAATGGTTTTCCTTTGGAAAAAGGGGAGAAGCTGAATTAAAAAAGTGGGAGGAAGTGGTTTTCCTCCCCCCAAAAATGAACATTTTGTTCAAAGAAAGAAAATTTTCCATCAAAATGAAAATTATTGAAGAAAGCATTAATGGGATCAAAAAGGCATTGTCCATCAAGGAAAAGGATCGTCCCGAATTTTTCAGCCAGCTCTACAAATGGTCCCACTTCGAATCCAACACAAAATTGCTCTCATTTACAATACCCTTCACAACCAACACACCAACTCATGGCCTCATCTCTCCATACATTCCCCACTCTCTCCCTCTGCTCTGCCAATACAGGTGTGCTTTCCATCCTCACTCCCTTCTCTCCTTATTTGGAGTCTGATCCTTTGCTGTTCCTGTACCGGCAGGATTTCAATTTTCCTCCTCCCTTAAAAAAATGCAACTCCAAGACAGCCTCTTACATATCTCCTACAACTGGAGCTGGACAGGTACTGCAAAAAGAATTCCCATGGATATATGCTTACATTTTTTAAAAGATTCACACTCCTTTTGTCTTTCCTTTCTATGAGTTTATTGACAGGGATATTTGCCAAAGCAACAAGTGTTGAGCAGATTTGCAGAAAGAGAACTACAAATATATACAATTATCTATTCATTAGTGGTTGTGCAACTCCCACTTACCCAGTGTGGTGGTGTGGCCCCACCTAGTGGTTGAGTTAGAGAGGTGAGCTAATGGGCCAGTGACTTTTAGGTCAGGCAGAGGAGGCTCATGCTTTTAGATTTAGAGGTCCTAGGTTCAATCACTGTTTCTTGTAAGGAATATATAGGCGGATCTGCCTTGACTGATTAATAACTAATGAGTCCTTTTTCCCCTCAAAGCAATCCCACTTCTCTTGATCCTAAAATAGGCTTCACCTATGAAGACAATAAGAAAATGGTTCATATCATGTGAACTTTGTCTAAGGACTCACAGATCAGCCAAGGTTGGGCATTCCCCTCCCCAAAGATAGAAACTAAAATGGCTAAATGAGGGTATTGTTAATAGCCTAGACAAGAATCTCTCATTATTTGCCTATGTATAAACCTCTTTCTGCCCCCCCCCAACCTAGCTAAAAAATTCCAAGTTACCAAACAAGAGTCATACCCTGCTTTGCTTTGCATGGTGGCCCATTGCATGTTGAGTAGTTCAAGAAAAGATGGGTGGGAAAGCTGCAAGTTTAACAAACTAGAAATGTGCCTGTAAGACTGATGGTCAAATTGGGCAAACTGTTACCCAGAAGTCCAAGCCACATGTTTTCACCCCAGTGGTCCATGTTTTCAGACCAATGGCCCGTCTAGCCCAGGATTCTGTCTTCTGACAGTGGCTAGTGCCAGCTGCTTCAGAGGGAATGAACAGAACAGGGCAATTATGGGGTGATCCATGCCCTGTCATCCATTCCCAGTATCTGGCAGTCAGAGCCTTAGGGACATCCAGAGCATTGGGAAGTGGCATCCCTGACCATCTTGGCTAATAGCCATTGATGGACCTTTCCTCCATGAACTTATCTAATTCTTTTTTTAACCCAGTGATAGTTTTTGTCTTCAAATGTCCCCTGGCTACAATTTCCACTGTGAACCATCCATCTTTTACCCCAGATTAGAATCTGCACATTTGTTTGCCTTGTGAGTTAGATTTACCTTTGGGAAATGTCTCTTGTTCTATTGTAAGTCCTAAATAATGTGAAATGTTTATGTACAATCAAAGAATGCATGGAGTATGTCCTCCCAATTTAGAAGGTTGAGGATTTTGTTGGTGTTCATTGTAAATAATCATTGCACTCTAGAAGTCATAGGAATTGTCTGGGACAAGGAAGGAGAAATGGTGAAAGATATAAACCAGGTTATAACTTTGGGATATTAAGAGAAGTTACTTAAAAGGGGGATCCTAATTGATAGTAGGGGCAAATAACAAAATACAATCCTTGAAATTAATCAAATTTTAAAAGTCTCCGATAAGAAAATGATTTAAGGAAATTTGTTATACACCAGCAGCATCTACTGGATACCAATGAAAGCAGCAGAGAAACCTAGACAGCTGAAACTTGAGAACCCACTTGGCATGTGTCCAAAAGGAATCAGAGGGTGTCTCCTTCCCATGAACCCTGAAACTAGGGTGTATAAACGGATGTCACCATGTGCTCAGGAGAACTGACTGAACCCAACACAAAAAAGCTGCAGAATCCCAAGTGCGACCAATGCCAGGAGCAGCCATGTGGAATGACTCTTCCCCCATCCCCAGGGTTAAGAGGATAAGTCGTGATTGTGTGATTTCATCTATTTCTCCTTCTATTCTTTAATAGAAATAGCTGTAAGTTAGCTTGCTGAGCCTACCCTCTCTAGTGAGACCTAGAGAAACCATATTTTAGAATTTAACTGCTTAATAGTTCAAGCAAATTGGCTAAGAGAGATTGAAAAGAATTGTTTTAAGCAATTTTAATATTCTAAACTCGTCCCATGCTCTTCAAAGTGCCTCAAAGACAAGTACACCCACGGAAGTGTGATAACTAGCTTAGGTACTAAAGAATTGATGGTAATAAGCACTCTTGGTAATTTGCATCGTTCTTTGATATAACTGCTGAGCGTCAGTTGGTTGTGTATACATTTGAGTGGTGAACTGTTGATTATATATCAGTGTGGCTTTGGGTGAATGAATAAGTTGTTGGTTGGTTAAGAACAAGCAAGTCTACTGATTTGAGAAATACTGTTGAAGTTAAATGTTGACCTGAAAAGAACCCAGCGTTAAACTAATAAGCTAATGCTCTCTGGACTCAGTACAAAGGCGTTATTGCTTATCCCACTCAATTCTATTATATATTGGCAAACCTAGTCTGTTAGATTTCAGCTGTAAAATCGACTCCCTTTTACGCTTACGTGCTGACTACCACCTAGGGGCATCACCAGTGGCAGATTTAGAATTAATGGGGCCCTGTGCGCAGCTTCATTTTCAGGGCCTCCCCCTTGAGACCCAGCCAAGAAAAAGAACGTTCTCTCTTATCTCCCTCCCCCCCCCCATTTTTCATTTGTTTTTTTCATCCTCCTCCAATATTATAAGTAATAGGAAGTAAATGAAAATAAAGTGAGGTACCTTGATTGGGGCAGGGGTGTGGGAAGGGGTGTGGGGCTCGGACTCTGGGAGGGAGTTTGGGTGCTGCGTGCAGGCTCTGGGCTGGGGCAGGGGTTGGGGTGTGGGAGAGTCCGCAGTTCCCAGCCAATGGGAGCTCGGAGTCAGTGCTTGGGGTGGGAGCAACGCGCTGAGACACCCCCCCCCTCCCCAAGGGCCACAGGGCCATGCTGTCCACTTCCGGGAACGGCACGGTGAGGAGGGAGGGAGGGAGGCAGAGCTGGCAGGGAACTGCCTTAGCTCTGCTGTTGGCATGTCTCTGCGCGCCACTTTGGGGGAGGGGGTAGCGGGTCTCCATGTGCTGCCTGGGACAAGGGCAGCATGCGGAGCCACCTCCCCCACACCAGGGGCACGAAGAGATGTGCCAGCAGCAGGCCACTTCCGGGGGTGGTGCAGGGCCACTGGCCATGGCATGCAGGCAGCCTGCCTGCCTGCCTGAACTCTGCTGCGCTGCTGCATTTTGGGGGCCCCCCTGTTGTTGGAGGCCTGGTGCCACCTCATGGTGTGTTTAATGTAAATCCACTCCTGGGTATCGCATAACATTTGCACTGCACACCTGATTCTATGGGCTTGTCTTCACTGCTGTGCTAGATCAAGCTATCGACATTTGAGCTAATTCCTCTGTGGTTAGCCTAACTTGAATGAGAGTGGCCAAAATGTGAAATAACACTCAAACTGAACCATGTGTCAATTAGCAACCCAGATTAGCTGCCTCCTCACTGCATTACTTAAGTGTCAGCAGCACTTGAACTTCAAGACATAACCCTGATGAGCTAGCTAGCTCAAAGTGCCTTTTCCCACAAATGTTTTCAAGATTTTGAATTTTTTTTCCTCATCCAGAATCCAAAACCATGAAAATTTTCACAAACCCATCCAATTTTTTTTTGATCGGGTCAATCAAAATGTCTCATTTTGGTAATTTTGAAATGTTTCATTCAGATTTTGAGCTTTTCATTTAGTTTGTATTATAAATTAACTAACGTTTCTAAATGAAAAGTCTGTTAGAAGCAGAAATCAACATTTTTCATTTCAAAATTTTATTGACAATTCAGAAACTTTTTTTTCCTAAAAAGTTTTCAAATCAGGTGAGTCATCAATACCCACCTTTTCCAGCATAGAGTTTTGGTTTTGATGAATCCGCATTTTCCATTAAAAGAAGTTTATCTGGAAAATTCCCCAACCAGCTCTACATCTAACTCCAGCTAGAGAGTCTTGTGGGTGGAGAGGTTTTGGGTTAGGGGTCTAGCTTGAGTTATACCTCAAGCTAATACTGCAGTGACAAGCCCTAAAAATATTGCTCATCAACTCTGGGAACAAAAAACATGCCATATGCCCCATTGTAACAGTTTAGATTACAAATGCTGATTACTCCCAGTGAGTTTCTCATCACCAAGCTACAGAGCTAGAATTACTCACAAAAAATCTTCAGGGTATAAAGGAAAGAGCTGATAAACTTGCAATCTGTTTGTGGATGGAAAGAGAGATGAATAAATGACTGGTTCACTGAGTTCTACTGCCTGTCAGGAATTTTCTACACTGATATATGCTGGTTAAAATTTTCAAAAGAACCTTAGTGACTTAGGAGCCTAACCCCCTTTTCAAAAGTGATTTAAGTACTTAGAACTGAATCTCATGGAAAGTCAATTGGATTTAGGCACCTCTACTATGGGGGCCTTCATCTCTGATGCCCTCTTGCAGCAGGATGGGGAACTACACCAACCTGACTCTGTCCCACTTGTGTTGCCATATTCAGTTCTGTGTTTGTCAAGTCCTCCTTATGACCCAGCCATCTGGCAGGGTTCTCAATAGTCTCTATCATCTTCAGGATTATGAGGAGTAGGAAATTCCATGGCTCCAGTGGAACTAGAATCCTTTGGTCTCCTTGGTTTAGAGCCTTCTTCTCCAAATTCTGTCTGGAGTAGGTTGGGGAACCCAGCCCTGCCCACTCCACTGGGTTCCAGCTTAGGGTCCTTGTTTGGACCAGACAGAAGCAAACCTTCTCAGTCCCTTGCTGCTTCCTGAACTATCTCCTACCTCTCCTCCCCTGTAGGTTTCCCCATCCTCCTGCCCTGCTTCTCCCACTTTGGAGTTGTGGTTTCTCAGGCAACTTCCACCCAGTCTGCTGGAAGGTTCCTGCCTCTGCCTCTCTGACAGCCGCCTTTCTCCTCAGAAGTTCCCCCTCTAACTGAGGTACTTAGCCTTTGATCATGCCCAGATTCTTCCCTGCCTCATTAACTGCATCCCAATTACTCAGTTAATTACTCCCAGGTGAACCTGAGCTGTTTCATTCCCCCTAGTGGAGTCTGTCAGAGGTAGCCTGTGTGCTTGATCCCTTCAGAGGTGTAGCTACCCTCTGGCAACACCTAGCTGTGCAAATAATGGATTTTTTGGCTTGCTAGCAATTCCAAAAAAACCGAGGACAGGGGGAATCATTTTGGGTCAAACCATAAAGCAATTTAAAAAAAAATTCAGTGACTCAAAATAAAAAATAATTTGGGGCTGAATGAATCATTTTGTTTTGACAAAATCTAGATGTGTCATTTTGGTTTTGTCCATTTGGAAACATTTTTGATTGTTTTAATAAAATTAAAGGAAATTTTGAAACAAAAAGTTATCTCAAAGCAAAAAGAAACTAAAATACTTTGATTTTCTCTGTTTTTTTTGGAGGTATTTTTTTCCAATCAAAATAATTTGGTGAAACCAACATGAATTCATGAAATGTTCGGTGTTGCTGAATCTGCATTTTTCAGCCAAAAAAAGTTTTGGATGAAAAATGTTCACAACTCTACTGCTAAGTACCCAAGTCACTTTTGAAAATGGGACTTAGGAGCTTTTGAAACTTTTATCCATTTTTTCATAACTAGAGATTTATGCAACTAAATTGAGTTGTATTACTTTGTTCTTACTCTTGCACTTACAGAATAAGGCCACAAGGCAGGAAAGCACTTAAGCACATGCTTAAATCCATCACAGTTTAGGAAAGAACATAAACATGTGTTACCTCTTAGCACATGCTCTGGTTTAATGTGGCAAACACATGCTGAAAGTTAAGCATATGCTTAAATGCTGCCTTTAACAGGGATGCTTTTCTGAATCAGGGGCTAGGTATATATGTGTGTTTTGGTGTAAATGTATAGGTATGAGTTTGTGTGGATGTGTGCGTGTTTGTGTTTGTTTTTGTGCTGGCATTTGCATGTGTGTGTCTGTCCATGTGATTGGGTGTGAGTATGGGGGAAGTAATAAATACTGGAAAAGCTCTGGCTTGTTAAATTAGGAGCTAATTTGTTGGAATGAAAGCAAACACAACACATGTGCAATGTGAATATGCTAAGATATTTTCTTTTAATTAAAAAAATAATCACGTTGCTGACTTTTCTATTCCGCAGTGGGTCTCGGCCTCTATTGTAACGAATGGTATGCTGACCCACAGTCGAATGCTAATGACTCTTGATGGGAAATATTTGGTTTCATAACAGTGGCTGAAGCCAGCGTAACACATGAGAACATTTTTTCAGGCACATGAAAGTTGCTATTTTTAACTGTTCTCCCCTATATTTCTGGTGTTTGAAGGACCGTGGGGAAATGATGTGGCAGTTTAAACACATTGGAGCAACTTATTACATTCAATTCTTTAATTTGCATGGATGGGTTTGCAAAAACATCAGTTGTTATTTGGGTATTGAACAAGCTCTTTGTATTATGCTATGTTACCACTCTGTTGCAGTGATACTTGTGAAGCAATTCTCCTTGTTATCTATCTTCTTTGACTGAGTCTGTTCCCATGAGTACCATTTTCAGTATCCTAGATCCATTACTGTGATCTACAATTATGTTGTTGTAGCCATGTTGGTCTCAGGATATTGGAGAGACAAGGTGGGGGAGGTACTACCTTTTATTGGACCAACTTCTGTTGGTGAGAGAGACAAACTTCTGAGCTTACCCAGACCTGAAGAAAAGCTTTTTGTAGCTCAAAAGTGTGTCTCTCACCAACAGAAGTTGGTCCAGTAAAAGATATTACCTCCCCTACCTTGTCTCTCTAATTATGTTTTATATCAGTCCTAAGTGCATCTTTTTTCTTGTGTCTGAGTAAGACTGGCAGTAATAATGCAGCAGGTGACCCGAGATCAAACCAGACATGTAAAACAAAACTGCAGAAAGAATCATTCATGGCAGAATGAAATCTGTATTTGCGCTAGTAGCCAACCCCAGGGGGTGAAAACATTGCATTGATGCACACTGCAGACATGACCTGGGGTAGCAGGAATATCACTAGAGTTCTCATTATTATTTATGTTACAATAGCAATTGAGCCGAGGGCCCCGTTGTGCCAGGCACTGTGCCCACACAGTAAAAGACTGTCCCTTAAGAACTTACAGGTTAAGTAGACTAGACAGACAAAGGAAGGATTATTAGCTCCATTATCCAGATGGGAAACTGAAGCCTGGAGAGATGAAAGGCTGGGATCACACAAAGCACTGAGCACTCTGGACCCAACCCAGTAAAGCACCGACACTCATGAGCAGTTCTTTCAACTGGGCTGCTGTTACTCATGTACTTAAAGTTACGCCTGTGCTTTGCTGGCTTGGGGCAGCAGGGACATCAGGGACAAACTCAGCAGGACCAGCCAATCTGAGATTTGCTCAAGGCATGCAGGGAATCACCACAGAGTCAGAAATTGACCTCCTGGTCTCCTGCATATTAGCCCAGTGCTGTCCCCGCCCTTCATTCTCCCCCAGAACAAGCAGAACCCTGCATGCATCTCCACACTGCCCTGCCAGTATGCTAGAACCCTGACCTGGCAGACCAATCTCTAAAGGGGAGAGTGGAGCTGATGCTGTGAGCCACAACTTTCTGTACACCATCTACCTTCACAAACTCCCATTTCAGGAGCACCCACGGGGTACTGGAGTTGTGCCAAAGGGGATTCTGGGCTGTTACTAGAGTAGCACTGGAGAAATTAAAAACCCAAGAGCATTAACACTTTCGAAGATGTGTTTAGAAGTGAATGAGCAAGGAGTGGACTGAAATCATGCTCCTTTGTGTCCAACAAAAATACATTCTTAATAGGCATTAAGCTAAGTGGAGTCGCACAGCATTAGGATTGCCTTTCAGCAGATAGTTCATCTTTGCTGTCACTTTCGCTTACGCCATGATTAAAACAATAAACCTCAGCAGAACCACCCTGCTCCCAATCAGCAGCTGCTTCTCCCCCAGAGCTTTGGAAATGGGTCCATTTGTCGCTTAAAAAAACAACAACAAGGAAAATTAAAGACATACTCTTTTTCGATTTGAAGCTGCCATGTTTGGAGACTGGCAAGACAAGAGAGTGAAAATTATGGTTCCCCCATAAAGCAGCAGGTTTGCCAACCCAGGGGCGACAGGGAGTGGGGAGAAGTCATTGCTCAGAGCTTCATGGATAATAGAATCTATATACAAGGGCACACGCTATTAGAAGATTTAACAGTGTTGCCAGTCCCCAGGCAATTCATGAGTCAGGGTTGCCTCCCCACCCCCAAAGATCATAAAATTGGTTTAAAAATCCTGAGATTTCCACAAAATAGTAATTCACTGAATTCTTTTTATTTGCTTTCTTGTTTCTAATTCTGTAGGGTTCACATTTTCACACTTTTCGTCACAACTGTCAGGATGATGACCAAACTGAATGAATTCAGGTTTCTGTACCAGGGAAGTTAAGACAAACAAAGCAAAGAAAACACAAGCCAAAATTTTTCAAAGCAGCCCAGAGGATTTGTGCACCAGCTGCCACTGATTTTAAAGGGAATTGGGCACCTTGATGCCATAGGCAACTCTGAAACTCTCAACCATAATGAGAGGATTGTGTGCCTTTATTTAATTTATAACTTGTCATTTATGTTTGAAAGGTAACATGCACAGGGGGAAAAAAGGGGGCTAGCCTTCTTTACCAGATATAAAGAAGGCCTAAAAGATGTGAAACTCGATTTTGTTTTATAATTTAGTGGTCCTTTACTTTTGAAATATCAGGGACATCAAGTCTGATCCTCCCTAATTTTGGTGGTGGTCTCTTTGGAGAGGTTGATCAGACCCCAAAGAAGCCTTGCTTCATTGTGCAAAATCTCTTCACATGTGTAAATGCTCAGAATTGCACACTCAGTGAAGCTAAATTCCACGGAAGCCATGGCTTGATGGGGTGAACATCTTGTGCAGGACAGGGCTATCTACTGCGGCCAAGCCAATCGCTCCCCATGATGGAATTCCATGATTTCCCCCATTTAAAAGACAACCTTGGAAAGTTCATTCAAAAACAAACCCTGTGTTAAAAGGACCCTGTGCACAGTTAAGCACTCATAACTAACTAACTAACTAACTAAAATATTCCACACCTAGTATGTACACAAAAGAAGCGCCAAAAATAGGACAGGTATTTAGAAATGTGCTCACCCTTTTTAACGTCCGAGGAGGAGGAGGGTTCCCCAGCCAGCAAGCCAGAATCTTTAGCCAGGTTCTTTGAATATTAACCTCATCCTGAATAAGTAATCAACAATGTAGTATGTTATTATCTTATTGTAACTTTGCCTTAAAAAAAGTTTCTATAAATAAATAAATGAGGAAATGTCAAAGTTAAAGATGCCTCTACAACCATAACTTCTGCCCCCTTGTGCATATACATTACAATACAGTATGGTCATAAGTTAGGTGATGTCAAGTGGTTTATCCTCACAACCCCTGTCTCATTCAATAGGTAGAATGGGTGGCAAGTGAGGCAGCAGTGCAGGAGACAGTGAATGGCTGGATCAGCAATAAAGTTGTTCTTTGAAGCTCCACTTACATGTGTGCAATTAGTTTAGAGCCTGTAAATAATTTTCCTGGGGCAGGGACTGTCTTTCACTCAGAGCCGTCCCTTGGGTAGGGCAAATTGGAGAGACTGCCCCAGGCCCGTGCTTTGGGGGGCCCGCTTCAATAAAATCATGACTGTCCCAATATTTAGCCCTTTGTCCCCCGACTCGCCCGATGTACGATCGGGACGCTGTTTGTCCCGACATTCAGGTGTGGAGGTGGGTGGGAAGGTGAGGCGGGAGGCGGGCAGATGGGAGGGGCAGTGAGAAGGCAGGTGGGCGAGGGACGGCGAGGAGGAGACCAGCAGGCGGGCGGGGTGGGGGTGGCACGCTGGACGGATGACAAAGAATCTCGCAGGGAGGCGAGCAACAAGCAGGCAGGTGAGGAGGTGAACAGCAGGTAGGTGGGTGAGGAGGTGGGCAGGCGGGAGGAGGTGAGGAGGCAGGCGGGTGCGCGGGATGGACTGCAAGAAGACTAGCGGGGAGGTGAGCGGCAAGTAGGAGGGCGGGCGGGGGGTTGATGATGCAAGTGGGGGCCAGGGAGGGGGGTGAGGAGGCAAGCGGCAGCTGGGGTTGGGGTCGGGGCACACTAGGCAGACGGCAAGGAGAGGGAGGCTGATTTGTCCTGGGCCCTGCACCTTCCCTAGGGACGGCCCTGCTTTCACTATATGTATGTACACAACCCCGGTCTCAGCTGAAGCCTCTAGGCATTACTACAATAATAAAAAATAATAATTATGTGAATCTTGAGTGTATGTGACTATGTGCCTTCCCTTAAGTGTATCTCTCCTTTTATTAAAAACAATGCTTAGTTCTTTTAAATTGTAATTTTCCCTGATACACACATTGGAGCAATTTTAACATGAGGTAACAAAGTATTTTATCCATTAATTTCCTTGTTTGCTTTAAAAAATAAACATACCTATTGCTTATGTCATTTCACAGAAAATGCTGACATTTTTACTTTTTTCAGGACGCAAGCAAATTTTATAATCTTGGAATCTTCCATTGGACAGAAACTCAATTTTCGGACCAGCTCTGGGATGTGCATTGCTACAGCCATGGCCACAGGACAGAATCCTTCCGTCTTCAACTGGTCAGGAGAACTACGTGTCCTTGTGTTAGGTGGGGACCTTGTCATCCCCCCACCTCAGACTATTGTAGGCATCTCAGTCGAAGGATGAATGAAATAATCAGAAACAGGCTGATGTTGCCCATAGTAGTGCCCCGCATAGGAGACAAAGGCAAGTGTGAACACATCATCCCTGGGCTCTTCAAATTCTACGGGCTTCCTCTTCATTTCAGAAATGAATCAATATATCGTCTCAATGTACGAAAACCTTTAGCAGACATAGAGCCAGCTACCTCAGAAAATATCTCATTGGCCATGAAAACTCCAGGATAGCTACACTCTACAGGGGCACTGCAGCTGGAAAGACCCTGGTTTAGGTAATGAGGCATTCAGGGTAGCACGGCTGCAGTGGCATGATCTCAGCTTCTGCCAGAATGAATCAACCTGAGCCGCAGCCTGGCTGGGTTTCAGTCCAAAGGCAAGCTAACTTGGTTTGAGAAGGATGTCTCCAGATATGGCACCTGTACACAACCAACACCAACGCCTTACCACAAGAAGAGGGATGGTTTTGCAGTGAAATGGCCAGACTAAGGCTCTGTCTATAATTTACTATTAACCTGGGTGATCAGCCCCTGCATTAGCTTAGCCCAGGTCTGAGCATTCCCACAGCAAATCCCTACCTTTGTTACCATGTCCTCACTCTTTCTGCACTTGCCTTTGTGTTTCAGGAGCACATCCCATGGTTCTTTGTGCTGAGAAGCTCCAGGATCCTTTCCTGGTCAGTTGTGGGAGAATTTGTCTGTCCTTTGAGGGGAATTGTGGGAAAGCACTGGAGGACTACCAGCACTTGTGTGATTTCACCTGAATCCTCACTGCAGTGGGGCAGGTTCCAGCTCAAATTGAAGTAGAGGCTGGGTTCTAGCCTAGGTTTCAGAGTAGCAGCCATGTTAGTATGTATTCGCAAAAAAGAAAAGGAGTACTTGTGGCACCTTAGAGACTAACAAATTGATTTGAGCATAAGCTTTCATGAGCTACAGCTCACAAAATGAATTTGTTAGTCTCTAAGGTGCCACAAGTACTCCTTTTCTTTTTTGGTTCTAGCCCAGCTAACCCTGGCTTAAAGGTCTTCTGTGAGGATGGTAGGGTAGGTTGGGTTAAAACCCAGGTTAAGTGTTCAATGAATACATAACATCGGACTCAGGAGTTCAAGGTTAAATTCATAGCTTTACCACAAACTTCCTATGTGAGTTTGTAGAAACCCTTCATCTCACTGTACCTCAGCTCCCCCCCACAAAATGAAGATGACAATCCCACCCTCTGCCTGGCTTGTCTCTTTAGATTTAGCTCTTCGGGACAGGGACTGTCTCTCATTATGTGTTCGTACAGTACCGAGCAGAATGGTGCCCAGACCCCTGTTGGAGTTTCTACGTGCTACTGGAATATCAAAACACAAAAAACAATAAAATATACACATTCATCTTCACACCGTTTTTGTTAGTGAGTCTTAGTTTTGTACAGTGGTTAGATGACCAGTGTCTGAGAAATACCTAAGGTTTGGGGAAAAGAAAGATTTGTCTATGTAGTGATCAGTTCAGCTTGTCTTTTACTTTTAATTTGATTTGATCCAGACAAACAAACTCTTACCTACAACATGCGGTTGCTTTTTGTTCTTTTCATTCTTTACTAACTGGACTAAACCAATTCCCATTTCTAGACTTGACTAGATGCTCATAATGACTCCTTCTGGCCCTAAGAACTTATGGAAGCTTGCACTATATAGTGTCCTGAAACATACTCATAATACCTTTTTTATGGTACCTTCCATTCCAAAGGATTGCTTCTCCCAACACTGACATGAACCCACTTCTGGGATGGAAAGCAGCTGCTGTGAGACAGCATTCGGCAACACTATATTACAGACTAGGGCAAGAAGTGAAGGAAAACACTGCATCAGTTTGAAATATTTGAGGGATTATAGTCGGACAAAAAGTAGAATTTGGACAAGCCGTTGTAAATAGTAACCCCAGCCTTACAAAAATGACATGGGATCCTAGAGAACTTTGGTTGTCATTTCCCACCCCCCATCTGATATGATATGAACTCCAACAACACAGGGCCCCTACCACCATATGGTGGCATTGGGCCTGTAAAACCATGATCCTACATAACTGAAATCAGTTGGAGCTTTCATACTGACTTCAGTGGCCACCAATTGCATCATCAACAGTACTCTCTGCTATCCCATGGATTTTGCCCACAGGTCTTCTGTCCAAATAATGACCTGATCTAACCCTGCTAGGGCCCGGATCCTTCAAACACATACATAACTTTATGCATTCATCTTGTCCCTTGCGTGTTTTCAAGAATGGGACCTTTGCAAGTCAGAGCTGATGGCCCAGATCTTGAATGTATTTGATAGTTCATAGCTCACTCTATAATTACCCACATATTGGTACAAAATAATTATATTCTGGATTCCCAAAAGGGGACAGTTTTTACATTCTTCTGCTGCTGTTCCTATTTAATGTGGGATTTGCAGATGACATCCTTGCACTTGCTGAATATCCAGAACCTGTGGAGAGGAATGCACAAGAGCTCTGTATGGCAAATACGGAATGCGTGACTAAGAAGAGATGTGTTAGAAGAAGATGAAGAGGTAAGTGAATGTTTGAGGGCAAAAGAAACCTTTCACAAACAGGAACGATTTAAAGTGAATTGAAAAATTCCTTCCCGCCATCCTCACAACAAGGAAAACTATCACTTCTAAACAGCTGGCCCAGAAGGTCTGCTCACTCTAGGAGTCCATCTTCAGGGAGGAGGTTGGATTTTAGCAAACATGCAAAACCCAAATGTCTCCAGGTTCATATCCCTCTACAAAATGCATGCTCTGTGTTAGTGTGGTTTTAGGTTACGTGGCTTGGGTCCTAGCTATTTATCATAGAGGTGGGTGAATTTTTTTTTTTTTGGACACTAGTACATTTGCTGAAAAATGCATTTTTCGGGGCACCAAAATGATTCACAAATTGTTTTGGCCAAAACAAATTGCATTTTTAATGAAGTAAAAACAGTTTGTTTGAGCCATTTCAAAATGAAACATTTTGACCTTTCATTTTGGAAAGACATTCCATTTCAAAACTTAGCTAATTTTAAAAAGGGAAGGAACATCTAAAAAAGACTCCAAATTGAAAACCAAAAAGTTTTGTTTTTGATTGAACATAATATTTTAATCAGAAACTATCTGAGGAACTTACATGGCCCCGATTACCATAGTATCTCACAGTCTTTAAGTACCAACAATATTCAGCTTTGGTTTAAAATGAACTGATTTTTTTCTTATTATTTTTCTGTCCAGCCCTTGAATCACCAAAAGCAATTACTTGCTCAGCTCTAAGCAATTTATCTTTTCCTATAGAGCAGCGGTTTTCAAACTGTGGGTCAGGACCCCAAAGTGGGACACGAATGGGGTTGCCAAGTCTGGCATTAGACTTGCTGGGGCCTAGGGCTGAAGCTGAAGTCCGAGCCCCACCACCCAGCCCCAGGTAGTGGGGCTCAGGCTTCGGCTTCAGCCCTGGGTGGCAGGGCTCGCAGGTGGCAGGGCTTGGGCAGGCTCAGGCTTTGGTCCCCCTCCTGGAGTCATGTAGTACATTTTGTTGTCAGAAGGGGGGTCGCAGTACAATGCAGTTTGAGAACCGCTGCTATAGAGCCATCATAATAATGTCTAAGCCCCAAGAAATCAGTTCCAGATATCTTTCAGGAGACTGGCAGGATGCTAACAAGAGAATTATTTGGTCAAGGCCACTGGAAGAAATATGTCACGAAGGCAGACACAGTACGACAAAATCTGCCTGTGAGGTCAGTGGGGCTGTACAGGTGTAACTGAGGGCACAATATGGCCCACTAATTGGGGATGTGAGGTTGTGATGTCTCTATCACTCACATCATTCCTACATAAGGGATTCCAAGGATAACACTGCACTCTAACCCGGAATCAGACTCCACTCGAATCAGCGTTCCAGTGGGTATTGGTTTGCAAATCAAGGGTCTGAATGCCATACATAGGCTGTACTTTGCATGACTTTCTCCAGTGTCCAACACAAATGTGCTCTTCCAATGCATTCCAGAGAGGGCCCTGATGAAGGATGGAGTCTGCAATCCAGCTTATTCACTTCCCCTTTTCACGCTCCAGCCTCTCTCTTGAGAAACAAAACCATTCTGTTTTGTACAGTCCTGGGAGGGCTGTGAGCTGAATGCTTTAGAATTCACAGCCACTGGAAAAAAATACCAGTTGCTGCAAACTTCTCTGCCTGCTAATGACAGGACAGACAAATCCAGGGCACCTCTAGAGAGGAAGGATGGCTCCAGTGGTTAAGGTGCTAGGCTAGGACTTGGAAGACCTGCGGTCACGTCACCAAGCCTCACTGAGCCTCAGTTCCCCACTCTGCGGAATGGGGAGAACAGCTGTGTCCTACCTCCCAGGGGAGTTGGGAGGATAAAGACAGTGAAGATGTGAGGTGCTCAGATACTCTGATTCTGGGGCTAGACAAGTATCTAAGATTCTGACAGTAATGATGCCAAGTGAGACAGGGAAAACTGATCAAGCCCTAAAGAGACAAGGAAAGACACAGCCCAAAGAAGGGAGTGACCTCTTTCAGGTCCGGAAAGATACACAAGGCATTGCACCAGTTTTGGTGTAATACAAAATGCTATCAAAGACCTGGCACTTGCTCACTGTGCTGGTGGCTTCAAAATGGGGTTGGGATGTGTTGGCAAAAGCTCTTAAAGCTGGGGTGATTTCCCATCAAGCTGACTCCTGGGCAATGGAGTTTTACAGTCAGGGCAATTCTTCACTGACCAGCACAGTGTGGGACAGCAGCAGAACTACTTACACTGGCACAGCTACATTAGCAATGGAAAAGCACCTACATTGCCTCTCCATTGCTTGCATTCCCACCACTATAGGGCTGCCCCAGTACTAAAAGCAAGGCCACGATACTGATTTAACTACAGAGATCTATCAAAGGGCAGCAGATGCATGTGGGTTTGTGGACATAGGCCTGCACCCTGAAATATGGAGAGCTACATCAATCTAACTTGTGTGCAGACCAGGCCACAGAGCTGGAGATGGAGCAAAGATAAGCAGATGAGATGTGAAAGGGATATGATCTGCAGTATCTGGATGACCAAAGACTTCAGCCCTTTGGAAACTCCTGGAATCATACACCATGGAGCAGGAGACTCAAGATTTGTTCATTTTCCTGCTTTTCTGGTCTTGCATCCAGGCTCTGTGGTTGCTGTTCCATGCAGACTGAGGGTCTTCAGATACTGAAGGAGTCCCTGGTGCACGGCAAGAAAGCCTAGTATGGATTGTTCCAGAGGCCTCTGAAGTTCCTTTGGGCAAGCTGGTCATCATCTGATTATCAACACCTTCCTGCAGTGCATCATTCCCATTCTTCAGGGCTAATTTTCAGCATGAGGGCAGGGAGCTGACACTCAAACCCTGCCAACTGGTATCCTCGTTGCATTGGAACCAGGGGTGAGATAAGAACTGGGACTGCATTTCCTTTTCCAGCATGTAGGGGCCTGCATCCTTTCAGCACAAGGAGCTGCATACAGGCCAATGGGAGGCTTACTGGTTGAGCAATGTGCGGGAAGCTTGTTCTGGTTCCCATGCTGTACCTGGTCCATGGGTAAAGAGAGGACGTCAGTCTAGTACCTCTCACCCTGCAATTGTGGGACTGTGCTCCTCGCCCTAGTTCATGTACACATCCAGGCCAAGTTCCATGGAGCAGCATCTCCTGACTCACTTGACATCTTCTCGGAGCAGTGGTTGCTGTCCAGGGGGTATGCTCAGTGTCACTCACTGGTTCCCTTTTAGCATCCCTCTGGCCTCAGTCCATGCATTTTTGGATTAGTTCCCCATGTTCTGCCGACTCAGGTCCTTTTTTGGCACCTCCCCTATGGCTGAGGGG
This sequence comes from Dermochelys coriacea, assembly GCF_009764565.3. Classification (NCBI taxonomy): domain Eukaryota; kingdom Metazoa; phylum Chordata; order Testudines; family Dermochelyidae; genus Dermochelys; species Dermochelys coriacea. The sequence continues at coordinate 46,773,398 of NC_050075.1, forward strand.
ATAGGCCATTGTGTCCATCGGTGAGGCTTCCTTCAGAGGCCGTGTCTGTCAAAATGGAGATCAAATAGGTCACCACTTTTCACCAGTACCATACTCTCTCCCTGTCTCTACACACACACACACACACACACTTCCTGTTAAAAGAAGTTGGCAATAGAAGGCAGACACATTAAATCCACCTACCTGATTACTGCTATGAAATCCAAGCTGCCCAGCGAGACAGTAAGGAAGTAACTTTGGCAACAGTTGCCCACTGTCCCTTGTCACACTTGTGAAGGTTATCAAAATAGGGGGGAAAATGAGAAAAAAGGAAGAGAGCCAGAGTAGACAAGGATGAAAGAGCCAAATGGGAAAGTGTTGGTAAGTGAATATCTGGGGGTGGAAATGAGGAAAAGCTGCCCACAAAAGAAAATAGGGAACAGCTAAAATTTTCAAAAGCACCTATCTGACTTAGGAACCTAAGACCTATATACTAAAGTGACTTAGACACCTAGAGTACATCTACACTACAATAAAAACCCCACGGCACCAAGTCTCAGAACCCAGGTCAATTGACTCAGGCTGCGGGCTAAAAATTGCAGTGTAGACATTAGGGCTTGGACTGGAGCCTGGGCTCTGAGATCCTCCCTCCTCGTGGTTGTCATGCCAGGGCTCCAGCCTGAGCCCAAATGTCTACACTGCAATTTTTTAACCCCACAGCCCAAGCTCAAGTCAGCTGACCCAGGCTAGCTGTGTGTCTTTTATTGCAGTGTAGATGTACCCTTGGGAGCCAGTGGCACCACCTACCTGCTCTGCATCAGGCTAGGCACTGCGCCATCTTCCCCTCACTCAAGCTGGCTCTCCCAACCTGGCTTGGTAGCGGCAGAGACTTGCTGCAGGGATATGACTCTCCGCCCAAGTCATTAAAGAGAAAGTCCAGCCCTTCTGGGTATCCATGTCCAAAACAAACACAGAAGAGTCCAAGGTCAGCCTCGCCCCTCCCTCCTGAGAACCTGACTCCTCTTCTCAGCTCTCCCTACTCTCCAATGAGCAGCAGCTCTCAGAGCTTCCAGCCAGCAGTCTCCCTTTGCTCTCCACAAGCTTCTGCCTTACCTCCACCCCAGAAGGCCTGGTTTAGCCAAATGACCTCCGTGACATGAGTCTTGGCTCATTTTCTCCACCTGGGGAGGTGAGCTAGGTGTGGAACGTGTGGGGCTGACCCCATCTCCCCTGAGCGGCCCAGCCACCCTGTGATAGATGCTAAGTCACTTTTGAAAATGGAACTTGGGCCCCGAAGTCACTTGGGCGCTTTTGAAAGATTTTGTCTAAAGCTTGAAGGCAATGTACACAGTAAGGGATGAGGTCCAGACTCAGCTCACTGTGTACACTGTGTACTTGGGAACGATGTTGCACAGTAAAGTGCTCTATTTGTGGAACGATTACCAGTAACTGATCTGTAGAGACAAAGCCCCTGATGCTGGCTGTGGATCCGTGCAGATGAATCTGAGTTCAAATCCTGCAGAGTTTGCGGAAAACTCCTTCTGAAACCCAAGCCCAGACAGACGCCTCTTTCATGTCCCACAGCAGAGCTATCTTGCTCCCCTGCAGATAATATGGCAGAGCAGTCTGCTACCTCAACTCAACAGACAGCGTCCTAGCTAAGTCCAACAGTCAACATACATTGGGCATGTTTGCTTAGTATTTTCCTAAAATAATAGAACTTTATAGCTTCTTGATGGCTGTTTTCAGAGTGCTGCACTTTCCCACCAGCACTGAGTCAATGCAGAGGGTAGGGATACAGGCCAGCCACTGGGCTACAAAAAACAACCACCATCCCAAACCTCAACGCACACTCCAAACCTCCTCTGAGTTTGGAAAGGTTATGTTCCCATTTTCCCCATGCCTTCCCATCTTAAGATGAGGCCAGAAGCAGCAGCAGCAGCTGTCTTACATCCACACAACCAGATCAGAGCCTAGATCACAAACACATGCTCAATTTGCCAGCCAGAATGCCATTCCCAGCTCTGTTCACATGTTCTTCTCTGAAGCTGATTCCAGCCCCAATGGGCCACCTACATCACCTGCTTCTCCCTTGGAGAGGTACATTTTGGTGTCACCTTCTGGTTTCCTGGGTGGTCGGAGATGGTGTTAAGAAAGGGCCCCTTTCTCCACACTCCCCATTTAAGGGAAAACCAGGATGGGTCTGTATCCCTTCTCTCTCCCCCGAAAGGCAAAGGTGCCTCTTTGCTTGAATCGCCACCTGGAGGGAGAAAAGCAAAGCAGGAGAAGCTAGAGGAGACATCCTCTTGGCCTCCCCTTCTCTTTCCAGGGCAAGTGTGTGTGGGGAGGGGAATTCTAGCTGTAGCCCAGTGCAGGATTCTCTTGGGATACCGAGAGACAGGGATACCAGGCAGATGTTCATAAGCACCCAGGTGAATAAGAAGCACAAATCAGACTTTCAAGCGCTTTTGAAAGTGCCACCCACAGCCTTTGTGAACCTGGCAGGTGACTAGTTCTGGGAAAGAAAGGCCAGTTTCTTCCCAGCACGCCTGTGTGCCACACCTTGAATACCGGGATCAGCGGAAAACATCATCTATGGCAGAGATGGAACAAATGAAGTCTCATAAAAGAAAGAAGCTGGCAGAGAACGCAGTTGCAGCACTTCAAAGCTTTCCTGGAAGCCAGTGATACTGCAGGGAAATCCGAGAGGGTGACATTCTCCCCGCTGCTACATATGACCAGCCCAGAAGCACCAGAGATCTCAAATACATTCCAGTGAACTGCAAAGTGCTAGACAAGTCATACCAACGTTTGAAGGACAGGGTGATCCAGACATGGACTTCCCTTGGGAAAGGCTCCTGGGGCCAAGTTGTCTGCTGGAATAACACCATTGAGGCCAGTGGAATTATACTAGCAAGTAACATGGTCTCTTGGCTTTCTAAAAGATGATCTGCCAGGCGAGGCCATTGACCATAACAATAGACCTATGTCAAAAAGCTAAGTCATGTAACACACGGATTAATTAGTTTCCTTGGCTTTTTTCCCCTTTCCAAGAGAAGCCAAAGGTTCTAGGGGATGCGGACAGAGGAGCATGCTTGTTGAAATGCCTCATCTTGGGGCAGAGTGTCATTCAGGGCTGTTGTGTAGCATCTCTCCTTTGTGTTCTGACTCCCTCTGCACTTTCTGCTGTGTAGTTTTTATTTGTATAATCAGAATACATTGCCACAGGATAAGATTCCATTTTTATTAGGCTAATTGTGAGTCTTTTTTTAGTATTTCCAGGACTCTTGGATTTTCTTACTGAGTGGAGACCTCATAATCAAAAAGCCTCATGTTGTTGCCTCCCTGTACATGTGCACATGTGTTTCCCATTAAAGCTTTCCCATTGAAAACAAATCCGACGTCTGTTAAGGCTGAAGTTAAAGGTCTGGATTTATTCCTGCATGAGCCTGAGAAAATGTTACACCACCAGATTAACTCTGTACTCACTGAAAGCATCTCCTAGGCATTGGACTTGTCTTTCCACACTTGATTTTCTTGTTCTAAGGCTTTTCAAAGTCGCCTAAGGAACTTAGAGACCCACTCCACGTCAATCAGATTTGAGCACCTAACTCCCATGGGCTTCTTTGAGAATTGCAGAACAGGAGAGGACGGTGACGAATGTAAAAGAAAGTACTTTATAAATCATGCTCCGTTTGTGTAAAGCAGGTTAACATTTTTTGAGGGCAGCAGGGAGGAAGAGAGAGCTCAGTGGTTTGAGCATTGGCCTGCTAAACCAGGATTGTGAGTTCAATCCTTGAGGGGGCCTCTTAGGGATCTGGGGCAAAAACTGGGGATTGGTCCTGCTTTGAGCAGGGGGTTAGACCAGATGACCTCCTGAGGCCCCTTCCAATCCTGATATTCTATGACTAAAAAACTTTCCTAACAAATGATAGAGTTTCCTAGAAATTGATATTTTTCACAGGGAAATGTTGATTATTGTGACAAAAAGAAAATCTGATTTTTCAATTGGAAAATAATAACCATGAACACTAATTATAAAATATTTCCCTTTGACATTTTGAAAATATCAAAACTGTCAACACTTCAAATGCGAGACAAGGTGGGTGAGGCAACATCTTCCAGTGGGTTACTTTCTGTTGATGAAAGAGACAAACTTTCATGGAGCTAAAGAAGAGCTCAAAAGCTTGTCTCTTTCACCAACAGAAGTTTAAATCTACATTTCAAAAAGTTTCAGTTCCCTGCCCTCTTCCTACCCACATTGAAAATGACAACTTTTTCCTTTTTGATATTGCCAAATAGAAATATTTTGGAATTTTTTTAACTCCATGGAAATTTTCAATTATTTTGACCTTTTGTTTCATTTTGGGACAAACCCAACTGCGAAATATCATCATTCCAAGTGGGATGGAAAGTCCATATTCAAAACAGCACTATTCCTGAGAGAGACACACATGCAGACAGAGACAGAGACATTCAATCTAGTAGTAAAAGACAGAGGCAGAGATGAGCAACTGTCAAAATGTTCCAGAGCCAAAAGTTTGGATGAATTTCTGAGGCTCATTCCAATTCATTCCTAAGCACTTCGGTCTTAGTATCAACTTAAGACATTTTCTGAGATCAGTTGGCAATATTCATTCCACTTCTTTTGGCTCGCTAATCATTGCATTTAAATACAGTTTTTCATATACAAAGGAGTAAATGACTAATTCTCACAAGGTGGGGCTGAGTTAGACTTAAATCACAGAGACAAGTGAAAATGCAAGAAAATAAATGTTACCCTAACTGTTTCAAGAGTCACAACATTTTGGGTCACGTTTTTGAGAGTAATTTGCAGAGTTTATTTTATCCAAACTGAGAGAGAGTACAGAAAACAATTTAGCATTCGGGTCAGTCAAAAGGAGCATGTTTCTGTCTGTCTCTCTCTCTCTTTGTCATCTATGGGTTTTGATTGTGTTGGGTTTTGATTGTGTTGGGTTTGCTACAGAATAATTCTATCCATTTGCACCTCTGCACCATGTGGATCCAGCCCTTCTGGCTCTGAGTTAATAAAACCAAACCCAGTAAAATCCAAAATACTGTCAATCCTTCTGGATTATTAACACAGAAACTTCCCCATCAAAATATAATCCTGACAACAAAGGCCCAGCCAGGCTTGGCCCACCTTCTGCTCCCTCCCCTCCTTTATAACAAGTTCTTAAGAAACCAGCTGCAGCAATGAGTCATCACCCTCTTTACCCTTTCTAGCTAGCTCACTCCCAGGGAATGAGGTGGGTGTGTGAGGCAAACCTGCCTGCCTGTTACTGGCTGAGGGGTCCTGTTCTCTGTACCTACAAGCTCTGTTTTAGACCGTGTTCCTGTCATCTAATAAATTGTGCCCTCCTCTTGAGTGCCTTTGTTTTCCCATCTAGGTTATCGGCCCTCATGCTTGTCTGACCATGTTGTCCACAGATCCATTCTCTCCTGCTGCCCCATCTGCGGAGTGCCCCATACAATTCCTTCCCACCTGCTGGTTCCTCCCCTCCCTGACGCCTCCCCCAAACTCCAGTGAGCTCCCCCACCCACCTTCTTGCACCTGCTGGTATCTTTCCTTTTCCCTCTTGAGAAGGCCCTATTTACTTTTCCTGTCAGCCACTTCCTCTCAATCTCTAAACTACTACCCAACAGGGAGTCAAAAAACACATAAATGGAGGGATCCAGGCGCTAAACCCACAGGAATGTTCTGGGCTGGCCTGTCCATAGACCCACCCTTTCCCCACTTAGAGAAAAATCTACTTGTTTTACTTGCATTGATGCCAAGAAATTCCATTTGAGGAGCTACAGCTAGCAGCTCTGGGTGAGACACGGGTGAGCTTACAGTCCATTTTCCCTGCCCTCTTCCTACCCACATTGAGACATAGTTAGCTGCATTTTTAGAGTTGTGCAGAAGGATAGTTGTAGGGCAGGTGGGAATTTTTAGAATTAAAAAAAGGGGTTGAGTTTTTTTGGAAAATTAATTTTTTTTTCAGAAAAATTGTTGACATTATAGAAATGTTTCATCTTTCTGTGAAAAATATAATGACTATTGCTTCAACATTTCCTCCAGAATTTTAATTAAATAAAAACATTGTTGACATTTTTCATTTACCAAAAACCCATGAGAAGCATGTCAAGACCCATTTCATTAATATTTTTAATAAAAAAATTTGGAGTAAAAACATTACATTTTAAAAAGTATCTAAAAACAGATCCCTTTGACGTTAAAACCTTAAAACTGTAAAATTTCTCATGAAAATATGTTTTTATTTTTTACCAACTCTAGAAATTAGTGTGTGTATCTATTATAGACTCTAATCCAGTACCCAGTGAGGTCTGAGCCAGTGCCTCTGGAAGTGATTAGAAAGACTTTCACTGACTTCACTGGGTAACAACCCAGGGCTGTTGGCGTTACAAGTAGTGGCCTGTACTGGGGAGCCTCTGAAGCTCCAGGCTGCTCTTCTCAGGCCAGGGGAGAATGTAAGCCAGGCAGGCCTGCTCAGTGTGACACTCTGTCCATCTCTAGTGGTGGCCAGGCCAAGTGGAGATCAATGATCCTGTTACAAACTTGGCCACTTGTAACCCTAACACTCCTAGATGTGTGTTGACGGGGGAATCAAACCTGGGACCACTGGATCTTAAAACATGAGCCTCTGCTCTCTGAGTTAAGAGATGCAGCTCTCTTAACCCAGGCTGTAGCAGGCTCATCAGTCTCTAGTTGGCCTAGTTACCAGTAGAAGAGGACAGAGTGCCATGCTGAGCCAGTTTGGCTGGCACCTGGACTTGTTAGGGGCTACGGCACGTCAAATGTCGCTCACCCGATAATCCACCCTGTACTGTAGAAGGAATACAGTCCCCTTCTCTAAAGTGTCCTATCTCCCATCCTTTTTTAATCAACTTACAACCATCTTGAGAGGAAGGCTGGTGAGGTGATTATGGTCTCCGGAGCTCTCGGATTTCTGTCTCTGCCCCAGGCTCCCTGGGGGAACTCACTTGATGACCATTGGCAGGTCACTTAGAGCAGGCTTTTCCAAAGTGCCCAGCGTTGGCCTAACTCCGTTCCTCCTGAAGTCCGTGGTAAAACTGTTGACTTCAATGAGAGCAGAGATAGGCCAAGACTGAACACTGTATCAATCCCCCACTTAATCTCTTTGTGTCTCAGTTCCCCACCTGTGAAATTCGAATAACAACACTTCCTTTCTCCCATCCTTTGTCTGTCTGATCTGTTTAGACCATAAGCTCTTCAGGGCAGGATCTGCCTCTCACTGTGTGTATGTGCCGCATCTAACACCATGGGGCTCTGATCTCAACTGGGGTCCCTAGGCACTTCTGTGCTATAAACCATAATAGTAAGGCCATGTCTGCCGCACAGCAGCACAGCTACAGCATGGCAGCTGTAGTGCAGACATGGGAGCACATGTCCTCACCTCTAGGGTGCCCCCTTTTGCCTGGGCATGGCGTTTAAGGGGACTTCACTTCTTGTTCTCACCTTTGTGGCCACTTCCTTGGCCATGATGTAGGGTTGCCAACTTTCTACTTGCACAAAACAGAATGCCCTTGCCCTACCCCCTGCCCTGCCACTTCTCTAGGGCCCCACCCCTTCTCTGAGGCCACACACCCCATTCACTCCATCCCCCCTCCAGACCCTCACTTGCTCATTTTGAGTGGGCTGGCTCAGGGAGTTGGTGGTGTAGGAGGGAGTGGGGGCTCTGGCTGGGAGTGCATGCTCTGGGGAGGGGGCCAGAAACGAGGAGTTCAGGGTGCGGGAGGGGGCTCTGGGCTAAGGCAGTGGGTAGAGATGAGGAAGTGGGTGAGGGCTCCGGCTGGGGGTGTGGACTCCGGTGTGGGACCGGGGATGAGGGATTTGGGTTTTGGAGTGTGAGAGGGGCTCCAGGTAGGGGGTTGGAGTGCAGGGTGTGTGTGAAGGCTCTGTCTGGGGGTGAAGACTCTGGGGTGGGGCTGGGAATGAAGGGTTTGGGGTGTAGAAGGGTGTTCTGGACTGGGACTGAGGGATTTGGAGGCAGGGAGGGGGATCAGGTTGGGTTGGGGCAGAGGATTGGGCATGAGTGGGGATGAGGGCTCTGGCTGGGGGTGCGGGCTCTAGTGTGGGGCAGGGATGAGGGGTTTGGGGTGCAGGAGAGTGCTCCAGGCTTGGACTGAGGGGTTCAGAGGGTGGGAGGTGGATCAGGGCTGGGGCAAGGAGTTGGGGCACAGGAGGGAGTCAGGGGTGCAGGCTCTGGGCAGTGCTTATCTCAAGCAGCTCCCAGAAGCAGTGGTACATCCCCACTCCGGCTCCTATGCGGAGGCACAGCCAGGTGCTTCTGTGTCCTGCCCCATCTGTAGGTGCCACCCCCGTAGCTCCCATTAGCCATGGTTCCTGGCCAATGGGAGCTGTGGAGCCAGTGCTTGTGGTGGGGGCAGTGTGCAGAGCCCCCTGGCTTCCCCTACACATAGGAGCCAGAGGCGGGACTTGCTGGTGCTTCCAGGAGCCGCACAGAGCCATGTCAGGCAGGGAACCTGCCTTAGCCCCACAGCATCGCCTATCGGACTTTTAACGGCCTGGTCGGCAGTGCTGACCGGAATCGCCGGGGTCCCTTTTCGACTGGGCATTCTGGTTGAAAACCAGACACCTGGCAATCCTACCATGATGGACAGTCATAGCTGATGTCTTCTCCCATCTCCCTCTCTGGACTCTCTGTGGCTCAGCCCGCCAGCCAAGTCACACAACAGTTCACTCCCTTTCCGGGGTAACAAAGGTCCAACTTAAGAGTCCAAATCATATGCCCAAACTAATAGTGCTTCTGTCCCTCTCAGGCACCATTGATGCCCTCTGCTTCTCAGTCCTGGCAGAGCATCTCTTGTCTTGCTTCTTCCCCAGCAGGATTCCCTGGCTGCTTCCCTTCGTCAGGGACTCCAGTAGTTTGCCTGTGGGGATCTCCCAGCTGCTGTCACAGGCCCTAACTCAGGCTCCCCCCACAGAAGCCTGCTGTGTGGGTCTCTTTCTCCTGTGCTCTGAGAGGGTGACTCACCCTGACTTCCTCAGGCTCCTCCAGAGGGAGCTCCCCCTCTACTGACTTCCCAGCTCTGTTTAAGTAGCACTCACCCTGCTGCACCACCACAGCTGGGGTCAGTCTTTCTAACTAGGCCTCATCACACTTGGCTAGGGTCATTAATTAGTCCATACTCTGCCAGCTCCTCAGTGAGACTGAGGGCTACCTGCTAAGTCAGGGGCAAGGCTGAGCACAGCTTGCTTCCAAGGGCTGGCCAGCCCTTGACAAGATGCTGTGACAAGATACTTCCTACGTTGACAGAAGGTGTTTTTTCTGTTGATTCAGTTAATCCACCCCTCCAAGAGGTGATAGCTAGGTTGACAGAAGTTCTTCTATTGACCTAACCATGTCTACACCAGGGGTTAGGCATAAATTTTTTCACAGCCCTGACCGACATAGATAGGTCAATCTAGTTTTGAAATGTAGACCAGGCCTCAGTCTCCAGGAGCAGACCCTGGGAAGAAAAGTGACATTGGGCTCTGGTTCGATTGCCATTCCTCCAGTGCCCTGCCTTGGTTCTCTCTCCAGACTAGCGTAGCAGACATAAATGCATGATAACAAATGGAAAGGGTGGCAGGGACTCCATTTATTGAAAATGATCATTTCTATTCTAGTGCAAACATAGTATATTTTACATCACAAAGCAGGATATAATTTACAGAATATATTTCCACAAGATCTCAAAACCCCCCAGTGGTGTTTGCATCCAGTCCATCATCTTCCCAGTGTTTTTATTTCCCATCACCACTTAAAATTCCATACAGTCCATCACCACCTTGTTTCTGGACAGACCAAGGGTGGAGAGTTGCTCATCAGTATTTGTCCATGAGTGTCAGAGGGGGATATGTCTCATGAACATGTTCTACAGTAGGGGTCCCCAAACTTTGTGACACTAGGGGTTAACTAGGTAACATCAAAGGAGCCCAGACAGAATGCACCTGGAGCTTCTACTAAAGCTATGGAGAGTTTCATGCCTTCACAATCAGGCCCCTAATTTGCATTTATATTGATACAGTTTTATAAAATACAGAATAAACTCATATGATCACACTATTGTGCTTTTGCTGGGTAGACAAATAGAAAATTGTTTGTTGGTTGAAGTCATCAGCAATGAAAATCTGCAGTTGATCAACTTTGTCCGTAGACTATATTTACAAAAGCTGGTGGGTGCTAAGTGCGTTGTTGGATGTGGTGGTTTTTCATCTGGCCCTTGTCAGGATACTCCCACTCTGACCTGGTGCAAGTTTACCAATGGGAGGGTGAGAATCCAGCAGAAGGGACAACTTCACCAAAAATAAAATCATTGCCACCTAAATAATAAGGCAAAATCTGGAGACATTTCTGTGGCTCCACTGCTGCATATACTTATACATACGCATAACTTTACTCACATATAGTGAATGCGATTACTGTACTGAGTGAAGTTAAGCATGTGCATAAGTGTTTTCAGGATCAGGGCCTTAGTTAAGTCCTGGTATTTACAGGCATATCTCAGTTTAAGAGTCACAACAATTCAGGGAACACAAATTGGGCAACTTTGGTCCCTGGAGTTTGTACATTTGTCCTCTCTGAGCAGTTTTCCTACCAGCATAAGAAATGGATGCCTTTGCTGAGACTCAAGGTGATTTCTGCCTGCAGATGATGCCTCATGGTGTATCAAAAAGTGGAGAAGGGCTAGGGTACCACAAAAATGCAGCATTCATTGATTGAAAACTTTGGTCCAGATTCTCAACTAGCGTCTGTCCTCCATTGACTTCATCAAAGCCATGCCAATACACACCTACTGAAGATATGGCTCTTGATTTTAATTTGGATGTGAGTCCCCTCCCCCAAGCTCTGCTTGGTGCAGGATTGGGTGAGCTGAAACTATCTCAAGTGTCAATTTAAAAGCTGAGAAAGAAAGGAAAGTGGAAACTCTTTGGGCCATTTTCTAGAATAGGGGTCGGCAACCTTTCAGAAGTGGTGTGCCGAGTCTTCATTTATTCACTCTAATTTAAGGTTTTGCGTGCCAGTAATACAGTTTAATGTTTTTAGAAGATCTCTTTCTATATGTCATTAATATATAACTAAACTATTGTTGACTGTGAAGTAAATACGGTTTTTAAAATGTTTAAGAAGCTTCATTTAAAATTAAATTAAAATGCAGAGCCCCCCCAGACCAGTGGCCAGGACCCAGGCAGTGTAAGTGCCACTGAAAATCAGCTCGTGTGCTGCCTTTGGCATGCATGCCATACCCCTCTTCTAGAAGTTCACTATGGTGATTGGACCTCTCCACACAGCGTCTGATCTCAGGAGTTCTGTGAAGATGAACCATCACCCTCCTTAACCCCAACACAGAAACAGTTATCCAAAAGGAGACAATTTCTCTCTGCTGGGAAAACTCAGCTCCGAATTCATAGTTTAAGACACCACATAGTATTTTGTGCTGAGGTATTTTCTTTCATCTGAATATCTCCATAAATGAAGTCTCATAACACACCTGTGAGGTAGGTAAATACTAGTCTCCCCATATTGCAAAGTAGGAGAGACAGGCACAAGAGGTGAAATAACTTGGCCAATGTGACGCAGTGAGTCGGCAGTGGACACAGCAGCACAACCCAGGAGTCATGACTCCTAGTGCCCTGCTAGATAATACAATGCACCTCAGAAAATGGGAGATAACATTAAATGCTTTCCAATATTTACACTTTCTTGTAAATGTATTCCTATCCCCTTCCAGAATGTATCTGTAGGCTGGTGCTGGAAAGAGTGGATAATTAAAGGGTCTCTTTGTTCTAAGTCCCATTGGTTGTGTCTACACAATGGTTGTGTCTACACAAACATTTTTCATTTAAATTTCTCCCTATTGCACTACTGTCCACTGATGGTAAGAGCAGACAGAGGTTGAGTGTGGGCCAGTCACAGTCATTTTAACCACTGTGCTGGCTCAGTCTGCTCTGAGGGCTATGCCCCAAAGTGATTTGAACATCAGTAATTGTTGATTGCTGTGCCACCAGCAGAATGGCACTTTTGGTAGCGTAACAATAGTGTCATCCCCCAGGTAATCAAAAATCATGAGTCAGGCACCCCCAATAAATCATAGATTGACTTAAAAATAAGAATTCATAGAAATGTAAAACTGGAAGGGACCCCAAGAAGTCATCTGGCTTGTTCCCCCGCCCACACGCATGAGGGCATTGGGTCCTGTAAATATTGGGTCGTTTTTCTTTTCTGTCTAACTTTTGAGCCTTTAGGTGACACTTGGGTCACACTGTCTTGCTTTTCTCCACAACCACAAGGGTTAGAATTTTGGGGGGGTGCAGTAGGGGGATGCCAAATGAAAGCTGAGATTTTCTTGCAATCATGTGACTCCAGGATCTGTGGCTTTAGGAACCCAATCAAATATCCAAATAAAATCATGAGGGTCAGCAGCCTTGATGCAATGATGGGAAGTTTGAAGCGGAATGCTCGTGCCGACTAGGCAATGGCTGGCTGTACAGAACTCTTAGGGACATCTACAACTGCATGTGACCCTGCTAGCTAGAGCTCAGAAGCTAAGCAGAGTTAGATAGAGAACTAGAGGGGTCGGACAATCTGCTTAAAAAGTTGAACTGTTTTGAAGGGAAAATTCTACTCAAATTGGAGGGAGGGAAGGCAAGTCTATTTGACTGGCGTGGCATGTGGACTCCTAAATGGACCGTCCTGTAAGGTTGGGCAGCACAGTTGCACCCTGGTGTTGGTGACTCAGCACGAGGCGCTCATCCCTTGGATTCAGTCCTGAACCAATCCACACCAAAACACACGGAAGCGCCGTCTTTTAGATACAACCAAAATCCAGGCTGCATGGGGGACTAGCTCCTCGCCTCATGCAAATCAGCCCAGCACTTCAGTCAGCGGAGCAACACCCATTTACACCAGCTAAGGATCTGGCCCTTGGTTCACATGCTTTTTGCAAGTGTTAAGCCTGATGCTCAGGCTAAATTCTAATTGTTATTCTGCCTACATAACAGTTCACCTTCATTTTAAACGGCTGTGTGTGGTTTTAGAATGGTGGGGCCCATTGCCAGACCAAAGCCACATTCCAGCCAAAAGGTGCCTGCTTCAGCACCTAGATATAAATCTACGGTACTGTTTGGGAAATGCTCTGTGTATATATAATCATCAGATCAGTGCCCAATGCTTACTCACATCGAGTAGTACCTTGAACGGTCCATTGACTTCAGTGGGGCCATTCAAGGAGCAAAGTTCTACTCAGTGTGAGCAAAGGTCTCAGAATCTGTCCCTCAATGGCTCTCCTTCTGTACATAAGTGTTACTCGCGTGAGAAAGGCTGGCAGAAGCAGGCCCTCTGGTTTCACACAGGTGTACTCTCACTGGCATCAGCAAAAACACAAGGGGATCATCTTTCCCTCAGGACATATGCATGGGGGAAAACTTTCCAGGCACACATCCAAGACAGCTCCATAATGTTGTCCTTCCTCTCTCTAGACCCAGACAAGGTGGGGGGAAGTACAGAAGGGGATTTGATAGGAATCTCATCCCTGTCTGAGTCTCACAAGGGGGAGGGTGTTTCACGGGGAAAAGCACTGCTGGCCCCGCTGTCTTATCTTAGTGTGGAATCCCTCCATGGTGGGAGAACCCCCTCTATCACCTGGCACGGTGCCTAGTGTATGGTCCTGTGTCTTCGGTGGATTTTCCAAGATCTGGCTGGATCTGAAGTGCTGGAGGGCCAGAGTCCTCACTTCTCTGGAGGAGCAAACCCTAATCACTCCACAAAGGGAACTTCACAATATGTCTTTCTTCAGGGCCTTGTTGGATGGGTTTTCCCAGAGGAAGAGATGAGCTAGCCCTGAATATTGACCTCCTGATTTGGATCAACTGGACCCTGAGTTTTGCCTGACTAAAGACATAGGGATTTGGCCGGTAGCTTGTAATGTGCTGTGGCCTTCTGTGAGATGAAATGTTCTAAGCATAAGCTATTTATTATTACTATGATTGTGAGCAGCATACGACCATAAATGGGAACCTGGCACTCCATCTCTATAGGAACTTGGCTGGAGTACACACATCTTGAACATTTTCAATGTATTTTTATTTTGTTTAATAAAAAACACCAACCAAGCTTGCATGTATATCTTATATATATAAATATATACAGTATATATAAAACAAATGCGTTGGGACATCACTTTTACCTGTGGCACAAAACATAAGGCATAGAAAGAAGCATAAGGCAAAGTCCTAATCTTTGAGCTCCTGAGCCATCTCCCCTATGCAGACACGCACTCTGGCTTGAGAAGGATCTTCTCTTCTTTGGCTTTTCAAAGAGGCTGGGCCAGAAACAATCAGAAAGAGGCGAATAAGTTCTAAACTCAAGATGGCTGTGAATGAAACAATGAACATTCCAGGCAACTGGACTAGAGGAACTCACCGCGTTGCTCAAAAAGCCTCCTCAGAGGCTAATGATAATGACTTTGCAGCTGCAGCCTTGGTCTGGAGCGATGGAAGGACACTTCGATCTCATGTGGATACAACAGAGAGGGCTTTGGCTTCGGAATTCCCTTTTCTAGAGTGAGCTGGGGCATAGGAAGTGAGGGACCCGGTGCTGAACCTCAGGAAAGTCTAGGGGAGAAGTTCAAAGGCTGGATTGATAGGGTTTCTTTTGCAGTCACGTATAAAATAAACAAGAAGGATGGAATTGTCCTTAACTGAAGAAGCTCATAGTATACTGAGCAGAAGCAATAAACCTGACACAAAGTGGTGACATTATCCCACAAGGAAAGAGGAACACCATAACTAATTTGCAGTTCATTTTTCTCCTGCTTCTGTCCCAATAGTCAGTTCAAGGTTTATTTTTCAGCATGAGCAAACTGCTAAGCAAGACGGGTGTCATTTTGTTTTACTCTTTCTTTGAGACAGTGTTTAATTGACTGTCGGTACTTGGTTCCTCTGTAAACTATATTCCTTTGCTTTCAATCTCAGGTTGGCAATGCTGTTGGCCATGTTCATGCCCTGGGCAGGGCTAGCATTGGTACACGTAGCAGAATAGGTAGCCATGGCGCTGTTGGGGTGGAGAGAAGAGGAGAAAAGAAAGAAAAACAAAATCAGAATCCAGCTGCAAATCAGGGCTGCATTGAACTCAGAAATCAGTCGCTAGGTGAGCGGGTGCTGGCGTGGGCATACATCATGATGTATAATGTTTCAGTTACTGGGTGCAACATTCCTTACCATGACTGGACATTTTAGTAACTTGTCTTTTAGAGCACTGATGGATCACCCTGTTTAACAGCATTTCCCAGGCTATAGCCAGCTGAAGTCAAAGAGTTTTGAACCAGGCCCACAACAATCAGTTTATGCGACCAAAGTACATGAGAATGTACTACAAATAGTCACCAGATGCAAAGTTCATATCTGGAGCCAACCTTTGTCAAAGTTCAGGGGAGCTCAGGTCTGAGGTCCTGGTTCTAGAATATACCAGAAGGAACACGCCTGCATTAGCAGGAAGATAGACTAGACACAACCCTTTTCCACCTCTGACTTCTATGATTGGAGATTCTTTCTAATGGCAGGTCTACCTTGGGAAAATTTGGGGGTTTACTACAGGTAAGGGAGCAACGGTTTTGCCAGTGCGGTGCACATATTCCGAATTGCTGGTGAGATTTCTAAGTGGCCGCACAAGTCAGAGCTGAACCCTTAGAATTTTACATGCAGTTCAGTTATATATGCTGCTCGAGACAGAAACTTTCAGATGATCCAGAAGAGACCCTATTCTAGGCCAAGCAATTACCAGACCCATTTCACAGGAAAATAAACTCAGGAAAGTCCATTTTGCCACAAAGACCCGATTGGACTGTGCCGCCACTTCCCGTATGGAATGGCAAGCAGTTTTTGGTCATTTGTGTTCCAGCCAAGTTTTGTCAGTCACTAGCGTTCATTGTTACATCACCTGAGTGGCCTGGCCAAGGAGAGAAAACTGAGCTTCATACCAAATGCCACCGAGAAACATAAAGAACAGATCATGAACACTCACATTTCTCACTGCCCAGCCTAGACATGCGCACGGTAGCAGTGCCATGCTTTAGCTTTAGGGAACACCGTCTCCTAGTCTACAGGAACTATTTGACTCAGCACATCCATTCGGACATTTTTTTTCTAAACACTTCCTTTGCATTTTTGGTGGGGCTGTGGGATAAGATGGACTTTTATCACTGGATAAAACCTCAGCGGCATTCCTATCGGGACAGTTTACTTACATGGCCCTGCTCCATTTTCTCTGTTGTCCCTCTTCCTGTTTAACTGCTGATTGGTAACTGTGAACATGGATGTGGCATATCCCTTTACAGTCACCATACGGCTGTAACCTGAGATGTCTAGCACCGATTGGAGAATGAATACGCAAGGTGTTACAGAGTGTGACGGTAAATACCACTAAGCATCATGAGACTGCGGGTGCACCTGGGCAGCACATACATGATCTAACAGTCATCGCTCATAAGGCCTGACCCAAAAGCTACTGTAATCAAGGGAATTCTTTCCCCTGACTTCCCAGTAGCCTTTGGGTCAGGCCTGTTAGCCAAACTGGCTTTATTACAAATGCTCAAACTGCTTTCAACTCATATTAACTTTGTGGATGGAAAAGATACTCAGCCTGACACAGGGAAATAATGTGGGAAAGAGGTCAAAACAGCATTAAGGATGAACAGCTTTGAATAAAATACAAACCCACCTGCACCTTTGTCCTGTATTGTAAATTTAAACCTTCAACCCTGAAGCTTTCCTGAGGTTCAATAATGTTTGGTTACATTTATTATTAATATTTATTGGTATTGTGGTAACATCTATGTACTGCAGTCATGGACAGGACCCCCTTTTGCTAGGTGCTGTACAAACATAGAAAAAAAAGGATGGTCTCTGTCCCACAGGGCTTGCAATCTAAGGGTATGTCTACACTCCTCAAGCCGACGTACCCAAGCTAGCTTGAATCTGGCTAGCTCAGATCCCAGAACAGGGAAGCTATGGCATCAGCATATCTGATCCTGCCTGGAACCCGGGGTGATCACTTCCAGGGCTAGCCCGTGCTGCCACAGCTTCTCTGCTCCAATACCTGAGCTAGCCAGATAAAGGCAGACTCGGATACGTCAGCTTGAGCTACAGTCGTACCCTATGATTGCAATCTCGACATACCCTGTGCAAACTCTGTTTAATTTTAATGCTACAGCTACCTTTCCAGAACAAAAGTAGAAATTCCTTGTTCCCGAGAAATTCCCTGAGAAGTTTTTCATGAACAATAGGTGTGGGTCATTCAGATAAAAGCCCGATCTGAACTGAGGAACTTGCAATGATTGCCCAATGCTGGTTTAAAGACACCGAGGAAATAAAGTGCACTGAATGAGTGACACAATTTTAGAAAGAATCCTGAGAGTTTGATAGGCTACATTTCTCACGTGTACTGCAGACAATTGAGGAGTATCAGGAAATCAGTTCGGTTTGGGATTTTGTCAAGGCTGATCCCAGTTTTCTGTGATTTTTAGCTGTATCTAAGTATCATAATGTAATTTATGCTAATTGGCTGGCATATACCCCTGCACAAAAGGCCATGCAGCACTTATGTCCTTAAAATACATTTTAGATGAGACTCAAGTCGTATCTGGGCCAGGGGATGGGAGAAAACCTGGGGTGGGGGGCAGGGCGGTGTAGGGAGGCCTAGCACCCCTGCAATGGAAATATGCTGGGAGTTCTGCTCCCATGTAAACTTGTGCACAGCTGAGGGACTGATGAAGGGGAACTGGAGAAGCTGGAGCGGCACCCAGGATTGGGCTGGGAGCAGAGAGTGGGACCTGGAGGGTCTGGAATGGGCCCTGGAGCAGGTAGGATCCCCCAGAATCCTCCTTCCCAGCCTGGAGCCAGCTCCTGTCCCTCCTGCCCCAGGCTGAGTCTCAATATCTCCCCTTTCTCTCTCCTACCCTTCTACCCTGCACCCCAGCCTGCCTGGTCCTTGTGCTGGCTCTCTGCACAGAGGTGAATGTCATCCTCAGAGTTTTGAAAGCCCTCTAATGTATGGAACCCTATTTTCATTATACTTGTGTAGAGCACTCAGCACTACGGGGCCCTGATCTTTTACTGGGGTCTGAAGGAACTACCACAATACATATAGTGAATAATAATTACACTACCCAGAATTCCAAACAGGAAGAGTCTGCTTGGAGAGTGGAAAAATACTGTAGTGTTTAGTAGCACAACTCAAGGTTTCTGTTTTTCATTCAGTTAAAAATCCCAACAACCTCATATGCACAACTATATCACAGATCTGGCTAAATTTCATCTCCCCTCACCAGGAAATGGCTAGACATAAATCCCTAATAGGTGCCCAGTTCAATGGGATTTGGGCATCTAATTCCTTTAAACTCCTTTTTCAAAGCTCCATCTACACAACCGTGGCACAGCAACAGTGCTACAGCAGTGCCACTGGACCGTAGATGCTTCCTACATCAACAGAAGGGGTTTTCCCATTGTTGTAAATAATCCATCTCTCTGAGATGTGGAAGCTAAATTGACAGAAGAATTCTACCATCAGCTTTGCTGCACTTACTGTG